>NW_027175206.1:675822-1013734 GCF_028021215.1 Eschrichtius robustus
GTTAGGATTAGGGTACGTGTTAGGGTTAGGGTAGGGGTTAGGGTTAGGGTACGCGTTAGGGTTAGGGTAGTTATTAAACCTATCCCACTCTCTAGATACCCCTTAGCACGTCAAGGAATATTATTTGGGGGTCCAGCCATGGAGAAGAGTTTAGACACTAGGAGAAGATAAGGAACACACCCATTATCCTGAAATCACATTAGGATTCTCTTTTTAACCTGTTCCTTAATACACTAGTGCTTAGGAAATCTATTGGAGGCAGAAGCAGTCAAGGGTAGCTTAGGGTTAGGGTTACGGTTAGGGTTAGGGTTAGGGTATGGCTTAGGGTACGGGTTCGGATACGGGTTCGGGTACGGCGTAGGGTATGGGTTAGGGTTAGGGTTAGGGTTAGTTTGAGGGTTAGGGCTCGGTTTAGGGTACGGGTTAGGATTAGGGTACGTGTTAGGGTTAGGGTAGGGGTTAGGGTTAGGGTACGCGTTAGGGTTAGGGTAGTTATTAAACCTATCCCACTCTCTAGATACCCCTTAGCACGTCAAGGAATATTAATTGGGGGTCCAGCCATGGAGAAGAGTTTAGACACTAGGAGAAGATAAGGAACACACCCATTATCAAGAAATCACATTAGGATTCTCTTTTTAACCTGTTCCTTAAAACACTAGTGCTTAGGAAATCTATTGGAGGCAGAAGCAGTCAAGGGTAGCTTAGGGTTAGGGTTAGGGTTAGGGCTAGGGTTAGGACACGGCTTAGGGTACGGGTTCGGGTACGGGTTCGTGTACGGCGTAGGGTATGGGTTTGGGTTAGGGTTAGGGTTAGTTTGAAGCTTAGGGCTCGGTTTAGGGTATGGGTTAGGATTAGGGTTCGTGTTAGGGTTAGGGTAGGGGTTAGGGTTAGGGTACGCGTTAGGGTTAGGGTAGTTATTAAACCTATCCCACTCTCTAGATACCCCTTAGCACGTCAAGGAATATTATTTGGGGGTCCAGCCATGGAGAAGAGTTTAGACACTAGGAGAAGATAAGGAACACACCCATTATCCTGAAATCACATTAGGATTCTCTTTTTAACCTGTTTCTTAATACACTAGTGCTTAGGAAATCTATTGGAGGCAGAAGCAGTCAAGGGTAGCTTAGGGTTAGGGTTAGGGTTAGGGTTAGGGTTAGGGTACGGCTTAGGGTACGGGTTCGGTTACGGGTTCGTGTACGCTGTAGGGTATGGGTTAGGGTTAGGGTTAGGGTTAGTTTGAGGGATAGGGCTCGGTTTAGGTTACGGGTTAGGATTAGGGTACGTGTTAGGGTTAGGGTAGGGGTTAGGGTTAGGGTACGCGTTAGGGTTAGGGTAGTTATTAAACATATCCCACTCTCTAGATACCCCTTAGCACGTCAAGGTATATTATTTGGGGGTCCAGCCATGGAGAAGAGTTTAGACACTAGGAGAAGATAAGGAACACACCCATTATCAAGAAATCACATTAGGATTCTCTTTTTAACCTGTTCCTTAAAACACTAGTGCTTAGGAAATCTATTGGAGGCAGAAGCAGTCAAGGGTAGCTTAGGGTTAGGGTTTGGGTTAGCGTACGGCTTAGGGTACGGGTTCGGGTACGGGTTCGGGTACGGGTTTGGGTATGGCGTAGGATATGGGTTAGGGTTAGGGTTAGGGTTAGTTTGAGGGTTAGGGCTCGGTTTAGGGTACGGGTTAGGATTAGGGTACGTGTTAGGGTTAGGGTAGGGGTTAGGGTTAGGGTACGCGTTAGGGTTAGGGTAGTTATTAAACCTATCCCACTCTCTAGATACCCCTTAGCACGTCAAGGAATATTATTTGGGTGTCCAGCCATGGAGAAGAGTTTAGACACTAGGAGAAGATAAGGAACACACCCATTATCAAGAAATCACATTAGGATTCTCTTTTTAACCTGTTCCTTAAAACACTAGTGCTTAGGAAATCTATTGGAGGCAGAAGCAGTCAAGGGTAGCTTAGGGTTAGGGTTAGGTTTAGGGTTAGGGTTAGGGTTAGGGTACGGCTTAGTGTACGGGTTCGGGTACGGGTTCGGGTATGGCGTAGTGTATGGGTTAGGGTTAGGGTTAGGGTTAGTTTGAGGGTTAGGGCTCGGTTTAGGTTACGGGTTAGGATTAGGGTACGTCTTAGGGTTAGGGTAGGGGTTAGGGTTAGGGTACGCGTTAGGGTTAGGGTAGTTATTAAACCTATCCCACTCTCTAGATAACCCTTAGCACGTCAAGGAATATTATTTGGGGGTCCAGTCATGGAGAAGAGTTTAGACACTAGGAGAAGATAAGGAACACACCCATTAACAAGAAAAAACATTAGGATTCTCTTTTTAACCTGTTCCTTAAAACACTAGTGCTTAGGAAATCTATTGGAGGCAGAAGCAGTCAAGGGTAGCTTAGGGTTAGGGTTAGGGTTAGGGTTAGGGTTAGCTTTAGGGTACGGCTTAGGGTACGGGTTCGGTACGGGTTCGGGTACGGCGTAGGGTATGGGTTAGGGTTAGGGTTAGGGTTAGTTTGAGGGTTAGGGCTCGATTTAGGGTACGGGTTAGGATTAGGGTACGTGTTAGGGTTAGGGTACGCGTTAGGGTTAGGGTAGTTATTAAACCTATCCCACTCTCTAGATAACCCTTAGCACGTCAAGGAATATTATTTGGGGGTCCAGCCATGCAGAAGAGTTTAGACACTAGGAGAAGATAAGGAACACACCCATTATCAAGAAATCACATTAGGATTCTCTTTTTAACCTGTTCCTTAAAACACTAGTGCTTAGGAAATCTATTGGAGGCAGAAGCAGTCAAGGGTAGCTTAGGGTTAGGGTTAGGTTTAGGGTTAGGGTTAGGGTTAGCGTACGGCTTAGGGTACGGTTTCGGGTACGGGTTCGTGTACGGCGTAGGGTATGGGTTAGGGTTAGGGTTAGTTTGAAGGTTAGGGCTCGGTTTAGGGTACGGTTTAGGATTAGGGTACGTGTTGGGGTTAGGGTAGGGGTTAGGGTTAGGGTACGCGTTAGGGTTAGGGTAGTTATTAAACCTATCCCACTCTCTAGATACCCCTTAGCACGTCAAGGAATATTATTTGGGTGTCCAGCCATGGAGAAGAGTTTAGACACTAGGAGAAGATAAGGAACACACCCATTATCAATAAATCACATTAGGATTCTATTTTTAACCTGTTCCTTAAAACACTAGTGCTTAGGAAATCTATTGGAGGCAGAAGCAGTCAAGGGTAGCTTAGGGTTAGGGTTTGGGTTAGGGTACGGCTTAGGGTACGGGTTCGGGTACGGGTTCGGGTACGGGTTTGGGTATGGCGTACGATATGGTTTAGGGTTAGGGTTAGGGTTAGTTTGAGGGTTAGGGCTCCGTTTAGGGTACGGGTTAGGATTAGGGTACGTGTTAGGGTTAGGGTAGGGGTTAGGGTTAGGGTACGCGTTAGGGTTAGGGTAGTTATTAAACCTATCCCACTCTCTAGATAACCCTTAGCACGTCAAGGAATATTATTTGGGGGTCCAGCCATGGAGAAGAGTTTAGACACTAGGAGAAGATAAGGAACACACCCATTATCAAGAAATCACATTAGGATTCTCTTTTTAACCTGTTCCTTAAAACACTAGTGCTTAGGAAATCTATTGGAGGCAGAAGCAGTCAAGGGTAGCTTAGGGTTAGGGTTAGGGTTAGGGTACGGCTTAGGGTACGGGTTCGGTTACGGGTTCGGGTACGGGTTCGGGTACGGCGTAGGGTATGGGTTAGGTTTAGGGTTAGGGTTAGTTTGAGGGATAGGGCTCGGTTTAGGTTACGGGTTAGGATTAGGGTACGTGTTAGGGTTAGGGTAGGGGTTAGGGTTAGGGTACGCGTTAGGGTTAGGGTAGTTATTAAACATATCCCACTCTCTAGATACCCCTTAGCACGTCAAGGTATATTATTTGGGGGTCCAGCCATGGAGAAGAGTTTAGACACTAGGAGAAGATAAGGAACACACCCATTATCAATAAATCACATTAGGATTCTATTTTTAACCTGTTCCTTAAAACACTAGTGCTTAGGAAATCTATTGGAGGCAGAAGCAGTCAAGGGTAGCTTAGGGTTAGGGTTACGGTTAGGGTTAGGGTTAGGGTATGGCTTAGGGTACGGGTTCGGGTACGGGTTCGGGTACGGCGTAGGGTATGGGTTAGGGTTAGGGTTAGGGTTAGTTTGAGGGTTAGGGCTCCGTTTAGGGTACGGGTTAGGATTAGGGTACGTGTTAGGGTTAGGGTAGGGGTTAGGGTTAGGGTACGCGTTAGGGTTAGGGTAGTTATTAAACCTATCCCACTCTCTAGATAACCCTTAGCACGTCAAGGAATATTATTTGGGGGTCCAGCCATGGAGAAGAGTTTAGACACTAGGAGAAGATAAGGAACACACCCATTATCAAGAAATCACATTAGGATTCTCTTTTTAACCTGTTCCTTAAAACACTAGTGCTTAGGAAATCTATTGGAGGCAGAAGCAGTCAAGGGTAGCTTAGGGTTAGGGTTAGGGTTAGGGTACGGCTTAGGGTACGGGTTCGGTTACGGGTTCGGGTACGGGTTCGGGTACGGCGTAGGGTATGGGTTAGGTTTAGGGTTAGGGTTAGTTTGAGGGATAGGGCTCGGTTTAGGTTACGGGTTAGGATTAGGGTACGTGTTAGGGTTAGGGTAGGGGTTAGGGTTAGGGTACGCGTTAGGGTTAGGGTAGTTATTAAACATATCCCACTCTCTAGATACCCCTTAGCACGTCAAGGTATATTATTTGGGGGTCCAGCCATGGAGAAGAGTTTAGACACTAGGAGAAGATAAGGAACACACCCATTATCAAGAAATCACATTAGGATTCTCTTTTTAACCTGTTCCTTAAAACACTAGTGCTTAGGAAATCTATTGGAGGCAGAAGCAGTCAAGGGTAGCTTAGGGTTAGGGTTTGGGTTAGCGTACGGCTTAGGGTACGGGTTCGGGTACGGGTTCGGGTACGGGTTTGGGTATGGCGTAGGATATGGGTTAGGGTTAGGGTTAGGGTTAGTTTGAGGGTTAGGGCTCGGTTTAGGGTACGGGTTAGGATTAGGGTACGTGTTAGGGTTAGGGTAGGGGTTAGGGTTAGGGTACGCGTTAGGGTTAGGGTAGTTATTAAACCTATCCCACTCTCTAGATACCCCTTAGCACGTCAAGGAATATTATTTGGGTGTCCAGCCATGGAGAAGAGTTTAGACACTAGGAGAAGATAAGGAACACACCCATTATCAAGAAATCACATTAGGATTCTCTTTTTAACCTGTTCCTTAAAACACTAGTGCTTAGGAAATCTATTGGAGGCAGAAGCAGTCAAGGGTAGCTTAGGGTTAGGGTTAGGTTTAGGGTTAGGGTTAGGGTTAGGGTACGGCTTAGTGTACGGGTTCGGGTACGGGTTCGGGTATGGCGTAGTGTATGGGATAGGGTTAGGGTTAGGGTTAGTTTGAGGGTTAGGGCTCGGTTTAGGTTACGGGTTAGGATTAGGGTACGTCTTAGGGTTAGGGTAGGGGTTAGGGTTAGGGTACGCGTTAGGGTTAGGGTAGTTATTAAACCTATCCCACTCTCTAGATAACCCTTAGCACGTCAAGGAATATTATTTGGGGGTCCAGTCATGGAGAAGAGTTTAGACACTAGGAGAAGATAAGGAACACACCCATTAACAAGAAAAAACATTAGGATTCTCTTTTTAACCTGTTCCTTAAAACACTAGTGCTTAGGAAATCTATTGGAGGCAGAAGCAGTCAAGGGTAGCTTAGGGTTAGGGTTAGGTTTAGGGTTAGGGTTAGGGTTAGCGTACGGCTTAGGGTACGGTTTCGGGTACGGGTTCGTGTACGGCGTAGGGTATGGGTTAGGGTTAGGGTTAGTTTGAAGGTTAGGGCTCGGTTTAGGGTACGGTTTAGGATTAGGGTACGTGTTGGGGTTAGGGTAGGGGTTAGGGTTAGGGTACGCGTTAGGGTTAGGGTAGTTATTAAACCTATCCCACTCTCTAGATACCCCTTAGCACGTCAAGGAATATTATTTGGGTGTCCAGCCATGGAGAAGAGTTTAGACACTAGGAGAAGATAAGGAACACACCCATTATCCATAAATCACATTAGGATTCTATTTTTAACCTGTTCCTTAAAACACTAGTGCTTAGGAAATCTATTGGAGGCAGAAGCAGTCAAGGGTAGCTTAGGGTTAGGGTTTGGGTTAGGGTACGGCTTAGGGTACGGGTTCGGGTACGGGTTCGGGTACGGGTTTGGGCATGGCGTACGATATGGTTTAGGGTTAGGGTTAGGGTTAGTTTGAGGGTTAGGGCTCCGTTTAGGGTACGGGTTAGGATTAGGGTACGTGTTAGGGTTAGGGTAGGGGTTAGGGTTAGGGTACGCGTTAGGGTTAGGGTAGTTATTAAACCTATCCCACTCTCTAGATAACCCTTAGCACGTCAAGGAATATTATTTGGGGGTCCAGCCATGGAGAAGAGTTTAGACACTAGGAGAAGATAAGGAACACACCCATTATCAAGAAATCACATTAGGATTCTCTTTTTAACCTGTTCCTTAAAACACTAGTGCTTAGGAAATCTATTGGAGGCAGAAGCAGTCAAGGGTAGCTTAGGGTTAGGGTTAGGGTTAGGGTACGGCTTAGGGTACGGGTTCGGTTACGGGTTCGGGTACGGGTTCGGGTACGGCGTAGGGTATGGGTTAGTTTTAGGGTTAGGGTTAGTTTGAGGGATAGGGCTCGGTTTAGGTTACGGGTTAGGATTAGGGTACGTGTTAGGGTTAGGGTAGGGGTTAGGGTTAGGGTACGCGTTAGGGTTAGGGTAGTTATTAAACATATCCCACTCTCTAGATACCCCTTAGCACGTCAAGGTATATTATTTGGGGGTCCAGCCATGGAGAAGAGTTTAGACACTAGGAGAAGATAAGGAACACACCCATTATCAATAAATCACATTAGGATTCTATTTTTAAACTGTTCCTTAAAACACTAGTGCTTAGGAAATCTATTGGAGGCAGAAGCAGTCAAGGGTAGCTTAGGGTTAGGGTTTGGGTTAGGGTACGGCTTAGGGTACGGGTTCGGGTATGGGTTCGGGTATGGCGTAGTGTATGGGTTAGGTTTAGGGTTAGGGTTAGTTTGAGGGTTAGGGCTCGGTTTAGGTTACGGGTTAGGATTAGGGTACGTCTTAGGGTTAGGGTAGGGGTTAGGGTTAGGGTACGCGTTAGGGTTAGGGTAGTTATTAAACCTATCCCACTCTCTAGATAACCCTTAGCACGTCAAGGAATATTATTTGGGGGTCCAGTCATGGAGAAGAGTTTAGACACTAGGAGAAGATAAGGAACACACCCATTAACAAGAAAAAACATTAGGATTCTCTTTTTAACCTGTTCCTTAAAACACTAGTGCTTAGGAAATCTATTGGAGGCAGAAGCAGTCAAGGGTAGCTTAGGGTTAGGGTTAGGGTTAGGGTTAGGGTTAGCTTTAGGGTACGGCTTAGGGTACGGGTTCGGTACGGGTTCGGGTACGGCGTAGGGTATGGGTTAGGGTTAGGGTTAGGGTTAGTTTGAGGGTTAGGGCTCGATTTAGGGTACGGGTTAGGATTAGGGTACGTGTTAGGGTTAGGGTACGCGTTAGGGTTAGGGTAGTTATTAAACCTATCCCACTCTCTAGATAACCCTTAGCACGTCAAGGAATATTATTTGGGGGTCCAGCCATGCAGAAGAGTTTAGACACTAGGAGAAGATAAGGAACACACCCATTATCAAGAAATCACATTAGGATTCTCTTTTTAACCTGTTCCTTAAAACACTAGTGCTTAGGAAATCTATTGGAGGCAGAAGCAGTCAAGGGTAGCTTAGGGTTAGGGTTAGGATTAGGGTTAGGGTTAGGGTTAGCGTACGGCTTAGGGTACGGTTTCGGGTACGGGTTCGTGTACGGCGTAGGGTATGGGTTAGGGTTAGGGTTAGTTTGAAGGTTAGGGCTCGGTTTAGGGTACGGTTTAGGATTAGGGTACGTGTTGGGGTTAGGGTAGGGGTTAGGGTTAGGGTACGCGTTAGGGTTAGGGTAGTTATTAAACCTATCCCACTCTCTAGATACCCCTTAGCACGTCAAGGAATATTATTTGGGTGTCCAGCCATGGAGAAGAGTTTAGACACTAGGAGAAGATAAGGAACACACCCATTATCAATAAATCACATTAGGATTCTATTTTTAACCTGTTCCTTAAAACACTAGTGCTTAGGAAATCTATTGGAGGCAGAAGCAGTCAAGGGTAGCTTAGGGTTAGGGTTTGGGTTAGGGTACGGCTTAGGGTACGGGTTCGGGTACGGGTTCGGGTACGGGTTTGGGTATGGCGTACGATATGGTTTAGGGTTAGGGTTAGGGTTAGTTTGAGGGTTAGGGCTCGGTTTAGGGTACGGGTTAGGATTAGGGTACGTGTTAGGGTTAGGGTAGGGGTTAGGGTTAGGGTACGCGTTAGGGTTAGGGTAGTTATTAAACCTATCCCACTCTCTAGATACCCCTTAGCACGTCAAGGAATATTATTTGGGTGTCCAGCCATGGAGAAGAGTTTAGACACTAGGAGAAGATAAGGATCACACCCATTATCAAGAAATCACATTACGATTCTCTTTTTAACCTGTTCCTTAAAACACTAGTGCTTAGGAAATCTATTGGAGGCAGAAGCAGTCAAGGGTAGCTTAGGGTTAGGGTCAGGGTTAGGGTTAGGGTTAGGGTACGGCTTAGGGTACGGGTTCGGGTACGGGTTCGTGTACGGTGTAGGGTATGGGTTAGGGTTAGGGTTAGGGTTAGTTTGAAGGTTAGGGCTCGGTTTAGGGTACAGGTTAGGATTAGGGTTCGTGTTAGTGTTAGGGTAGGGGTTAGGGTTAGGTTACGCGTTAGGTTTAGGGTAGTTATTAAACCTATCCCACTCCCTAGATACCCCTTAGCACGTCAAGGAATATTATTTGGGGGTCCAGCCATGGAGAAGAGTTTAGACAGTAGGAGAAGATAAGGAACACACCCATTATCCTGAAATCTCATTAGGATTCTCTTTTTAACCTGTTCCTTAATACACTAGTGCTTAGGAAATATATTGGAGGCAGAAGCAGTCAAGGGTAGCTTAGGGTTAGGGTTAGGTTTAGGGTTAGGGTTAGGGTTAGGGTTAGGGTTAGGATACGGCTTAGGTTACGGGTTCGGGTACGGGTTCGGGTATGGCGTAGGGTATGGGTTAGGGTTAGGGTTAGGGTTAGTTTGAGGGTTAGGGCTCGGTTTAGGTTACGGGTTAGGATTAAGGTATGTCTTAGGGTAGGGTAGGGGTTAGGGTTAGGGTACGCGTTAGGGTTAGGGTAGTTATTAAACCTATCCCACACTCTAGATACCCCTTAGCACGTCAAGGAATATTTTTGGGTGTCCAGCCATGGAGAAGAGTTTAGACACTAGGAGAAGATAAGGAACACACCCATTATCAAGAAATCACATTAGGATTCTCTTTTTAACCTGTTCCTTAAAACACTAGTGCTTAGGAAATGTATTGGAGGCAGAAGCAGTCAAGGGTAGCTTAGGGTTAGGGTTAGGGTTAGGGTTAGGGTTAGGGTACGGCTTAGGGTACGGGTTCGGGTACGGGTTCGTGTACGCTGTAGGGTATGGGTTAGGGTTAGGGTTAGGGTTAGTTTGAAGGTTAGGGCTCGGTTTAGGGTACGGGTTAGGATTAGGGTTCGTGTTAGGGTTAGGGTAGGGGTTAGGGTTAGGGTACGCGTTAGGGTTAGGGTAGTTATTAAACCTATCCCACTCTCTAGATACCCCTTAGCACGTCAAGGAATATTATTTGCGGGTCCAGCCATGGAGAAGAGTTTAGACACTAGGAGAAGATAAGGAACACACCCATTATCAAGAAATCACATTAGGATTCTCTTTTTAACCTGTTCCTTAATACACTAGTGCTTAGGAAATCTATTGGAGGCAGAAGCAGTCAAGGGTAGCTTAGGGTTAGGGTTACGGTGAGGGTTAGGGTTAGGGTATGGCTTAGGGTACGGGTTCGGGTACGGGTTCGGGTACGGCGTAGGGTATGGGTTAGGGTTAGGGTTAGGGTTAGTTTGAGGGTTAGGGCTCCGTTTAGGGTACGGGTTAGGATTAGGGTACGTGTTAGGGTTAGGGTAGGGGTTAGGGTTAGGGTACGCGTTAGGGTTAGGGTAGTTATTAAACCTATCCCACTCTCTAGATACCCCTTAGCACGTCAAGGAATATTATTTGGGGGTCCAGCCATGGAGAAGAGTTTAGACACTAGGAGAAGATAAGGAACACACCCATTATCAAGAAATCACATTAGGATTCTCTTTTTAACCTGTTCCTTAAAACACTAGTGCTTAGGAAATCTATTGGAGGCAGAAGCAGTCAAGGGTAGCTTAGGGTTAGGGTTAGGGTTAGGGCTAGGGTTAGGACACGGCTTAGGGTACGGGTTCGGGTACGGGTTCGTGTACGGCGTAGGGTATGGGTTAGGTTTAGGGTTAGGGTTAGTTTGAAGCTTAGGGCTCGGTTTAGGGTATGGGTTAGGATTAGGGTTCGTGTTAGGGTTAGGGTAGGGGTTAGGGTTAGGGTACGCATTAGGGTTAGGGTAGTTATTAAACCTATCCCACTCTCTAGATACCCCTTAGCACGTCAAGGAATATTATTTGGGGGTCCAGCCATGGAGAAGAGTTTAGACACTAGGAGAAGATAAGGAACACACCCATTATCCTGAAATCACATTAGGATTCTCTTTTTAACCTGTTCCTTAATACACTAGTGCTTAGGAAATCTATTGGAGGCAGAAGCAGTCAAGGGTAGCTTAGGGTTAGGGTTACGGTTAGGGTTAGGGTTAGGGTATGGCTTAGGGTACGGGTTCGGGTACGGGTTCGGGTACGGCGTAGGGTATGGGATAGGGTTAGGGTTAGGGTTAGTTTGAGGGTTAGGGCTCGGTTTAGGGTACGGGTTAGGATTAGGGTACGTGTTAGGGTTAGGGTAGGGGTTAGGGTTAGGGTACGCGTTAGGGTTAGGGTAGTTATTAAACCTATCCCACTCTCTAGATACCCCTTAGCACGTCAAGGAATATTAATTGGGGGTCCAGCCATGGAGAAGAGTTTAGACACTAGGAGAAGATAAGGAACACACCCATTATCAAGAAATCACATTAGGATTCTCTTTTTAACCTGTTCCTTAAAACACTAGTGCTTAGGAAATCTATTGGAGGCAGAAGCAGTCAAGGGTAGCTTAGGGTTAGGGTTAGGGTTAGGGTACGGCTTAGGGTACGGGTTCGGTTACGGGTTCGGGTACGGGTTCGGGTACGGCGTAGGGTATGGGTTAGGTTTAGGGTTAGGGTTAGTTTGAGGGTTAGGGCTCGGTTTAGGTTACGGGTTAGGATTAGGGTACGTGTTAGGGTTAGGGTAGGGGTTAGGGTTAGGGTACGCGTTAGGGTTAGGGTAGTTATTAAACATATCCCACTCTCTAGATACCCCTTAGCACGTCAAGGTATATTATTTGGGGGTCCAGCCATGGAGAAGAGTTTAGACACTAGGAGAAGATAAGGAACACACCCATTATCAAGAAATCACATTAGGATTCTCTTTTTAACCTGTTCCTTAAAACACTATTGCTTAGGAAATCTATTGGAGGCAGAAGCAGTCAAGGGTAGCTTAGGGTTAGGGTTTGGGTTAGCGTACGGCTTAGGGTACGGGTTCGGGTACGGGTTCGGGTACGGGTTTGGGTATGGCGTAGGATATGGGTTAGGGTTAGGGTTAGGGTTAGTTTGAGGGTTAGGGCTCGGTTTAGGGTACGGGTTAGGATTAGGGTACGTGTTAGTGTTAGGGTAGGGGTTAGGTTTAGGGTACGCATTAGGGTTAGGGTAGTTATTAAACCTATCCCACTCTCTAGATACCCCTTAGCACGTCAAGGAATATTATTTGGGTGTCCAGCCATGGAGAAGAGTTTAGACACTAGGAGAAGATAAGGAACACACCCATTATCAAGAAATCACATTAGGATTCTCTTTTTAACCTGTTCCTTAAAACACTAGTGCTTAGGAAATCTATTGGAGGCAGAAGCAGTCAAGGGTAGCTTAGGGTTAGGTTTAGGTTTAGGGTTATGGTTAGGGTTAGGGTACGGCTTAGTGTACGGGTTCGGGTACGGGTTCGGGTATGGCGTAGTGTATGGGTTAGGGTTAGGGTTAGGGTTAGTTTGAGGGTTAGGGCTCGGTTTAGGTTACGGGTTAGGATTAGGGTACGTCTTAGGGTTAGGGTAGGGGTTAGGGTTAGGGTACGCGTTAGGGTTAGGGTAGTTATTAAACCTATCCCACCCTCTAGATAACCCTTAGCACGTCAAGGAATATTATTTGGGGGTCCAGCCATGGAGAAGAGTTTAGACACTAGGAGAAGATAAGGAACACACCCATTATCAAGAAATCACATTAGGATTCTCTTTTTAACCTGTTCCTTAAAACACTAGTGCTTAGGAAATCTATTGGAGGCAGAAGCAGTCAAGGGTAGCTTAGGGTTAGGGTTAGGGTTAGGGTTAGGGTTAGCTTTAGGGTACGGCTTAGGGTACGGGTTCGGTACGGGTTCGGGTACGGCGTAGGGTATGGGTTAGGGTTAGGGTTAGGGTTAGTTTGAGGGTTAGGGCTCGGTTTAGGGTACGGGTTAGGATTAGGGTACGTGTTAGGGTTAGGGTACGCGTTAGGGTTAGGGTAGTTATTAAACCTATCCCACTCTCTAGATACCCCTTAGCACGTCAAGGAATATTATTTGGGTGTCCAGCCATGGAGAAGAGTTTAGACACTAGGAGAAGATAAGGAATACACCCATTATCAAGAAATCACATTAGGATTCTCTTTTTAACCTGTTCCTTAGTACACTAGTGCTTAGGAAATCTATTGGAGGCAGAAGCAGTCAAGGGTAGCTTAGGGTTAGGGTTTGGGTTAGTGTACGGCTTAGGTTACGGGTTCGGGTACGGGTTCGGGTACGGGTTTGGGTATGGCGTACGATATGGGTTAGGGTTAGGGTTAGGGTTAGTTTGAGGGTTAGGGCTCGGTTTAGGGTACGGGTTAGGATTAGGGTACGTGTTAGGGTTAGGGTAGGGGTTAGGGTTAGGGTACGCGTTAGGGTTAGGGTAGTTATTAAACCTATCCCACTCTCTAGATAACCCTTAGCACGTCAAGGAATATTATTTGGGTGTCCAGCCATGGATAAGAGTTTAGACACTAGGAGAAGATAAGGATCACACCCATTATCAAGAAATCACATTACGATTCTCTTTTTAACCTGTTCCTTAAAACACTAGTGCTTAGGAAATCTATTGGAGGCAGAAGCAGTCAAGGGTAGCTTAGGGTTAGGGTTAGGGTTAGTGTTAGGGTTAGGGTACGGCTTAGGGTACGGGTTCGGGTACGGGTTCGTGTACGGCGTAGGGTATGGGTTAGGGTTAGGGTTAGGGTTAGTTTGAAGGTTAGGGCTCGGTTTAGGATACAGGTTAGGATTAGGGTTCGTGTTAGTGTTAGGGTAGGGGTTAGGGTTAGGGTACGCGTTAGGTTTAGGGTAGTTATTAAACCTATCCCACTCCCTAGATACACCTTAGCACGTCAAGGAATATTATTTGGGGGTCCAGCCATGGAGAAGAGTTTAGACAGTAGGAGAAGATAAGGAACACACCCATTATCCTGAAATCACATTAGGATTCTCTTTTTAACCTGTTCCTTAATACACTAGTGCTTAGGAAATCTATTGGAGGCAGAAGCAGTCAAGGGTAGCTTAGGGTTAGGGTTACGGTGAGGGTTAGGGTTAGGGTATGGCTTAGGGTACGGGTTCAGGTACGGGTTCGGGTACGGCGTAGGGTATGGGTTAGGGTTAGGGTTACGGTTAGTTTGAGGGTTAGGGCTCCGTTTAGGGTACGGGTTAGGATTAGGTTACGTGTTAGGGTTAGGGTAGGGGTTAGGGTTAGGGTACGCGTTAGGGTTAGGGTAGTTATTAAACCTATCCCACTCTCTAGATACCCCTTAGCACGTCAAGGAATATTATTTGGGTGTCCAGCCATGGAGAAAAGTTTAGACACTAGGAGAAGATAAGGAACACACCCATTATCAAGAAATCACATTAGGATTCTCTTTTTAACCTGTTCCTTAAAACACTAGTGCTTAGGAAATCTATTGGAGGCAGAAGCAGTCAAGGGTAGCTTAGGGTTAGGGTTAGGGTTAGGGCTAGGGTTAGGACACGGCTTAGGGTACGGGTTCGGGTACGGGTACGTGTACGGCGTAGGGTATGGGTTTGGGTTAGGGTTAGGGTTAGTTTGAAGGTTAGGGCTCGGTTTAGGGTATGGGTTAGGATTAGGGTTCGTGTTAGGGTTAGGGTAGGGGTTAGGGTTAGGGTACGCGTTAGAGTTAGGGTAGTTATTAAACCTATCCCACTCTCTAAATACCCCTTAGCACGTCAAGGAATATTATTTGGGGGTCCAGCCATGGAGAAGAGTTTAGACACTAGGAGAAGATAAGGAACACACCCATTATCCTGAAATCACATTAGGATTCTCTTTTTAACCTGTTCCTTAATACACTAGTGCTTAGGAAATCTATTGGAGGCAGAAGCAGTCAAGGGTAGCTTAGGGTTAGGGTTACGGTTAGGGTTAGGGTTAGGGTATGGCTTAGGGTACGGGTTCGGGTACGGGTTCGGGTACGGCGTAGGGTATGGATTAGGGTTAGGGTTAGGTTTAGTTTGAGGGTTAGGGCTCGGTTTAGGGTACGGGTTAGGATTAGGGTACGTGTTAGGGTTAGGGTAGGGGTTAGGGTTAGGGTACGCGTTAGGGTTAGGGTAGTTATTAAACCTATCCCACTCTCTAGATACCCCTTAGCACGTCAAGGAATATTAATTGGGGGTCCAGCCATGGAGAAGAGTTTAGACACTAGGAGAAGATAAGGAACACACCCATTATCAAGAAATCACATTAGGATTCTCTTTTTAACCTGTTCCTTAAAACACTAGTGCTTAGGAAATCTATTGGAGGCAGAAGCAGTCAAGGGTAGCTTAGGGTTAGGGTACGGCTTAGGGTACGGGTTCGGGTACGGGTTCGGGTACGGGTTCGGGTACGGGTTTGGGTATGGCGTAGGATATGGGTTAGGGTTAGGGTTAGGGTTAGTTTGAGGGTTAGGGCTCGGTTTAGGGTACGGGTTAGGATTAGGGTACGTGTTAGGGTTAGGGTAGGGGTTAGGGCTAGGGTACGCATTAGGGTTAGGGTAGTTATTAAACCTATCCCACTCTCTAGATACCCCTTAGCACGTCAAGGAATATTATTTGGGTGTCCAGCCATGGAGAAGAGTTTAGACACTAGGAGAAGATAAGGAACACACCCATTATCAAGAAATCACATTAGGATTCTCTTTTTAACCTGTTCCTTAAAACACTAGTGCTTAGGAAATCTATTGGAGGCAGAAGCAGTCAAGGGTAGCTTAGGGTTAGGGTTAGGGTTAGGGTACGGCTTAGTGTACGGGTTCGGGTACGGGTTCGGGTATGGGGTAGTGTATGGGTTAGGGTTAGGGTTAGGGTTAGTTTGAGGGTTAGGGCTCGGTTTAGGTTACGGGTTAGGATTAGGGTACGTCTTAGGGTTAGGGTAGGGGTTAGGGTTAGGGTACGCGTTAGGGTTAGGGTAGTTATTAAACCTATCCCACTCTCTAGATAACCCTTAGCACGTCAAGGAATATTATTTGGGGGTCCAGCCATGGAGAAGAGTTTAGACACTAGGAGAAGATAAGGAACACACCCATTATCAAGAAATCACATTAGGATTCTCTTTTTAACCTGTTCCTTAAAACACTAGTGCTTAGGAAATCTATTGGAGGCAGAAGCAGTCAAGGGTAGCTTAGGGTTAGGGTTAGGGTTAGGGTTAGGGTTACCTTTAGGGTATGGCTTAGGGTACGGGTTAGGTACGGGTTCGGGTACGGCGTAGGGTATGGGTTAGGGTTAGGGTTAGGGTTAGTTTGAGGGTTAGGGCTCGGTTTAGGGTACGGGTTAGGATTAGGGTACGTGTTAGGGTTAGGGTACGCGTTAGGGTTAGGGTAGTTATTAAACCTATCCCACTCTCTAGATACCCCTTAGCACGTCAAGGAATATTATTTGGGTGTCCAGCCATGGAGAAGAGTTTAGACACTAGGAGAAGATAAGGAATACACCCATTATCAAGAAATCACATTAGGATTCTCTTTTTAACCTGTTCCTTAGTACACTAGTGCTTAGGAAATCTATTGGAGGCAGAAGCAGTCAAGGGTAGCTTAGGGTTAGGGTTTGGGTTAGGGTACGGCTTAGGGTACGGGTTCGGGTACGGGTTCGGGTACGGGTTTGGGTATGGCGTACGATATGGGTTAGGGTTAGGGTTAGTGTTAGTTTGAGGGTTAGGGCTCGGTTTAGGGTACGGGTTAGGATTAGGGTACGTGTTAGGGTTAGGGTAGGGGTTAGGGTTAGGGTACGCGTTAGGGTTAGGGTAGTTATTAAACCTATCCCACTCTCTAGATACCCCTTAGCACGTCAAGGAATATTATTTGGGTGTCCAGACATGGAGAAGAGTTTAGACACTAGGAGAAGATAAGGATCACACCCATTATCAAGAAATCACATTACGATTCTCTTTTTAACCTGTTCCTTAAAACACTAGTGCTTAGGAAATCTATTGGAGGCAGAAGCAGTCAAGGGTAGCTTAGGGTTAGGGTTAGGGTTAGGGTTAGGGTTAGGGTACGGCTTAGGGTACGGGTTCGGGTACGGGTTCGTGTACTGCGTAGGGTATGGGTTAGGGTTAGGGTTAGGGTTAGTTTGAAGGTTAGGGCTCGGTTTAGGGTACAGGTTAGGATTAGGGTTCGTGTTAGTGTTAGGGTAGGGGTTAGGGTTAGGGTACGCGTTAGGTTTAGGGTAGTTATTAAACCTATCCCACTCCCTAGATACACCTTAGCACGTCAAGAAATATTATTTGGGGGTCCAGCCATGGAGAAGAGTTTAGACAGTAGGAGAAGATAAGGAACACACCCATTATCCTGAAATCACATTAGGATTCTCTTTTTAACCTGTTCCTTAATACACTAGTGCTTAGGAAATCTATTGGAGGCAGAAGCAGTCAAGGGTAGCTTAGGGTTAGGTTTACGGTGAGGGTTAGGTTTAGGGTATGGCTTAGGGTACGGGTTCGGGTACGGGTTCGTGTACGGCGTAGGGTATGGGTTTGGGTTAGGGTTAGGGTTAGTTTGAAGGTTAGGGCTCGGTTTAGGGTATGGGTTAGGATTAGGGTTCGTGTTAGGGTTAGGGTAGGGGTTAGGGTTAGGGTACGCGTTAGGGTTAGGGTAGTTATTAAACCTATCCCACTCTCTAGATACCCCTTAGCACGTCAAGGAATATTATTTGGGGGTCCAGCCATGGAGAAGAGTTTAGACACTAGGAGAAGATAAGGAACACACCCATTATCAAGAAATCACATTAGGATTCTCTTTTTAACCTGTTCCTTAAAACACTAGTGCTTAGGAAATCTATTGGAGGCAGAAGCAGTCAAGGGTAGCTTAGGCTTAGGGTTAGGGTTAGGGTACGGCTTAGGGTACGGGTTCGGTTACGGGTTCGGGTACGGGTTCGGGTACGGCGTAGGGTATGGGTTAGGTTTAGGGTTAGGGTTAGTTTGAGGGTTAGGGCTCGGTTTAGGTTACGGGTTAGGATTAGGGTACGTGTTAGGTTTAGGGTAGGGGTTAGGGTTAGGGTACGCGTTAGGGTTAGGGTAGTTATTAAACATATCCCACTCTCTAGATACCCCTTAGCACGTCAAGGTATATTATTTGGGGGTCCAGCCATGGAGAAGAGTTTAGACACTAGGAGAAGATAAGGAACACACCCATTATCAAGAAATCACATTAGGATTCTCTTTTTAACCTGTTACTTAAAACACTAGTGCTTAGGAAATCTATTGGAGGCAGAAGCAGTCAAGGGTAGCTTAGGGTTAGGGTTTGGGTTAGCGTACGGCTTAGGGTATGGGTTCGGGTACGGGTTCGGGTACGGGTTTGGGTATGGCGTAGGATATGGGTTAGGGTTAGGGTTAGGGTTAGTTTGAGGGTTAGGGCTCGGTTTAGGGTACGGGTTAGGATTAGGGTACGTGTTAGGGTTAGGGTAGGGGTTAGGGTTAGGGTACGCGTTAGGGTTAGGGTAGTTATTAAACCTATCCCACTCTCTAGATACCCCTTAGCACGTCAAGGAATATTATTTGGGGGTCCAGCCATGGAGAAGAGTTTAGACACTAGGAGAAATAAGGAACACACCCATTATCAAGAAATCACATTAGGATTCTCTTTTTAACCTGTTCCTTAAAACACTAGTGCTTAGGAAATCTATTGGAGGCAGAAGCAGTCAAGGGTAGCTTAGGGTTAGGGTTAGGGTTAGGGTAAGGCTTAGGGTACGGGTTCGGTTACGGTTTCGGGTACGGGTTCGGGTACGGCGTAGGGTATGGGTTAGGTTTAGGGTTAGGGTTAGTTTGAGGGTTAGGGCTCGGTTTAGGTTACGGGTTAGGATTAGGGTACGTGTTAGGGTTAGGGTAGGGGTTAGGGTTAGGGTACGCGTTAGGGTTAGGGTAGTTATTAAACATATCCCACTCTCTAGATACCCCTTAGCACGTCAAGGTATATTATTTGGGGGTCCAGCCATGGAGAAGCGTTTAGACACTAGGAGAAGATAAGGAACACACCCATTATCAAGAAATCACATTAGGATTCTCTTTTTAACCTGTTCCTTAATACACTAGTGCTTAGGAAATCTATTGGAGGCAGAAGCAGTCAAGGGTAGCTTAGGGTTAGGGTTTGGGTTAGCGTACGGCTTAGGGTACGGGTTCGGGTACGGGTTCGGGTACGGGTTTGGGTATGGCGTAGAATATGGGTTAGGGTTAGGGTTAGGGTTAGTTTGAGGGTTAGGGCTCGGTTTAGGGTACGGTTTAGGATTAGGGTACGTGTTAGGGTTAGGGTAGGGGTTAGGGTTAGGGTACGCGTTAGGGTTAGGGTAGTTATTAAACCTATCCCACTCTCTAGATACCCCTTAGCACGTCAAGGAATATTATTTGGGTGTCCAGCCATGGAGAAGAGTTTAGACACTAGGAGAAGATAAGGAACACACCCATTATCAAGAAATCACATTAGGATTCTCTTTTTAACCTGTTCCTTAAAACACTAGTGCTTAGGAAATCTATTGGAGGCAGAAGCAGTCAAGGGTAGCTTAGGGTTAGGGTTAGGTTTAGGGTTAGGGTTAGGGTTAGGGTACGGCTTAGTGTACGGGTTCGGGTACGGGTTCGGGTATGGCGTAGTGTATGGGTTAGGGTTAGGGTTAGGGTTAGTTTGAGGGTTAGGGCTCGGTTTAGGTTACGGGTTAGGATTAGGGTACGTCTTAGGGTTAGGGTAGGGGTTAGGGTTAGGGTACGCGTTAGGGTTAGGTTAGTTATTAAACCTATCCCACTCTCTAGATAACCCTTAGCACGTCAAGGAATATTATTTGGGGGTCCAGCCATGGAGAAGAGTTTAGACACTAGGAGAAGATAAGGAACACACCCATTATCCAGAAATCACATTAGGATTCTCTTTTTAACCTGTTCCTTAAAACACTAGTGCTTAGGAAATCTATTGGAGGCAGAAGCAGTCAAGGGTAGCTTAGGGTTAGGGTTAGGGTTAGGGTTAGGGTTAGCTTTAGGGTACGGCATAGGGTACGGTTTCGGTACGGGTTCGGGTACGGCGTAGGGTATGGGTTAGGGTTAGGGTTAGGGTTAGTTTGAGGGTTAGGGCTCGGTTTAGGGTACGGGTTAGGATTAGGGTACGTGTTAGGGTTAGGGTACGCGTTAGGGTTAGGGTAGTTATTAAACCTATCCCACTCTCTAGATACCCCTTAGCACGTCAAGGAATATAATTTGGGTGTCCAGCCATGGAGAAGAGTTTAGACACTAGGAGAAGATAAGGAATACACCCATTATCAAGAAATCACATTATGATTCTCTTTTTAACCTGTTCCTTAGTACACTAGTGCTTAGGAAATCTACTGGAGGCAGAAGCAGTCAAGGGTAGCTTAGGGTTAGGGTTTGGGTTAGGGTACGGCTTAGGGTACGGGTTCGGGTACGGGTTCGGGTACGGGTTTGGGTATGGCGTACGATATGGGTTAGGGTTAGGGTTAGGGTTAGTTTGAGGGTTAGGGCTCGGTTTAGGGTACGGGTTAGGATTAGGGTACGTGTTAGGGTTAGGGTAGGGGTTAGGGTTAGGGTACGCGTTAGGGTTAGGGTAGTTATTAAACCTATCCCACTCTCTAGATACCCCTTAGCACGTCAAGGAATATTATTTGGGTGTCCAGCCATGGAGAAGAGTTTAGACACTAGGAGAAGATAAGGATCACACCCATTATCAAGAAATCACATTACGATTCTCTTTTTAACCTGTTCCTTAAAACACTAGTGCTTAGGAAATCTATTGGAGGCAGAAGCAGTCAAGGGTAGCTTAGGGTTAGGGTTAGGGTTAGGGTTAGGGTTAGGGTACGGCTTAGGGTACGGGTTCGGGTACGGGTTCGTGTACGGCGTAGGGTATGGGTTAGGGTTAGGGTTAGGGTTAGTTTGAAGGTTAGGGCTCGGTTTAGGGTACAGGTTAGGATTAGGGTTCGTGTTAGTGTTAGGGTAGGGGTTAGGGTTAGGGTACGCGTTAGGTTTAGGGTAGTTATTAAACCTATCCCACTCCCTAGATACCCCTTAGCACGTCAAGGAATATTATTTGGTGGTCCAGCCATGGAGAAGAGTTTAGACAGTAGGAGAAGATAAGGAACACACCCATTATCCTGAAATAACATTAGGATTCTCTTTTTAACCTGTTCCTTAATACACTAGTGCTTAGGAAATCTATTGGAGGCAGAAGCAGTCAAGGGTAGCTTAGGGTTAGGTTTACGGTGAGGGTTAGGGTTAGGGTATGGCTTAGGGTACGGGTTCGGGTACGGGTTCGGGTACGGCGTAGGGTATGGTTTAGGGTTAGGGTTACGGTTAGTTTGAGGGTTAGGGCTCCGTTTAGGGTACGGGTTAGGATTAGGGTACGTGTTAGGGTTAGGGTAGGGGTTAGGGTTAGGGTACGCGTTAGGTTTAGGGTAGTTATTAAACCTATCCCACTCTCTAGATACCCCTTAGCACGTCAAGGAATATTATTTGGGTGTCCAGCCATGGAGAAAAGTTTAGACAGTAGGAGAAGATAAGGAACACACCCATTATCAAGAAATCACATTAGGATTCTCTTTTTAACCTGTTCCTTAAAACACTAGTGCTTAGGAAATCTATTGGAGGCAGAAGCAGTCAAGGGTAGCTTAGGGTTAGGGTTAGGGTTAGGGCTAGGGTTAGGACACGGCTTAGGGTACGGGTTCGGGTACGGGTTCGTGTACGGCGTAGGGTATGGGTTTGGGTTAGGGTTAGGGTTAGTTTGAAGGTTAGGGCTCGGTTTAGGGTATGGGTTAGGATTAGGTTTCGTGTTAGTGTTAGGGTAGGGGTTAGGGTTAGGGTACGCGTTAGGGTTAGGGTAGTTATTAAACCTATCCCACTCTCTAGATACCCCTTAGCACGTCAAGGAATATTATTTGGGGGTCCAGCCATGGAGAAGAGTTTAGACACTAGGAGAAGATAAGGAACACACCCATTATCCTGAAATCACATTAGGATTCTCTTTTTAACCTGTTCCTTAATACACTAGTGCTTAGGAAATCTATTGGAGGCAGAAGCAGTCAAGGGTAGCTTAGGGTTAGGGTTACGGTTAGGGTTAGGGTTAGGGTATGGCTTAGGGTACGGGTTCGGGTACGGGTTCGGGTACGGCGTAGGGTATGGGTTAGGGTTAGGGTTAGGGTTAGTTTGAGGGTTAGGGCTCGGTTTAGGGTACGGGTTAGGATTAGGGTACGTGTTAGAGTTAGGGTAGGGGTTAGGGTTAGGGTACGCGTTAGGGTTAGGGTAGTTATTAAACCTATCCCACTCTCTAGATACCCCTTAGCACGTCAAGGAATATTAATTGGGGGTCCAGCCATGGAGAAGAGTTTAGACACTAGGAGAAGATAAGGAACACACACATTATCAAGAAATCACATTAGGATTCTCTTTTTAACCTGTTCCTTAATACACTAGTGCTTAGGAAATCTATTGGAGGCAGAAGCAGTCAAGGGTAGCTTAGGGTTAGGGTTAGGGTTAGGGTACGGCTTAGGGTACGGGTTCGGGTACGGCGTAGGGTATGGGTTAGGGTTAGGGTTAGGGTTAGTTTGAGGGTTAGGGCTCGGTTTAGGGTACGGGTTAGGATTAGGGTACGTGTTAGGGTTAGGGTACACGTTAGGGTTAGGGTAGTTATTAAACCTATCCCACTCTCTAGATACCCCTTAGCACGTCAAGGAATATTATTTGGGTGTCCAGCCATGGAGAAGAGTTTAGACACTAGGAGAAGATAAGGAACACACCCATTATCAAGAAATCACATTAGGATTCTCTTTTTAACCTGTTCCTTAAAACACTAGTGCTTAGGAAATCTATTGGAGGCAGAAGCAGTCAAGGGTAGCTTAGGGTTAGGGTTAGGGTTAGGGTTAGGGTTAGCTTTAGGGTACGGCTTAGGGTACGGGTTCGGGTACGGGTTCGGGTACGGCGTAGGGTATGGGTTAGGGTTAGGGTTAGGGTTAGTTTGAGGGTTAGGGCTCGGTTTAGGGTACGGGTTAGGATTAGGGTACGTGTTAGGCTTAGGGTACGCGTTAGGGTTAGGGTAGTTATTAAACCTATCGCACTCTCTAAATACCCTTTAGCACGTCAAGGAATATTATTTGGGGGTCCAGCCATGGAGAAGAGTTTAGACACTAGGAGAAGATAAGGAACACACCCATTATCCTGAAATCACATTAGGATTCTCTTTTTAACCTGTTCCTTAATACACTAGTGCTTAGGAAATCTATTGGAGGCAGAAGCAGTCAAGGGTAGCTTAGGGTTAGGGTTAGGGTTAGGGTTAGGGTTAGGGTAAGGCTTAGGGTACGGGTTCGGGTCCGGGTTCGGGTACAGCGTAGGGTATGGGTTAGGGTTAGGGTTAGGGTTAGTTTGAGGGTTATGGCTCGGTTTAGGGTACGGGTTAGGATTAGTGTACGTGTTAGGGTTAGGGTAGAGGTTAGGGTTAGGGTACGCGTTAGGGTTAGGGTAGTTATTAAACCTATCCCACTCTCTAGATACCCCTTATCACGTCAAGGAATATTATTTGGGGGTCCAGCCTTGGAGAAGAATTTAGACACTAGGAGAAGATAAGGAACACACCCATTATCAAGAAATCACATTAGGATTCTCTTTTTAACCTGTTCCTTAATACACTAGTGCTTAGGAAATCTATTGTAGGCAGAAGCAGTCAAGGGTAGCTTAGGGTTAGGGTTAGGATTAGGGTTAGGGTTAGGGTACGGCTTAGGGTACGGGTTCGGGTACTGGTTCGGGTACGGCGTAGGGTATGGGTTAGGGTTAGGGTTAGGGTTAGTTTGAGGGTTAGGGCTCGGTTTAGGTTACGGGTTAGGATTAGGGTACGTGTTAGGGTTAGGGTAGGGGTTAGGGTTAGGGTACGCGTTAGGGTTAGTGTATTTATTAAACCTATCCCACTCTCTAGATACCCCTTAGCACGTCAAAGAATATTATTTGGGGGTCCAGCCATGGAGAAGAGTTTAGACACTAGGAGAAGATAAGGAACACACCCATTATCAAGAAATCACATTAGGATTCTCTTTTTAACCTCTTCCTTAAAACACTAGTGCTTAGGAAATCTATTGGAGGCAGAAGCAGTCAAGGGTAGCTTAGGGTTAGGGTTAGGGTTAGGGTTAGGGTTAGCTTTAGGGTACGGTTTAGGGTACGGGTTCGGGTACGGGTTCGGGTACGGCGTAGTGTATGGGTTAGGGTTAGGGTTAGGGTTAGTTTGAGGGTTAGGGCTCGGTTTAGGGTACGGGTTAGGGTTACGGTACGTGTTAGGGTTAGGGTACGCGTTAGGGTTAGGGTAGTTATTAAACCTATCCCACTCTCTAAATACCCCTTAGCACGTCAAGTAATATTGTTTGGGGGTCCAGCCATGGAGAAGAGTTTAGACACTAGGAGAAGATAAGGAACACACCCATTATAAAGAAATCACATTAGGATTCTCTTTTTAACCTGTTCCTTAAAACACTAGTGCTTAGGAAATCTATTGGAGGCAGAAGCAGTCAAGGGTAGCTTAGGGTTAGGGTTAGGGTTAGGGTTAGGGTTAGTGTTAGGGTATGGGTTTGGGTACGGGTTAGGGTACGGCGTAGGGTATGGGTTAGGGTTAGGGTTAGGGTTAGTTTGAGGGTTAGGGCTCGGTTTAGGGTACGGGTTAGGATTAGGGTACGTGTTAGTGTTATGGTAGGGGTTAGGGTTAGGTTACGCGTTAGGGTTAGGGTAGTTATTAAACCTATCCCACTCTGTAGATACTCCTTAGCACGTCAAGGTATATTATTTGGGTGTCCAGCCATGGAGAAGAGTTTAGACACTAGGAGAAGATAAGGAACACACCCATTATCAAGAAATCTCATTAGGATTCTCTTTTTAACCTGTTCCTTAAAACACTAGTGCTTAGGAAATCTATTGGAGGCAGAAGCAGTCAAGGGTAGCTTAGGGTTAGGGTTAGGGTTATTGTTACGGGTTTTACGGGTTTTTAAAAGTAATTTATTTTTATAATGGGGTTTAGCTGCTTTTCACGGCTGTGTTTATGCGGCTTTACACCCACTTGACTCACTTCCAGACAGATATCAATACATAGGTTTTAAGATTCTTACTACTCAGATATATTCTTGTGCGGTGAATAGGGGGTGTTGAGTCCAGTTCACTGAGCAAGGAGTAGGTCTTGTCTATTACATATTGGGTGTATGGAACGGTATCTGAGCGAATTTGAAACCCTTGTTTTATGCATCACCCCACCTCACCTTTCCCGTTAAGCAGACATAGTGTGTTTTCTAAACGTGTGACTCTGTTCTCTTTTGTAATTCAGTTCAAGTGTAGCGGTTTTTTCCATTCCCTCTATAAATGATAGCTTATGATAAGTGTCTTTTTCTGTGTGACTTATTTCACTTAGAATCGTCGTACCTAAATCCACTCATCTTGCTTCTACTAGCCTTATGACATTGATTTCATGTCTGAGTGATATTCCATTGTACATAAGGACCACAACTTCTTTATCCATTTTTCTCTTTCCTGGGATATTTAAGGTGTCATGAAGTGGAGGTTCTTGTCAACAGAGCAGCCCTAAACTTTGGGGTGCCTGTGTCTTGCTGATTTTTAGTTTTCCCAATTTATACGCCCATGAGTGGACGTGCCCTATGCTCCCTAAGCTGTGTTTTTTCGATGTTTCAGGACACACCGCACACTTCTCCAGAGTGGCTGTTGGCAATTTACATCCCGCCCAGCAGCGTAGCAAGGCTGCCATTTCTCCATGGCCTGTCCTGCATTTCTGGTTTTGACACTTTTTGCAGCATGGCCCTTTTGACCGATGGGAAGCGAGACTTCTTTGTAGCGCTGATTAGCCTTTCCAGGTTGCTTGGTTGGCCAAAAAGGGCGTATGCGTTTTTTCCTGAATACATTCAGGAAAAAACGCATACGCCCTTTTTGGCCAAGGGCATCGCTGTCGACGTTTTGCTGCTTTTCATGTGCTTTAAAGGCGATTCGAATCTACCTCCTGAAACCTGTTTCCTGCAATTCTGCCTTGCTTTCAAATCCTCTTCGTTGCCTTCCCTCAATATATCTGTAGATGAGTTTTATCATTTATAACTCTGCGGGTTTGTGAATTGCAGTGTCCCTGAGCTCCATTTTTCAACTCGCTTTTTTGGGAGCTGGCCGCAAAAGCGCGGGATTGCCTCAGGCCCTATTCTGCTTCTGGGCAGCAGGCTGAGCCTGTGGTTAAATCTTCTTCCTGATGGGAAAAAAGTGTGACCTGTGCCTGTCCCAACACCTAGAGCTAGTCTCTCGTTGGTTGCCCCTCTTCCCGTTCAACCTCAGGATAAATTGCAGTCTGTACAGAACTGGAGGTTAAAGGTGCTGATTCTCCAACGAGGGAGATTGCTAATAAAGAGGCTTGAATGGCGAACACGAGCACAAGGAGATGAGAAGTGAGGTGCGTTTCAGGAACCTTTCCCGATGAGACGGTGTACCATCTTCTGGGTTTCTCACGCATGTTTTCGATGTAGGAAGATGCCCTTGAACCTGGAGATTTGGGATCCATGGGATGGGTACGATGCAGTATTACTTTAAAGGGACTGCGTTTGCCCACCCAACCTCACCAAACCTCTCAGCCCCAAGAGTGTCCACCCTTATGTCTCATCTAGCTGTGGGTCTAGATATGGTCAGTCCACGTTGCATCACAGCCCCTGAACGAATTATGTAAGAATTTCTCTGTCTTTCACTCTCTTGGTTTCATGGGTTTATAAAAGTAATTTATTTTTAAAATGGGGTTTAGCTGCTTTTCACTGCTGTGTTTATGCTGCTTTACCCCCACTTGACACACTTCCAGTGAAATATCAATACATAGGTATTAAGATTTTTACTAGTCAGATATATTCTTGTGCGGTGAATAGGGGGTGTTGAATCCAGTTCACTGAGCAAGGAGTAGGTCTTGTCTACTACATATTGGGTGTATGGAACGGTATCTGAGATAATTTGAAACACTTGATTTATGCATCACCCCAAATCACATTTCCCGTTAAGCAGCCATAGTGTGTTTTCAAAATGTGTGACTCTGTTCTGTTTTGTAATTCAGTTCAAGGGTAACGGTTTTTACATTCCCTCTATAAGTGATGTCTTATGATAAGTGTCTTTTTCTGTGTGACTTATTTCTGTTAGAATCGTCGTACCTAAATCCAATCATCATGCTGCTAGTAGCCTTAGGACATTGTTTTCATGGCTGAGTGATATTCCATTGTACATAAGGACCTCAACTTCTTTATCCATTTTTCTCTTTCCTGGGATATTTAAGGTGGAATGAAGTGGAGGTCCTTGTCAACAGAGCAGCCCTAAACTTTTGGGTGCCTGTGTCTTGCTGATTTTTAGTTTTCCCAATTTGTACACCCATGAGTGGAAGTGCCCTATGCTCTCTAAGCTGTGTGTTTTAGATGTTTCAGGACACACCATACACTACTCCAGAGTGGCTGTTGGCAATTTACATCCCGCCCATCAGCGTAGCAAGGCTGCCATTTCTCCATGGCCTGTCCTGCATTTCTGGTTTTGACACTTTTTGCAGCATGGCCCTTTTGACAGATGGGAAGCGAGACTTCTTTGTAGCGCTGATTTGCCTTTCCAGGTTGCTTGGTTGGCCAAAAAGGGCGTATGCGTTTTTTCCTGAATATATCCAGGAAAAAACGCATACGCCCTTTTTGGCCAAGGGCATCATTGTCGACGTTTTGCCGCTTTTCATGTGCTTTAAAGGCGATTCGAATCTACCTCCTGAAACCTGTTTCCTGCAATTCTGCCTTGCTTTCAAATCCTCTTCGTTGCCTTCCCTCAATATATTTGTGGACGAGAGTTATCATTTATAACTCTGTGGGTTTGTGAATTGCAGTGTCCCTGAGCTCCATTTTTCAACTCGCTTTTTTGGGAGCTGGCCGCAAAAGCGCGGGATTGCCTCAGGCCCTATTTTGGTTCCCCTCGGCATCCTGAGCCTGTAGTTAATTCTTCTTCCTGATGGGAAAATAAAGTGACCTGTGCCTGTCCCAACACCTATATCTAGTCTCTCATTGGTTGCCCCTCTTCCCGTTCATCCTCAGGACAAATTGCAACCTGTAGGGAACAGGAGCTTAAAGGTGCTGATTCTCCAAGTAGGGAGATTGCTAGTAAAGTAGCTGGAATGGCGAACCCAAGCACAAGGAGATGAGAAATGAGGTGCGTTTTAGAAACCTTTCAAAATCACACGGTGTACCATCTTCTGGGTTTCTCATGCATGTTTTCGATGTAGGAAGATGCCCTTGAACCTGGAGATTTGGGACCCATGGGATGGGTACCACGCATTATTACTTTAAAGGGTCTGCGTTTGCTCACCCAACCTCACCAAACCTCTCAGTCCCAAGAGTGTCCACCCTTATGTCTCATCCAGCTGTGGGTCTAGATATGGTCAATCCAGGTTGCATCACAGCCCCTGAAGGAATTGTGTAAGAATTTCTCTCTCTTTCACTGTCTTTGTTTTACGGGTTTTTAAAAGTAATTTATTTTTATAATGGGGTTTAGCTGCTTTTCACGGCTGTGTTTATGCGGCCTTACACCCACTTGACTCACTTCCAGACAGATATCAATACATAGGTTTTAAGATTCTTACTAGTCACATATATTCTTGTGCGGTGAATAGGGGGTGTTGAGTCCAGTTCACTGAGCAAGGAGTAGGTCTTGTCTATTACATATTGGGTGTATGGAACGGTATCTGAGCGAATTTGAAACCCTTGTTTTATGCATCACCCCACCTCACCTTTCCCGTTAAGCAGCCATAGTGTGTTTTCTAAACGTGTGACTCTGTTCTGTTTTGTAATTCAGTTCAAGTGTAGCGGTTTTTACATTCCCTCTATAAGTGATAGCTTATGATAAGTGTCTTTTTCTGTGTGACTTATTTCACTTAGAATCGTCGTACCTAAATCCACTCATCTTGCTTCTACTAGCCTTATGACTTTGAATTCATGTCTGAGTGATATTCCATTGTACATAAGGACCACAACTTCTTTATGCATTTTTCTCTTTCCTGGGATATTTAAGGTGTGATGAATTGGAGGTTCTTGTCAACAGAGCAGCCCTAAACTTTGCGGTGCCTGTGTCTTGCTGATATTTAGTTTTCCCAATTTATACGCCCATGAGTGGACGTGCCCTATGCTCCCTAAGCTGTGTTTTTTCGATGTTTCACGACACACCGTACACTTCTCCAGAGTGTCTGTTGGCAATTTACATCCCGCCCATCAGCGTAGCAAGGCTGCCATTTCTCCATGGCCTGTCCTGCATTTCTGGTTTTGACACTTTTTGCAGCATGGCCCTTTTGACCGATGGGAAGCGAGACTTCTTTGTAGCGCTGATTAGCCTTTCCAGGTTGCTTGGTTGAGCAAAAAGGGCGTATGCGTTTTTTCATGAATATAATCAGGAAAAACTGCATACGCACTTTTTGGCCAAGGGCATCATTGTCGACGTTTTGCCGCTTTTCATGTGCTTTAAGGGCGATTTGAATCTACCTCCTGAAACCTGTTTCCTGCAATTCTGCCTTGCTTTCAAATCCTCTTCGTTGCCTTCCCTCAATATATTTGTGGACGAGAGTTATCATTTATAACTCAGCGGGTTTGTGAATTGCAGTGCCCCTGAGCTCCATTTTTCAACTGTCTTTTTTGGGAGCTGGCCGCAAAAGCACTGGATTACCTCAGGCACTATTCTGGTTCCCGGCGGCAGGATTAGCCTGTGGTTAATTCTTCTTCCTGATGGGAAAATACAGTGACCTGTGCCTGTCCCAACACCTAGATCTAGTCTCTCATTGGTTGCCCCTCTTCCCGTTCATCCTCAGGACAAATTGCAACCTGTAGGGAACAGGAGCTTAAAGGTGCTGATTCTCCAAGTAGGGAGATTGCTAGTAAAGTAGCTGGAAAGGCGAACCCGAGCACAAGGAGATGAGACATGAGGTGCGATTTAGAAACCTTTCAAAATCACACGGTGTACCATCTTCTGGGTTTCTCATGCATGTTTTCGATGTAGGAAGATGCTCTTGAACCTGGAGATTTGGGACCCATGGGATGGGTACCACGCAGTATTACTTTAAAGGGTCTGCGTTTGCTCACCCAACGTCACCCAACCTCTCAGCCCCAAGAGTGTCCACCCTTATGTCTCATCCAACTGTGGGTCTAGACATGGTCAATCCAGGTTGCAACACAGCCTCTGAACGAATTTTGTAAGAATTTCTCTCTCTTTCACTGTCTTTGTTTTACGGGTTTTTAAAAGTAATTTATTTTTATAATGGGGTTTAGCTGCTTTTCACGGCTGTGTTTATGCGGCTTTACACCCACTTGACTCACTTCCAGACAGATATCAATACATAGGTTTTAAGATTCTTACTACTCAGATATATTCTTGTGCGGTGAATAGGGGGTGTTGAGTCCAGTTCACTGAGCAAGGAGTAGGTCTTGTCTATTACATATTGGGTGTATGGAACGGTATCTGAGCGAATTTGAAACCCTTGTTTTATGCCTCACCCCACCTCACCTTTCCCGTTAAGCAGACATAGTGTGTTTTCTAAACGTGTGACTCTGTTCTCTTTTGTAATTCAGTTCAAGTGTAGCGGTTTTTTCCATTCCCTCTATAAATGATAGCTTATGATAAGTGTCTTTTTCTGTGTGACTTATTTCACTTAGAATCGTCGTACCTAAATCCACTCATCTTGCTTCTACTAGCCTTATGATATTGATTTCATGTCTGAGTGATATTCCATTGTAAATAAGGACCACAACTTCTTTATCCATTTTTCTCTTTCCTGGGATATTTAAGGTGTCATGAAGTGGAGGTTCTTGTCAACAGAGCAGCCCTAAACTTTGGGGTGCCTGTGTCTTGCTGATTTTTAGTTTTCCCAATTTATACGCCCATGAGTGGACGTGCCCTATGCTCCCTAAGCTGTGTTTTTTCGATGTTTCAGGACACACCGTACACTTCTCCAGAGTGGCTGTTGGCAATTTACATCCCGCCCATCAGCGTAGCAAGGCTGCCATTTCTCCATGGCCTGTCCTGCATTTCTGGTTTTGACACTTTTTGCAGCATGGCCCTTTTGACCGATGGGAAGCGAGACTTCTTTGTAGCGCTGATTTGCCTTTCCAGGTTGCTTGGTTGGCCAAAAAGGGCGTATGCGTTTTTTCCTGAATACATTCAGGAAAAAACGCATACGCCCTTTTTGGCCAAGGGCATCGCTGTCGACGTTTTGCTGCTTTTCATGTGCTTTAAAGGCGATTCGAATCTACCTCCTGAAACCTGTTTCCTGCAATTCTGCCTTGCTTTCAAATCCTCTTCGTTGCCTTCCCTCAATATATCTGTGGATGAGAGTTATCGTTTATAACTCTGCGGGTTTGTGAATTGCAGTGTCCCTGAGCTCCATTTTTCAACTCGCTTTTTTGGGAGCTGGCCACAAAAGCGCGGGATTGCCTCAGGCCCTATTCTGCTTCTGGACGGCAGGCTGAGCCTGTGGTTAAATCTTCTTCCTGATGGGAAAAAAGTGTGACCTGTGCCTGTCCCAACACCTAGAGCTAGTCTCTCGTTGGTTGCCCCTCTTCCCGTTCAACCTCAGGATAAATTGCAGTCTGTACAGAACTGGAGGTTAAAGGTGCTGATTCTCCAAAGAGGGAGATTGCTAATAAAGAGGCTGGAATGGCGAACACGAGCACAAGGAGATGAGAAGTGAGGTGCGTTTCAGGAACCTTTCCCGATGAGACGGTGTACCATCTTCTGGGTTTCTCACGCATGTTTTCGATGTAGGAAGATGCCCTTGAACCTGGAGATTTGGGATCCATGGGATGGGTACGATGCAGTATTACTTTAAAGGGACTGCGTTTGCCCACCCAACCTCACCAAACCTCTCAGCCCCAAGAGTGTCCACCCTTATGTCTCATCTAGCTGTGGGTCTAGATATGGTCAGTCCACGTTGCATCACAGCCCCTGAACGAATTATGTAAGAATTTCTCTGTCTTTCACTCTCTTTGTTTCATGGGTTTATAAAAGTAATTTATTTTTAAAATGGGGTTTAGCTGCTTTTCACTGCTGTGTTTATGCTGCTTTACCCCCACTTGACACACTTCCAGTGAAATATCAATACATAGGTTTTAAGATTCTTACTAGTCAGATATATACTTGTGCGGTGAATAGGGGGTGTTGAATCCAGTTCACTGAGCAAGGAGTAGGTCTTGTCTACTACATATTGGGTGTATGGAACGGTATCTGAGATAATTTGAAACACTTGATTTATGCATCACCCCAAATCACATTTCCCGTTAAGCAGCCATAGTGTGTTTTCAAAATGTGTGACTCTGTTCTGTTTTGTAATTCAGTTCAAGGGTAACGGTTTTTACATTCCCTCTATAAGTGATATCTTATGATAAGTGTCTTTTTCTGTGTGACTTATTTCTGTTAGAATCGTCATACCTAAATCCAATCATCATGCTGCTACTAGCCTTAGGACATTGTTTTCATGGCTGAGTGATATTCCATTGTACATAAGGACCTCAAATTCTTTATCCATTTTTCTCTTTCCTGGGATATTTAAGGTGGAATGAAGTGGAGGTCCTTGTCAACAGAGCAGCCCTAAACTTTTGGGTGCCTGTGTCTTGCTGATTTTTAGTTTTCCCAATTTGTACACCCATGAGTGGAAGTGCCCTATGCTCTCTAAGCTGTGTGTTTTAGATGTTTCAGGACACACCGTACACTACTCCAGAGTGGCTGTTGGCAATTTACATCCCGCCCATCAGCGTAGCAAGGCTGCCATTTCTCCATGGCCTGTCCTGCATTTCTGGTTTTGACACTTTTTGCAGCATGGCCCTTTTGACAGATGGGAAGCGAGACTTCTTTGTAGCGCTGATTTGCCTTTCCAGGTTGCTTGGTTGGCCAAAAAGGGCGTATGCGTTTTTTCCTGAATATATTCAGGAAAAAACGCATACGCCCTTTTTGGCCAAGGGCATCATTGTCGACGTTTTGCCGCTTTTCATGTGCTTTAAAGGCGATTCGAATCTACCTCCTGAAACCTGTTTCCTGCAATTCTGCCTTGCTTTCAAATCCTCTTCGTTGCCTTCCCTCAATATATTTGTGGACGAGAGTTATCATTTATAACTCTGTGGGTTTGTGAATTGCAGTGTCCCTGAGCTCCATTTTTCAACTCGCTTTTTTGGGAGCTGGCCGCAAAAACGCGGGATTGCCTCAGGCCCTATTTTGGTTCCCCTCGGCATGCTGAGCCTGTAGTTAATTCTTCTTCCTGATGGGAAAATAGAGTGACCTGTGCCTGTCCCAACACCTAGATCTAGTCTCTCATTGGTTGCCCCTCTTCCCGTTCATCCTCAGGACAAATTGCAACCTGTAGGGAACAGGAGCTTAAAGGTGCTGATTCTCCAAGTAGGGAGATTGCTAGTAAAGTAGCTGGAATGGCGAACCCAAGCACAAGGAGATGAGAAATGAGGTGCGTTTTAGAAACCTTTCAAAATCACACGGTGTACCATCTTCTGGGTTTCACATGCATGTTTTCGATGCAGGAAGATGCCCTTGAACCTGGAGATTTGGGACCCATGGGATGGGTACCACGCATTATTACTTTAAAGGGTCTGCGTTTGCTCACCCAACCTCACCAAACCTCTCAGCCCCAAGAGTGTCCACCCTTATGTCTCATCCAGCTGTGGGTCTAGATATGGTCAATCCAGGTTGCATCACAGCCCCTGAAGGAATTGTGTAAGAATTTCTCTCTCTTTCACTGTCTTTGTTTTACGGGTTTTTAAAAGTAATTTATTTTTATAATGGGGTTTAGCTGCTTTTCACGGCTGTGTTTATGCGGCCTTACACCCACTTGACTCACTTCCAGACAGATATCTATACATAGGTTTTAAGATTCTTACTAGTCACATATATTCTTGTGCTGTGAATAGGGGGTGTTGAGTCCAGTTCACTGAGCAAGGAGTAGGTCTTGTCTATTACATATTGGGTGTATGGAACGGTATCTGAGCGAATTTGAAAACCTTGTTTTATGCATCACCCCACCTCACCTTTCCCGTTAAGCAGCCATAGTGTGTTTTCTAAACGTGTGACTCTGTTCTGTTTTGTAATTCAGTTCAAGTGTAGCGGTTTTTACATTCCCTCTATAAGTGATAGCTTATGATAAGTGTCTTTTTCTGTGTGACTTATTTCACTTAGAATCGTCGTACCTAAATCCACTCATCTTGCTTCTTCTAGCCTTATGACATTGATTTCATGTCTGAGTGATATTCCATTGTACATAAGGACCACAACTTCTTTATGCATTTTTCTCTTTCCTGGGATATTTAAGGTGTGATGAATTGGAGGTTCTTGTCAACAGAGCAGCCCTAAACTTTGGGGTGCCTGTGTCTTGCTGATTTTTAGTTTTCCCAATTTATACGCCCATGAGTGGACGTGCCCTATGCTCCCTAAGCTGTGTTTTTTCGATGTTTCACGACACACCGTACACTTCTCCAGAGTGTCTGTTGGCAATTTACATCCCGCCCATCAGCGTAGCAAGGCTGCCATTTCTCCATGGCCTGTCCTGCATTTCTGGTTTTGACACTTTTTGCAGCATGGCCCTTTTGACCGATGGGAAGCGAGACTTCTTTGTAGCGCTGATTAGCCTTTCCAGGTTGCTTGGTTGGCCAAAAAGGGCGTATGCGTTTTTTCCTGAATATAATCAGGAAAAAATGCATACGCACTTTTTGGCCAAGGGCATCATTGTCGACGTTTTGCCGCTTTTCATGTGCTTTAAGGGCGATTCGAATCTACCTCCTGAAACCTGTTTCCTGCAATTCTGCCTTGCTTTCAAATCCTCTTCGTTGCCTTCCCTCAATATATATGTGGACGAGAGTTATCATTTATAACTCAGCGGGTTTGTGAATTGCAGTGCCCCTGAGCTCCATTTTTCAACTGTCTTTTTTGGGAGCTGGCCGCAAAAGCACTGGATTGCCTCAGGCACTATTCTGGTTCCCGGCAGCAGGATTAGCCTGTGGTTAATTCTTCTTCCTGATGGGAAAATAGAGTGACCTGTGCCTGTCCCAACACCTAGATCTAGTCTCTCATTGGTTGCCCCTCTTCCCGTTCATCCTCAGGACAAATTGCAACCTGTAGGGAACAGGAGCTTAAAGGTGCTGATTCTCCAAGTAGGGAGATTGCTAGTAAAGTAGCTGAAAAGGTGAACCCGAGCACAAGGAGATGAGACATGAGGTGCGATTTAGAAACTTTTCAAAATCACACGGTGTACCATCTTCTGGGTTTCTCATGCATGTTTTCGATGTAGGAAGATGCCCTTGAACCTGGAGATTTGGGACCCATGGGATGGGTACCACGCAGTATTACTTTAAAGGGTCTGCGTTTGCTCACCCAACCTCACCCAACCTCTCAGCCCCAAGAGTGTCCACCCTTATGTCTCATCCAGCTGTGGGTCTAGACATGGTCAATCCAGGTTGCATCACAGCCTCTGAACGAATTTTGTAAGAATTTCTCTCTCTTTCACTGTCTGTGTTTTACGGGTTTTTAAAAGTAATTAATTTTTATAATGGGGTTTAGCTGCTTTTCACGGCTGTGTTTATGCGGCTTTACACCCACTTGACTCACTTCCAGACAGATATCAATACATAGGTTTTAAGATTCTTACTACTCAGATATATTCTTGTGCCGTGAATAGGGGGTGTTTAGTCCAGTTCACTGAGCAAGGAGTAGGTCTTGTCTATTACATATTGGGTGTATTTAACGGTATCTGAGCGAATTTGAAACCCTTGTTTTATGCCTCACCCCACCTCACCATTCCCGTTAAGCAGACATAGTGTGTTTTCTAAACGTGTGACTCTGTTCTCTTTTGTAATTCAGTTCAAGTGTAGCGGTTTTTTCCATTCCCTCTATAAATGATAGCTTATGATAAGTGTCTTTTTCTGTGTGACTTATTTCACTTAGAATCGTCGTACCTAAATCCACTCATCTTGCTTCTACTAGCCTTATGACATTGATTTCATGTCTGAGTGATTTTCCATTGTACATAAGGACCACAACTTCTTTATCCATTTTTCTGTTTCCTGGGATATTTAAGGTGTCATGAAGTGGAGGTTCTTGTCAACAGAGCAGCCCTAAACTTTGGGGTGCCTGTGTCTTGCTGATTTTTAGTTTTCCCAATTTATACGCCCATGAGTGGACGTGCCCTATGCTCCCTAAGCTGTGTTTTTTGGATGTTTCAGGACACACCGCACACTTCTCCAGAGTGGCTGTTGGCAATTTACATCCCGCCCATCAGCGTAGCAAGGCTGCCATTTTTCCATGGCCTGTCCTGCATTTCTGGTTTTGACACTTTTTGCAGCATGGCCCTTTTGACCGATGGGAAGCGAGACTTCTTTGTAGCGCTGATTTGCCTTTCCAGGTTGCTTGGTTGGCCAAAAAGGGCGTATGCGTTTTTTCCTGAATACATTCAGGAAAAAACGCATACGCCCTTTTTGGCCAAGGGCATCACTGTCGACGTTTTGCCGCTTTTCATGTGCTTTAAAGGCGATTCGTATCTACCTCCTGAAACCTGTTTCCTGCAATTCTGCCTTGCTTTCAAATCCTCTTCGTTGCCTTTCCTCAATATATCTGTGGATGAGAGTTATCATTTATAACTCTGTGGGTTTGTGAATTGCAGTGTCCCTGAGCTCCATTTTTCAACTCGCTTTTTTGGGAGCTGGCCGCAAAAGCGCGGGATTGCCTGAGGCCCTATTCTGCTTCTGGGCGGCAGGCTGAGCCTGTGGTTAAATCTTCTTCCTGATGGGAAAAAAGTGTGACCTGTGCCTGTCCCAACACCTAGAGCTAGTCTCTCGTTGGTTGCCCCTCTTCCCGTTCAACCTCAGGATAAATTGCAGTCTGTACAGAACTGGAGGTTAAAGTGCTGATTCTCCAACGAGGGAGATTGCTAATAAAGCGGCTGGAATGGCGAACACGAGCACAAGGAGATGAGAAGTGAGGTGCGTTTCAGGAACCTTTCCCGATGAGATGGTGTACCATCTTCTGGGTTTCTCACGCATGTTTTCGATGTAGGAAGATGCCCTTGAACCTGGAGATTTGGGATCCATGGGATGGGTACGATGCAGTATTACTTTAAAGGGACTGCGTTTGCCCACCCAACCTCACCAAACCTCTCAGCCCCAAGAGTGTCCACCCTTATGTCTCATCTAGCTGTGGGTCTAGATATGGTCAGTCCACGTTGCATCACAGCCCCTGAACGAATTATGTAAGAATTTCTCTGTCTTTCACTCTCTTTGTTTCATGGGTTTATAAAAGTAATTTATTTTTAAAATGGGGTTTAGCTGCTTTTCACTGCTGTGTTTATGCTGCTTTACCCCCACTTGACACACTTCCAGTGAAATATCAATACATAGGTTTTAAGATTATTACTAGTCAGATATAATCTTGTGCAGTGAATAGGGGGTGTTGAATCCAGTTCACTGAGCAAGGAGTAGGTCTTGTCTACTACATATTGGGTGTATGGAACGGTATCTGAGATAATTTGAAACACTTGATTTATGCATCACCCCAAATCACATTTCCCGTTAAGCAGCCATAGAGTGTTTTCAAAATGTGTGACTCTGTTCTGTTTTGTAATTCAGTTCAAGTGTAGCGGTTTTTACATTCCCTCTATAAGTGATAGCTTATGATAAGTGTCTTTTTCTGTGTGACTTATTTCACTTAGAATCGTCGTACCTAATTCCACTCATCTTGCTTCTACTAGCCTTATGACTTTGATTTCATGTCTGAGAGATATTCCATTGTACATAAGGACCACAAATTCTTTATGCATTTTTCTCTTTCCTGGGATATTTAAGGTGTGATGAAGTGGAGGTTCTTGTCAACAGAGCAGCGCTAAACTTTGGGGTGACTGTGTCTTGCTGATTTTTATTTTTCCCAATTTATACGCCCATGAGTGGACGTGCCCTATGCTCCCTAAGCTGTGTTTTTTCGATGTTTCAGGACACACCGTACACTTCTCCAGAGTGGCTGTTGGCAATTTACATCCCGCCCATCAGTGTAGCAAGGCTGCCATTTCTCCATGGCCTGTCCTGCATTTCTGGTTTTGACACTTTTTGCAGCATGGCCCTTTTGACCGATGGGAAGCGAGACTTCTTTGTAGCGCTGATTAGCCTTTCCAGGTTGCTTGGTTGGCCAAAAAGGGCGTATGCGTTTTTTCCTGAATATAATCAGGAAAAAATGCATACGCACTTTTTGGCCAAGGGCATCATTGTCGACGTTTTGCCGCTTTTCATGTGCTTAAAGGGCGATTCGAATCTACCTCCTGAAACCTGTTTCCTGCAATTCTGCCTTGCTTTCAAATCCTCTTCGTTGCCTTCCCTCAATATATTTGTGGACGAGAGTTATCATTTATAACTCAGCGGGTTTGTGAATTGCAGTGCCCCTGAGCTCCATTTTTCAACTGTCTTTTTTGGGAGCTGGCCGCAAAAGCACTGGATTACCTCAGGCACTATTCTGGTTCCCGGCGGCAGGATTAGCCTGTGGTTAATTCTTCTTCCTGATGGGAAAATACAGTGACCTGTGCCTGTCCCAACACCTAGATCTAGTCTCTCATTGGTTGCCCCTCTTCCCGTTCATCCTCAGGACAAATTGCAACCTGTAGGGAACAGGAGCTTAAAGGTGCTGATTCTCCAAGTAGGGAGATTGCTAGTAAAGTAGCTGGAAAGGCGAACCCGAGCACAAGGAGATGAGACATGAGGTGCGATTTAGAAACCTTTCAAAATCACACGGTGTACCATCTTCTGGGTTTCTCATGCATGTTTTCGAGGTAGGAAGATGCCCTTGAACCTGGAGATTTGGGACCCATGGGATGGGTACCACGCAGTATTACTTTAAAGGGTCTGCGTTTGCTCACCCAACCTCACCCAACCTCTCAGCCCCAAGAGTGTCCACCCTTATGTCTCATCCAGCTGTGGGTCTAGACATGGTCAATCCAGGTTGCAACACAGCCCCTGAACGAATTTTGTAAGAATTTCTCTCTCTTTCACTGTCTTTGTTTTACGGGTTTTTAAAAGTAATTTATTTTTATAATGGGGTTTAGCTGCTTTTCACGGCTGTGTTTATGCGGCTTTACACCCACTTGACTCACTTCCAGACAGATATCAATACATAGGTTTTAAGATTCTTACTACTCAGATATATTCTTGTGCGGTGAATAGGGGGTGTTGAGTCCAGTTCACTGAGCAAGGAGTAGGTCTTGTCTATTACATATTGGGTGTATGGAACGGTATCTGAGCGAATTTGAAACCCTTGTTTTATGCATCACCCCACCTCACCTTTCCCGTTAAGCAGACATAGTGTGTTTTCTAAACGTGTGACTCTGTTCTCTTTTGTAATTCAGTTCAAGTGTAGCGGTTTTTTCCATTCCCTCTATAAATGATAGCTTATGATAAGTGTCTTTTTCTGTGTGACTTATTTCACTTAGAATCGTCGTACCTAAATCCACTCATCTTGCTTCTACTAGCCTTATGACATTGATTTCATGTCTGAGTGATATTCCATTGTACATAAGGACCACAACTTCTTTATCCATTTTTCTCTTTCCTGGGATATTTAAGGTGTCATGAAGTGGAGGTTCTTGTCAACAGAGCAGCCCTAAACTTTGGGGTGCCTGTGTCTTGCTGATTTTTAGTTTTCCCAATTTATACGCCCATGAGTGGACGTGCCCTATGCTCCCTAAGCTGTGTTTTTTCGATGTTTCAGGACACACCGCACACTTCTCCAGAGTGGCTGTTGGCAATTTACATCCCGCCCAGCAGCGTAGCAAGGCTGCCATTTCTCCATGGCCTGTCCTGCATTTCTGGTTTTGACACTTTTTGCAGCATGGCCCTTTTGACCGATGGGAAGCGAGACTTCTTTGTAGCGCTGATTAGCCTTTCCAGGTTGCTTGGTTGGCCAAAAAGGGCGTATGCGTTTTTTCCTGAATATAATCAGGAAAAAATGCATACGCACTTTTTGGCCAAGGGCATCAGTGTCGACGTTTTGCCGCTTTTCATGTTCTTTAAGGGCGATTCGAATCTACCTCCTGAAACCTGTTTCCTGCAATTCTGCCTTGCTTTCAAATCCTCTTCGTTGCCTTCCCTCAATATATTTGTGGACGAGAGTTATCATTTATAACTCTGCGGGTTTGTGAATTGCAGTGTCCCTGAGCTCCATTTTTCAACTCGCTTTTTTGGGAGCTGGCCGCAAAAACGCGGGATTGCCTCAGGCCCTATTTTGGTTCCCCTGGGCATGCTGAGCCTGTAGTTAATTCTTCTTCCTGATGGGAAAATAGAGTGACCTGTGCCTGTCCCAACACCTATATCTAGTCTCTCATTGGTTGCCCCTCTTCCCGTTCATCCTCAGGACAAATTGCAACCTGTAGGGAACAGGAGCTTAAAGGTGCTGATTCTCCAAGTAGGGAGATTGCTAGTAAAGTAGCTGGAATGGCGAACCCAAGCACAAGGAGATGAGAAATGAGGTGCGTTTTAGAAACCTTTCAAAATCACACGGTGTACCATCTTCTGGGTTTCTCATGCATGTTTTCGATGTAGGAAGATGCCCTTGAACCTGGAGATTTGGGACCCATGGGATGGGTACCACGCAGTATTACTTTAAAGGGTCTGCGTTTGCTCACCCAACCTCACCAAACCTTTCAGCCCCAAGAGTGTCCACCCTTATGTCTCATCCAGCTGTGGGTCTAGATATGGTCAATCCAGGTTGCATCACAGCCCCTGAAGGAATTGTGTAAGAATTTCTCTCTCTTTCACTGTCTTTGTTTTACTGGTTTTTAAAAGTAATTTATTTTTATAATGGGGTTTAGCTGCTTTTCACGGCTGTGTTTATGCGGCCTTACACCCACTTGACTCACTTCCAGACAGATATCAATACATAGGTTTTAAGATTCTTACTAGTCACATATATTCTTATGCGGTGAATAGGGGGTGTTGAGTCCAGTTCACTGAACAAGGAGTAGGTCTTGTCTATTACATATTGGGTGTATGGAACGGTATCTGAGCGAATTTGAAACCCTTGTTTTATGCATCACCCCACCTCACATTTCCCGTTAAGCAGCCATAGTGTGTTTTCTAAACGTGTGACTCTGTTCTGTTTTGTAATTCAGTTCAAGTGTAGCGGTTTTTACATTCCCTCTACAAGTGATAGCTTATGATAAGTGTGTTTTTCTGTGTGACTTATTTCACTTAGAATCGTCGTACCTAAATCCACTCATCTTGCTTCTACTAGCCTTATGACTTTGATTTCATGTCTGAGTGATATTCCATTGTACATAAGGACCACAACTTCTTTATGCATTTTTCTCTTTCCTGGGATATTTAAGGTGTGATGAAGTGGAGGTTTTTGTCAACAGAGCAGCCCTAAACTTTGGGGTGCCTGTGTCTTGCTGATTTTTAGTTTTCCCAATTTATACGCCCATGAGTGGACGTGCCCTATGCTCCCTAAGCTGTGTTTTTTCGATGTTTCAGGACACACCGTACACTTCTCCAGAGTGGCTGTTGGCAATTTACATCCCGCCCATCAGCGTAGCAAGGCTGCCATTTCTCCATGGCCTGTCCTGCATTTCTGGTTTTGACACTTTTTGCAGCATGGCCCTTTTGACCGATGGGAAGCGAGACTTCTTTGTAGCGCTGATTTGCCTTTCCAGGTTGCTTGGTTGGCCAAAAAGGGCGTATGCGTTTTTTCCTGAATATATTCAGGAAAAAACGCATACGCCCTTTTTGGCCAAGGGCATCATTGTCGATGTTTTGCCACTTTTCATGTGCTTTAAAGGCGATTCGAATCTACCTCCTGAAAGCTGTTTCCTACAATTCTGCCTTGCTTTCAAATCCTCTTCGTTGCTTCCCTCAATATATTTGTGGACGAGAGTTATCATTTATAACTCAGCAGGTTTGTGAATGGCAGTGCCCCTGAGCTCCATTTTTCAACTGTCTTTTTTGGGAGCTGGTCGCAAAAGCACGGGATTGCCTCAAGCCCTATTCTGGTTCCCGGCGGCAGGCTGAGCCTGTGGTTAATTCTTCTTCCTGATGGGAAAATAGAGTGACCTGTGCCTGTCCCAACACCAAGATCCAGTCTCTCATTGGTTGCCCCTCTTCCCTTTCATCCTCAGGACAAATTGTACCCTGTACAGAACTGGAGGTTAAAGGTGCTGATTCTCCAACGAGGGAGATTGCTACTAAAGCGGCTGGAATGGCAAACCCGAGCACAAGGAGATGAGAAATGAGTTGCTTTTCAGGAACCCTTCCCGATGAGACGGTGTACCATCTTCTGGGTTTCTCACGCATGTTTTCGATGTAGGAAGATGCCCTTGATCCTGGAGAGTTGAGATACATGGGATAGGTATGATGCAGTATTACTTTAAAGGGACTGTGTGTGCCCACCCAACCTCACCAAACCTCTCAGCCCCAAGAGTGTCCACCCTTATGTCTCATCCAGCTGTGGGTCTAGATATGGTCAATCCAGGTTGCCTCACAGCCTCTGAACGAATTTTGTAATAATTTCTCTCTCTTTCACTGTCTTTGTTTTACGGGTTTTTAAAAGTAATTTATTTTTATAATGGGGTTTAGCTGCTTTTCACGGCTGTGTTTATGTGGCTTTACACCAACTTGACTCACTTCCAGACAGATATCAATACATAGGTTTTAAGATTCTTACTAGTCACATATATTCTTGTGCGGTGAATAGGGGGTGTTGAGTCCAGTTCACTGAGCAAGGAGTAGGTCTTGTCTATTACATATTGGGTGTATGGAACGGTATCTGAGCGAATTTGAAACCCTTGTTTTATGCATCACCCCACCTCACCTTTCCCGTTAAGCAGCCATAGTGTGTTTTCTAAACGTGTGACTCTGTTCTGTTTTGTAATTCAGTTCAAGTGTAGCGGTTTTTACATTCCCTCTATAAGTGATAGCTTATGATAACTGTCTTTTTCTGTGTGACTTATTTCACTTAGAATCGTCGTACCTAAAACCATTCATCTTGCTTCTCCTAGCCTTATGACATTGATTTCATGTCTGAGTGATATTCAATTGTACATAAGGACCACAACTTCTTTATCCATTTTTCTCATCCTGGGATATTTAAGGTGTCATGAAGTGGAGGTTCTTGTCAACAGAGCAGCCCTAAACTTTGGGGTGCCTGTGTCTTGCTGATTTTTAGTTTTCCCAATTTATACGCCCATGAGTGGACGTGCCCTATGCTCCCTAAGCTGTGTTTTTTCGATGTTTCAGGACACACCGTACACTTCTCCAGTGTGGCTGTTGGCAATTTACATCCCGCCCATCAGCGTAGCAAGGCTGCCATTTCTCCATGGCCTGTCCTGCATTTCTGGTTTTGACACTTTTTGCAGCATGGCCCTTTTGACCGATGGGAAGCGAGACTTCTTTGTAGCGCTGATTTGCCTTTCCAGGTTGCTTGGTTGGCCAAAAAGGGCGTATGCGTTTTTTCCTGAATATATTCAGGAAAAAACGCATACGCCCTTTTTGGCCAAGGGCATCATTGTCCACGTTTTGCCGCTTTTCATCTGCTTTAAAGGCAATTCGAATCTAACTCCTTAAAGCTGTTTCCTGCAATTCTGCCTTGCTTTCAAATCCTCTTCGTTGCCTTCCCTCAATATATTTGTGGACGAGTGTTATCATTTATAACTCTGCAGGTCTGTGAATTGCCGTGCCCCTGAGCTCCATTTTTCAACTCGCTTTTTTGGGAGCTGGCCGCAAAAGCGCGGGATTGCTTCAGGCCCTCTTCTGGTTCTGGGGGGCAGGCTGAGCCTGTGGTTAATTCTTCTTCCTAATGGGAAAAAAGATTGACCTGTGCCTGTCACAAAACCTAGAGCAAGTCTCTCATTGGTTCCCCCACTTCCCGTTCATTCTCAGGACACATTGCAACCTGTACAGAACAGGAGGTTAAAGGTGCTGATTCTCCAAGGGGGGAGATTGCTAGTAGAGTGGATGGAATGGCGAACCCGAGCACAAGGAGATGAGAAATGAGGTGCCTTTTAGAAACCTTTCCCAATCAGACGGTGTACCATCTTCTGGGTTTCTAGTGCATGTTTTCGATGTAGGTAGATGCCCTTGAACCTGGAGATTTGGGACCCATTGGACGGGTACCACGCAGTATTACTTTAAAGGGTCTGCGTTTGCTCACCCAACCTCACCAAACCTCTCAGCCCCAAGAGTGTCCACACTTATGTCTCATCCAGGTGTGGGTCTAGATATGGTCAATCCAGGTTGCATCACAGCCCCTGAACGAATTGTGTAAGAATTTCTCGCTCTTTCATTCTCTTTGTTTCATGGGTTTTTAAAAGTAATTGATTTTTATAATGGGCTTTAGCTGCTTTTCACTGCTGTGTTTATGCTGCTTTACACCCACTTGACACACTTCCAGATAGATATCAATACATAGGTTTTACGATTTTTACTAGTCAGATATATTCTTGTGTGGTGAATAGTGGGTGTTGAGTCCAGTTCACTGAGCAAGGAGTAGGTCTTGTCTAGTACATATTGGGTTTATGGAACGGTATCTGAGCTAATTAGAAACCCTTGTTTTATGCATCACCCCACCTCACCTTTCCCGTTAAGCAGCCATAGTGTGTTTTCAAAATGTGTGACTCTGTTCTGTTTTGTAATACAGTTCAAGGGTAACGGTTTTTACATTCCCTCTCTAAGTGATATCTTATGATAAGTGTCTTTTTCTGTGTGACTTATTTCACTTACAATCGTCATACCTAAATCCACTCATCATGCTGCTACTTGCCTTAGGACATTGATTTCATGGCTGAGTGAAAATCCATTGTACATAAGGACCTCAACATCTTTATCCATTTTAATATTTCCTGGGATATTTAAGATGTACACAAGTGGAGGTTCTTGTAACCAGAGCAGCCCTTTAACTTTGGGGTGCCTGTGTCTTTTTGATTTTTATTTTTCCAATTTATACGCCCATGAATGGATTTGCCCCTTTCTCTCTAGCTGTGTTTTTTAGATGTTTTAGGAAATACCATACCCTTCTCCAGAGTCGCCATTGGCAATTTGCATCCCGACCATCAGTGTAACAATGCTCCCTTTCCTCCCTGGCCTCTCCAGTATTTTTTTTTTACACTTTTTTAGGAAGGCGCTTTTGACCGATGGGAAGTGAGACTTCTTTGTAGTGCTGAATTTCATTTCCGGCTTGCTTGGTTGGCCAAAGCGGGCCTATGCGTTTTTTCCTGAATTTATTCAGAAAAAAACACATATGCTCTTTTTGGCCATGTGCATCGTTGTCGACGTTTGGCCGCTTTTCATGTGCTTTAGGGGCTATTCGAATCTAACTCCTGAAATCTGTTTCCTGCAATTCTGCCTTCCTTTCCAATCCTGTTCATTGCCTTCCCTCAATATAGTTTTGGACGATAGTTATAATTTATAACTCTGCAGGTTTGTGAATTGCAGTGCCCCTGAGCTCCATTTTTCAACTCGCTTTTTTGGGAGCTGTCCGCAGAACCGCTGGTTTGCTTCTGGCCCTACTCTGGTTCCCGGTGGCAGGCTAAGCCTTTGCTTAATTCTTCTTCCTGATTGGAAAGTATAGTGACATGTTCCTGTCCGAACATCTAGGGCTTGGCTCTCCTTGTTTCTCCTCCTTCCCCTTCTTCCTTTGGAAAAATTCCAAATTTTGTGCAACTGGATGTTGAAGGTGCTGACATCCTCAAGTGGGGAGATTTTAAGGAAAAAGGCTGGAGGGGTGAACCCAACAACCAGGAAATTAGGAGTTTTGTGCCTTTTCCAAAATCTCCCTGATCCAACCGTGTTCCATCTTCTGGGTGTCACAGGCATGTTTTAGCTGTAGGAAAGGTCCCGTGTATGTAAGGAGAACACCAGGGATTTTTCCAAATCAGTGTCTCCCCGAACTCCAATCTGGGGAACGTTTAAGCTACTGGTACATGTGTGTTCATTAAGGGACTTGGGCCTTAGTCAGAGTCCGAACTTTAGATGATTGAAGTCTTCAGGTTCAGAAACGCTCACCATCGGCCTCCTTTAGTTTCCATTTTATCTGTAGTTGATAGATGATTTCGATATAGATATCTATTGTTTTTCAGATTATTTCCCCTTAGGGGTCATTACAAAATATTGAGTATAGTTCCCTGTGTTATACAGTAGTTCCTTGTTGATGATATATTTTATACATAGCAGTGTGTATATGTTAATCTGAAACTGTTAATTTATCCCTCCTCCCACCTTTCCCCTTTGGTAATAAAAAAATATAAGATTTTATACTTCTCAGAAATCTAGGAGCTGAAAGAGAGGTATCATTTTCAATGGAAAATCATTCAAAACAAGGTTGAAACTTCAACCAAGATTATTAGATGTCCATCCTTGGAAAGAAATCACTGCATTTCTCTACTGTTGACCTGACAAATAAGACAAACCCCTCCACTGAACTTGCTTATAATAAAGTGATGGAAATATCAAATGGAAGTGTTAGAAACATCTTATTTTACACGAGCCTTATACACTGCTCTATGTTAATTACAGTTTGGCTCACACATCTGTTCTTTGAAGTTACAATGTTCTCAAATTCTGTTACTGATCCTGCAGAGTGGGTCCCAACAAGGGTCTCCCTGCCCAGTGTCATTGGAGCCAACAGATCGAGACTGACTTTGGTTCAGAAGCAAAGGAAAACTTTATATTTTGATCAGAGAATGGAGAGGTGAGAGTGTGTGCTCCCTTGCGGGTTGTGGGCCGGGCTGCTGTGTAGAGATCCTGGCAGCGTCAGCGGGAGGGAGGGGTAGAGCTCTCGAGGGCCGGGTTGGCTGGAGCTCAGGCTCTATGTCGCAGAGTCTGCACGGGGCCCCACGAGCTGAGGTGTCGGCCCAGCCATTTTGCACTAGGAAATCGGGTCTGAAGTGTCGGGTGTGGGACCTCTGCATGTGGAAACCTAGGAGCAAGTGAAATTAGACAAAGCACAAAGGAAAAAATGGTTAGACTTTATTTTATTGCCCAGATTCTATTTTCATCTCCCAGGAATTTTTCATGGGCTTTGCCAGTGACAAAGCCCTCCTCTGCCTTTTGTCCCATTCCTCATTCTTGGGGTGCTGAGGGTGCAGACACCTCTCCTGTAAATGCTTCGTGCTGAGTTGGGTGTCCTCATACCCGGGGCAAGGGGGAGGACTTCTCCCAAGCAGCCTCCATGTGAGGTTGATTGTCCCCAGGCCTCTTCCCTCACTGCTCGTCTGCCTGAGCACCAGCATTGGAAGTTTTATAGATTCTAATGATCTTTAAGGGTCCAGGAAAGAGATGTGCAGAGACGCTGGGGGGGGGGGTGGGCCGTTTTACCCTGCTCCACATTGGTTCGGCCCCCTTAGGCTGACGGTTTCTGCCAGCCTAGATGCTCTGACCAGTAGTCTGCGCTTTCTTCAGTTAGGCCACTGAATTAACGTACAAACAGCACCAGGTGTCAGAGCCCTGCTTGCTCAACTCCCAGACAGTCCAGGGCCAGTGGTGATCCAGGACCATGATGGCCACTCAGTCAACGGCCTTTTGAAGTAGCCAGGAGTACAGCCGGTCTCATTGGCCGCCGTCACCGCGGTGTCTGTAGGCTTTTCTATGGTGGCAGCGTTATTTACGGTTCCCCTACCAAGTTTATTAGCTCCGCTCTGGGTGCAGTAAGTCCTGTAAGCAATAGTCTGCTCTTTTGGGGCACACTCTTGTTGTTTTCTGAGAGAAGCTCCAGGTCAAGTGATGGTCACACGAGTCGTCATGGGGGCCCATTGCCCCAGGTTGTCTCTCTGGAGGTGGGGGTTGGAGGGCCTCCTCACTCGAGGTCATTGTGCCCACGGAGCAATCCCTGCAACTTCAGGGCATGGTGGGTGGTTAGGATCACCAAGTGGCGTCCTTTTCCCTTAGGAGGGAGCTGGCCTTGTGGGCTGCTGATTTCCAGGTTTTTAGATACCCCCAGTATCCTGGTCGGATGGGGTGGCTGGCCAATGCCTGGAGGGCATTCTTGCATTGTTCCATTTCAAGTGGTCCCAGTTTTTGCACTAATACTCCAAGGGCGATTCACCTTGGACCAGGAATGTAAAGGTCAAAGGGTTTAGCTAACTTAGGGAGGTCCAGGAAACGGGTCTGAACTGACTGCTCTTTCCATTCTTGAAAGGCCGCTTCTGGATTCTATTCAAAAGGATCATCATCTTTTCCTTTCAGTGTTTCATATAGAGGCCCAGCTATTAGACTGTAGTTAGGGATTCAGATGCAGCAAACCCCGGTCTCCCCAGGAACCCCTAAGCTGTCTTCTAGTTTCAGGAAGGGTGAGGCTGCAAATGGCTTCTTCCCTTTCCTGGGGTGGGCTTCTCCGACCTTCTGAGCGAATGAAGCCCAGGAAGGTCACCTTAGTTTGTGATATTTGAGCCTTTTTCTTGGACACCTTCTATCTTTTATTGGCTAGGTAGTTCAGAGGCCTCCTTAGTCGGGCTGGTGATCAGAATGTCATCTGCATATTGAAGGAGGGTTCCCTTCTCCAGAGGTAGATCTTTTAGGTCTTTAGCTAACGTTTCCACAAAGATGGTGTGGGAATTTTTGAACCCCTGGGGCAGGACGGCCCAGCAGTATTGTTTTTGTTGTATGTTGAGTCCTGCCACTCACAGCCAAAATTTCTTGTGACTCTGGGACGAATGGAATACAGAAGAAGGCATCATTGAAGTCTAATACAGAATACCATGTCCTGGTGGATGGTAGAATGACCAGCAGGGTGTAGGAATTAGGAACTACTAGATGTATATCCTCTGTGGCTTCACTGACTGTCCTGGCGTCCTCTACCAGGTCCCCAGCAGCCCATGGGGCTCTGGTGGTCAGGCCCCTCCCAGGATATGGAGCTCACCTGGGCAGGTACCCAGCAGCCCACGGGGCTCTGGTGGTTAGGCCCCTCCCAGGATATGGAGCTCACCTGGGCAGGTACCCAGCAGCCCATGGGGCCATCATGGTCAGGCCCCTCCCAGGATATGGAGCTCACCTGGGCAGGTACCCAGCAGCCCACGGGGCTCTCGTGGGCAGGCCCCTCCCTGGATATGGAGCTCCCGTGGACAGGTACCCCGACAGGGCTGGGCACACAGGAACTGTGCACATAGCCCTCATTGCAGAGCACCCCCAGCACACCTGTCACTCAGAGCTGACACAGAGCACCTCAGAGCAGAGCTTGAACTAATAAACAGCAGCTCCAACAGGTCTGTGACCCTAGGCTTCACTCTGTGCGACCTCCCTCTGCCTGGTCTTCCAGGGGCTTCCACAGCAGCCGGGGCACCAGGCCTCTGTCTCCACCCACCACCCCTCCTCTCCCTGACTCCTGGGTTCCTCTCATTAGCAGAGGGTCTTCTTGAAGTTGTCTCCCACTCATGGACCAGATAAAATGATTAGAAAACAAGCCAGGGCTGCCGCCCCTTATCTATCCTGACTCTCGGGACCCTACACCTGTTCCTTGGATCTGGCCGGTGCAGCAAGGCCCATTTTCTGCAAATCTGAGCCCCTGAGGGGCGAGGACTGGCTGACCTGGGCAGCCTGACCCGGCCGGCCAGCCCTTCCCAGGTGTGCCTGGGTTGAGGTCAATATAAACACCCCTCCAGGCAGCAAAAGCCTCTGCAGCTGTGCCTGACGCCATATTCTCTGCCCCGTCAGCAGTCTCGGGGTTGGGCTGGTGGGAGGCAGTAGGGCCCACGGCTCTATGAGTGGCCCGTTGTGACTGGGGCTCTACTGGACTTTCTGCAGGAGTTGCCGGGCTGCCACCTGCTAAAGAAGAGGATGTGTCACCCATACTTGCTGCTGGAATTTCTCCCCGGGCAGAGGTAAGGAAGGAAAAAAGCAGTGGGGGCCGGGACAGGAGGGGTACCTCAGGCAGGGAAATGGAAAGTTTCCAGACGAGCGCCCGGGGCCAGGACCATCCTGGCTGGCCTGCAGGCACCAAGTCGGCCTGCGTGCTGTCGCTGGTGTGACTCCAAGCCCCTTCCTCTAGTTTTTAGTCTTTGCACACATTCAGGTGTTTTACCTGGGAACGGTGGGAAAAGTTCAGCAGCAGCTGGCCTGGGGCTCAGCTCACGTTTAGTCAGAGACGCCTCCTCACGGTCCCCCAGCTTTGCAATGAGGACGCTCCTTGTGTGGGGGCTGCTGGCTGCATGGGAGATGATTCCACACCTGTGACGAACTTAAGAATTGTTTACCACTGGAGCAAGTGCGCTGATAGGGTTTTCCTCTGTATGACCAGTGGGTTCTGTTTTTTTTTTTTTTTCTTTTTTGGTTCAAGGTAAGTTTTATTCCTCTTTTTGTATTTATGGATATAAGCATGGAAATAATTCATTCATATAAATACGTCTATGGGAAGGACAGAACTTTTTTTTTTCTGTTTTATTTTTTTTAAGTATTATTTATGTTTTAATTTTTGAATTTATTTTATTCATTTTTTTATACAGCAGGCTCTTATTGGTTATCTATTTTATACATATAAGTGTATATATGTCAATCCCAGGGTCGCAATTCATCCCACCACCACCACCCTGCCACTTTCCCCCCTTGGTGTCCATACATTTGTTCTCTACATCTGTGTCTCTACTTCTGCCTTGCAAACCAGTTCATCTTTACCATTTTTCTAGGTTCTACATGTATGCGTTAATATACGATATTTGTTTTTCTCTTTCTGACTTACTTCACTCTGTATGACAGTCTCTAGATCTATCCACGTCTCTACAAATGACCCAATTTCATTCCTTTTTATGGCTGAGTAATATTCCATTTTATATATGTAGCACATCTTTTCCGTTCGTCTGTCTATGGGCATTTAGGTTGCTTCCATGACCTGGCTATTGTAAATAGTGCTGCAATGAATATTGTGGTGAATATGTCTTTTTGAATTATGGTTTTCTCTGGGTATATGGCCAGTAGTGGGATTGCTGGGTCATATGGTAATTCTATTTTTAGTTTTTTAAGGAACCTCCATACTGTTCTCCATAGTGACTGTATCAATTTACATTCCCACAAATAGTGTAAGAGGGTTCCCTTTTCTCCACACCCTCTCCAGCATTTGTTGTTTGTAGATTTTCTGATGATGCCCATTCTAACTCGTGTGAGGTGATACCTCATTGTAGTTTTGGTTTATATTTCTCTAATAATTAGTGATGTTGAGTAGCTTTTCATGTGTTTCTTGGTCATCTGTATGTCTTCTTGGGACAAATGTCTATTTACGTCATCTGCCCATTTTTGGATTGGGTTGTTTGTTTTTTTTACTGTTGAGGTGCATGAGCTGTTTATATACATTGGAGATTAATCCTTTGTCCATTGATTCGTTTGCAAATATTTTCTCCCATTCTGAGGGTTGTCTTTTCGTCTTGTTTGTAGTTTCCTTTGCTTTGCAAAAGCTTTTAGGTTTCATTTGCTCCCATTTGTTTTTTTTTTTTTATTCCATTACTCTAGGAGGTGGATCAAAAAAGATCTTGCTGTGATTTATGTCAAAGAGTATTCTTCCTATGTTTTCCTCTAAGAGTTTTATAGTGTCCGGTCTTACATTTCGGTCTCTAATCCATTTGGAGTTTATTTTTTGTGTATGGTGTTAGGGAGTGTTCTAATTTCATTCTTTTACATGTAGCTGTCCATTTTTCCCAGCACCACTTATTGAAGAGACTGTCTTTTCTCCATTGTATACCCTTGCCTCCTTTGTCATAGATTAGTGGGCCATAGGTGTGTAGGTTTATCTCTGGGCTTTCTTTTTTTTTTTTTCTTTTACATCTTTATTGGAGTATAATTGCTTTACAATTGTGTGTTAGTTTCTGCTGTATAAAAAAGTGAATCAGCTATGCGTATACATATAACACCATATCCCCTCCCTCTTGCACCTCCCTCTCACTCCCTTATCCCACCCTTTTAGGTGGTCACAAAGCACAGAGCTGATCTCCCTGTGCTATGTGGCTGCTTCCCAGTAGCTATCAATTTTACATTTGGTAGTGTATATATGTCCATACCACTCTCTCACTTTGTCCCAGCTTACCCTTCCCTCTCCCCATGTCCTCAAGTCCTTTCTCTACGTCTGTGTCCTTAATCCTTTCCTGCCCCTAGGTTCTTCATAAACTTTTTTTTTTTTTTAGATTCCATATATATGTGTTAGCATACGGTATTTGTTTTTCTCTTTCTGACTTACTTCACTCTGTAGGACAGACTCTAGATCCATCCACCTCACTAAAAATAACTCAATTTCGTTTCTTTTTATGGCTGAATAATGTTCCATTGTATATATGTGCCACATCTTCTTTATCCATTTATCTGTTGATGGACACTTAGGTTGCTTCCATGTCCTGGCTATTGTAAATAGAGCTACAGTGAACATTGTGGTACATGACTCTTTTTGAATTATGGTTTTCTCAGGGTAAATGTCCAGGATTGGGTTTGCTGGGTTGTATGGTAGTTCTATTTTTAGTTTTTAAGGAAGCCCCATACCGTTCTCCCTAGTGGCTATATCAATTTACATTCCCACCAACAGTGCAAGAGGGTTCCTTTTTCTCCAATAAATGCCTCTCCAGCATTTATTGTTGGTAGATTTTTTGATGATGGCCATTCTGACTGGTGTGAGGTGATACCTCACTGTAGTTTTGATTTGCATTTCTCTAATGATTAGTGATGTTCAGCATCCTTTCATGTGTTTGTTGGCAACCTGTATATCTTCTTTGGAGAAATGTCTATTTAGGTCTTCTGCCCATTTTTGGATTGGGTTGTTTGGTTTTGTGATATTGAGCTACATGAGCTGCTTTTTGTAGATTAATCCTTTGCCATTTGCTTCATTTGAAAATATTTTCTCCCATTCTGATGGTTGTCTTTTCATCTTGCTTAAGTTTTCCTTTGCTGTGCAAAAGAGTTTATGTTTCATTCGGTCCCATTTTTTAATTTTTGTTTTTATTTCCATTTCTCTAGGAGGTGGGTCAAAAAGGATCTTGCTGTGATTTATGTCATAGACTGTTCTGCTTATGTTTTCTTCTAAGAGTTTTATAGTGGCTGGTCTTATATTTAGGTCTCTAATCCATTTTGAGTTATTTTTGTGTATGGTGTTAGGGAGTGTACTAATTTCATTCTTTTACATGTAGCTGTCCAGTTTTCCCAGCACCACTTACTGAAGACACTGTCTTTTCTCCATTGTATACCCTTGCCTCCTTTGTCATAGATTAGTTAACCATAGGTACGTGGGTTTATCTCTGTGCTTTCTATCCTGTTCTATTGACCTATATTTCTGTTTTTGTGTCAGTACCATATTATCTTGATTTCTGTAGCTTTGTAATATAGTCTGAAGTCTGGAAGTCTGATTCCTCCAGCTCTTTTTTTCCCCCTCAAGACTGCTTTGGCTATCCAGGGTCTTTTGTGTCTCCCTATAAATTTTAAGATTTTTTTTTCTTGTTCTGTAGAAAATGCCAAAGGTATTTTGATCGGGATTGCATTGAATCTGTAGATTGCTTTGGGTAGTATAGTCATTTTCACAATATTGATTCTTCTAATCCAAGAACATGGTATATGTCTCCATCTGTTTATATCATCTTTGATTTCTTTCATCAGTGTCTTATAGTTTTCTGAGTACAGGTCTTTTACTTCCTTAGGTAGGTTTATTCCTAGGTATTTTATTCTTTTTGTTGCAGTGGTAATGGGATTGTTTCCTTAATTTCTCTTTCTGATCTTTCATTGTTAGTGTATAGGAATGCAAGCAATTTCTGTGCATTAATTTTGTATCCTGCAACTTTACCAAATTCATTGATTAGCTCCAGTGGTTTTCTGGTGGCGTCTTTAGGATTCTCTATCTATGATATCATGTCATCTGCAAACAGTGACAATTTTACTTCTTCTTTTCCTTTTTGTATTCCTTTTATTTCTTTTTCTTCTCTGATTGCCATGGCTAGGACTTCCAAAACTATGTTGAATAGCAGTGGTGAGAGTGGGCATCCTAGTCTTGTTTCTGATCTTAGAGGAGACGCTTTCAGTTTTTCACCATTGAGAATGCTGTTTGCTGTGGGTTTGTCATATATGGCCTTTATTATGTTGAGGTAGTTTCCCTCTATGCCCACACTCTGCAGAGTTTTTATCGTAAATGAGTGTTGAATTTTCTCAAAATCTTTTCCTTCATCTATTGAGATGATCATATGGTTTTATTCTACAATTTGTTAATATGGTGTATCACATTGATTTGTGTATATTGAAGAATCCTTGCATCCCTGGGATAAACCCCACTTGATCATGGTGTATGATCCTTTTAATCTGTTGTTCGATTCTGTTTGCTAGTATTTTGTTGAGGATTTTTACATCTATATTCATCAGTGATATTGGTCTATAATTTTCTTTCCTTGTAGTATCTCTGTCTGATTTTGGTATCAGGGTGATGGTGGTCTCATAGAATGAGTTTGGGAGTGTTCCTTCCCCTGCAATTGTTTTGAAGAATTTGAGAAGGTTGGGTGTTAGCTCTTCTCTAAATGTTTGATAGAATTCACCTGTGATGCCATCTGGTTCTGGACTTTTGTTTGTTGGAAGATTTTTAATCACAGTTTCAATTTCATTGCTTGTGATAGGTTTGTTCATATTTTCTATTTCTTCCTGGTTCAATCTTTGAAGGTTATCCCTTTCTAAGAATTTGTCCATTTCTTCCAGATTGTCCATTTTATTGGCATAGAGTTGCTTGTAGTAGTCTCTTAGGATGCTTTGTATTCCTGTGGTGTCTGTTGTAACTTCTCCTTTTTCACTTCTAATTTTGTTGATTTGCGTCCTCTCCCTCTTTTTCTTGAGTCTGGCTAAAGGTTGATCATTTTTGCTTATCTTCTCAAAGAACCAGCTTTTAGTTTTGTTGATCTTTGCTTCCGTTTTCTTTGTTTCTATTTCATTTATTTCTGCTCTGATCTTTAGGATTTCTTTCCTTCTACTAACTTTGGGTTTTGTTCTTCTTTCTCTAGTTCCTCTAGGTGTAAGGTTAGATTGTTTATTTGAGATTTTTCTTGTTTCTTGAGGTAGGCTTGTATTGCTATAAACTTCCCTCTTAGAACTCCTTTTGCTGCATCCCATAGGTTTTGGTCATCGTGTTTTTGTTGTCATTTGTCTCTAGGTAGTTTTTGATTTCCCCTTTGATTTCTTCAGTGATCTCTTGGTTATTTAGTAACGTATTGTTTAGCCTCCATGTGTTTGTGTTTTTTACGGTTTTTTCCGTGTAACTGATTTCTAATCTCATAGCATTGTGGTCGGAACAGCTGCTTGATATGATTTCAGTTTTCCTAAATTTACTGAGGCTTTATCTGTGACCCAAGATGTGATCTATCCTGGAGAATGTTCCGTGTGCAGTTGAGAAGAACGTGTAATCTGCTGTTTTTGGATGGAATGTCCTATAAATATCAATGAACTCTATCTGGTCTATTGTGTCATTTAAAGCTTGTGTTTCCTTATTAATTTTCTGTCTGGCTGATCTCCACTGGTGTAAGTGAGCTGTTAAAGTCCCCCGCTATTATTGTGTTACTGTCAATTTCCTCTTTTATAGCTGTTAGCAGTTGCCTTATACATTGAGGTGCTCCTATGTTGGGTACATATATATTTATAATTGTTATGTCTTCTTCTTGGATTGATCCCTTGACCATTATGTAGTGTCTTTCCTTGTCTCTTGTAACATTCTTTATTTTAAAGTCTATTTTATCTGATATGAGTATTGCTACTCCAGCTTTCTTTTGATTTTCATTAGCATAGAATATATTTTTCCATCGCCTCACTTTCAGTCTGTATGTGTCCCTAGGTCTGAAATGGGTCTCTTGTAGACAGCATATATATGGGTCTTGTTTTTGTATCCATTCAGCCAGTCTATGTCTTTTGGTTGGAACATTTAGTGCATTCACGTTTAAGGTAATTATCGATATGTATGTTCCTACTACTATTTTCTTAATTGTTATGGGTTTGTCTTGGTGGGTCCTTTTCGTCTCTTGTGTTTCCCACTTAGAGAAGTTCTTTTAGCATTTGGTGTAGAGCTGGTTGCATGGTGCTGAATTCTCTTAGCTTTTGCTTGTCTGTAAGGCTTTTGATTTCTCCATCAAATCTGAATGAGCTCTTTGCAGGGTGCAGTACCCTTGGTTGTAGGTTCTTCCCTTTCATCACTTTAAATTTATCATGCCACTTCCTTCTGGCTTGTAGATTTTCTGCTGAGAAATCAGCTGTTATCCTTATGGGATTTCCCTTGTATGTTATTTGTCATTTTTCCCTTGCTGCTTTCAATAATTTTTCTTTGTCGTTAATTTTTGTCAATTTGATTACTATGTGTCTTGTCATTTTTCTCCTTTGGTTTCTCCTGCCTGGGACACTCTGTGCTTCTCGACTTGGGTGGCTATTTCTTTTCCCATGCTAGGGAAGTTTTTGACCATAATCTCTTCAAATATATTCTCGGGTCCTTTCTCTCTCTCTTCTCCTTCTGGGACCCCTATAATGCGAATGTTGTTGCGTTTAATGTTGTCCCAGAGGACCCTTGGTGTGTCTTCATTTATTTTCATTCTTTTTCTTTATTCTGTTCCATGGCAGTGATTTCCACCTTTCTGTCTTCCAGGCCACTTATCCGTTCTTATGCCACAGTTATTCTGCTACTGATTCCTTCTAGTGTATTTTTCATTTCAGTTATTACATTGTTCACCTCTGTTTGTTTGTTCTTTAATTCTTCTAGGTGTTTGTTCCTTAATTCTTCTAGGTCTTTGTTAAGCATTTCTTGTGTCTTCTCGATCTTTGCCTCCTTTCTTTTTCTAAGGTCTTGGCTCAACTTCACTATCATTATTCTGAATTCTTTTTCTGGAAGGTTCCCTATCTCTACCTCATTTCGTTTTTTTTCTGGGGTTTTATCTTGTTCCTTGATCTGGTATAAAGTCCTCTGCCTTTTCATTTTGTCTATCTTCCTGTGAATGTGGTTTTCCTTCCACAGGCTGCAGAATTGTAGTTCTTGTTGCTTCTGCTGTCTGCTCTCTGGTGGATGAGTCTATCTTAGAGGCTTGTGCAAGCTTCCTGATGGGAGGGACTGGTGGTGGGTAGAGCTGGGTGTTGCTTTGGTGGGCAGAGCTTTATTCCGCTTGTCTACGGATTAAATAAAACTTCAATAAAAAGTTGAATCTGCTTGTCTGCTGATGCATGGGGCTGGGTTCCCTCCCTGTTGGTTGTTTGGCCTGAGGCGACCCAGCACTGGAGCCTACCTTGCTCTTGGTGGGGCTAATGGCGGACTCTGGGAGGGCTCACACCAAGGAGTATTTCCCAGAACTTCTGCTGCCAGTGTCGTTGTCCTCACGGTGAGCCACAGCCACAGCCACCAGCTGCCTCTGCAGGAGACCCTCTAAAAGTAGCAGGTAGTTCTGGTCATTCTCCTACGGGGTCACTGCTCCTTTCCCTGGGTCCTGGTGTGCACACTACTTTGTGTGTGCCCTCCAAGAGTGGAGTATCTGAGTGGAGTTGAGACTCTGAGACTCTGTGTGGAGTCGCACAGACTCTGGGTCCTGTGAAGCTTCGATGTTTTGTGATTCTAGAAATCCTATAGGAGACGGTCCACAGCAGGTGAAGCTAATGTTGTCAGTAGAGGTGTTGAAGCCAAAGATCTGCAGTTCCGGCTAGAGGTGCCGATGTACATACAGGACAAAATCATCTCGTGTGAATGTAGTTCAGGCATGTTTAAGATGAATGCAGTCATGTTAATGCCTACCATATTCTATCTTGAGCCTCTCCTCAGGGACCCCCTCCTCAGTTCCTGAGGCTCCTGTAAGTCATGTACAGGGGACTGGAGAGTGGGCTCTGTCCAGTCTGAGCCCTGAGTTACCCTGTGTGTATCTTAGGATACTTTGTATTTCTGTGGTGTCTGTTGTAACATCATCTCTTTCATTTCAGATTTATTTGGGCCCTCTCTTTTTTAACAAAACATACTACTGTTGTCTTTTATTCTTTACAGAAGTTTAATCAGTGTTTGATCTACTATCCTTACCCTATGTATACTTTTTGCAGTGAGATTTTTACTTTTCTTTGTTTCCTTGTTACTATCAATAATTAGTGAGACTTCTTTTAAGCTACCTTCAACATTGCTTATAAAGCTGCTTTATTAGTGATGACAGAGCCTTAATGGAAGTCATGTTCTGGTTGTAAATTAGAATGCAATGTGCCAGCAAAAAGCCCCTTAAGTTTATGTCTCATTACTTCTTGTTCTTTTTTTAATTTAATTTTTATTTTTTGTCAGAGCAAATTTGATTAAAATGTTTTGTTTCTTCTAGGTGTGCAAGATGTGGTTCTTTTAAACATATACATATATCTATTCTTCTTTGGATCATTTTCCCATGTAGGTTATGACACCATGTTGAGTAGTCTTGTCTTGGTATTACGTAGGTCTTTGGTGATTACATATTTCACATGTGTTTCTATATCTATCTTAACCCCAATATCCTAATGTATCCAATCCTCACACCTTTCCATTTGGTGAACCCTAAGTTTGTTTAATGAATCTGTGATTGCATTTCTCTGTGGAAATATCTTCATTGGTATCAATTTTTAGCTAAGACCTATAAGTGATATTATAGGATATGTGTCTTTTGCTTTCTGACTTAGTACAATTTGCCTGATTAACTCAAGAATCATACACGGTGCTGCAAATGGCATTGTTTTTTTTTTTCCCCTGGCTCATATTCCATCTATACGTGTACCAGTTCTTCTTTGGCCATGCACCTCTTGATGGACTTTTTGGTTGCCTCCATGTCTTGGTTATTGTAATACTGCTGCAATGCACATTTGCTTGCCTGTGTCTTTCCAGTTCTATCTCCTTATGTTATAGGCCAAGGAGTGGGCTTGCTGTATCATATGGTAGCTCAGTGTGTACGTTTTAAAGGCACCACCATTCAGTTCTCATTAGTGGCTCTTTCCAGGTTATGTCCCACTTAAAATTGAGGGTATGCATTTCTCCAAAACACCTTCAATATTTATTGTTTGTAGTTTGCTTGCTGCTGGTTATTCTAACAGGTGCGAGCTGATACCTCTGTGTGGCTGAATTTGCATGTGTCCCATAATCTGTTGAAATTGATCTTTAAAGCATGCTCTTTTTATTTATCAAACTGTGATTACAGCTTAGTTCTTCAAATTGTTTTCTTAAAGTAAGTGTCACATTTTGAAAAGTTTTGGCGATTACCTCCCTCAAGACATTTTGAGGGCAGGTTTCATTTACAGCCCTGAAGTACTTGTTCATATGAAGTGACCATTAACACAGGTATTAAAGCTGCATTTGCAGGTAACGGCCAGAGGGCGGCAGCCTATTTACGTTCCCCAATCTGGTAACTAGGGAAAGAGTCCTTCAGCTGCAAGAGTGTCCAGCTTTATTTCTCATCCAGCTGTGGGTCTAGATATGGTCAAACAAGGTTGCATCACAGCCCAGGAACGAATTATGTAAAATTTCCCCTCTCTATCACTGTCTTAGTTTTTTGGGTTTTTTAAAGTTATTTATTTTAAAATGGGGTTTCGCTGCTTTTCACTGCTGTGTTTATGCCGCTTTACACCCACTTGACTCACTTAAAGAGAGATATCAATACATAGGTTTTAAGATACTTACTAGTCAGATATATTCTTGTGCGGTGAATAGGGGGTGTTGAGTCCAGTTCACTGAGCAAGGAGTCGGTCTTTTCTATTACATATTGGATTTATGGAGTGATATCTGTGCTAATTTCAAATCCCGGGTTTATGCATCACCCACCTCACCTTTCCCGTTAAGCAGCCATAGTGTGTTTTGTAAATGTGTGACTCTGTCCTGTTTTGTAATTCAGTTTAAGTGTAGCGATTTTTACATTCCCCCTATAAGTGATATCTTTGATAAGTGTCTTATTCTATGTGACTTATTTCACTTAAAATCATCATACCTACATCCACTCATCATGCTGCTAGTAGCCTTATGACATTGATTTCATGGCTGAGTGATATTCCATTGTACATAAGTACCACAACTTCTTTATCAATTTTCCTATTCCAGGGATGTTTAAGGAGTACCGAAGTGGAGGTTCTTGGGAACAGAGCAGCCCTAAACTTTGGGGTGCCTGTGTCTTGATGATTTTTAGTTTTCCCAATTTATACGCCCATGAGTTGAAGTGCCCTATGCTCACTAAGCTGTGTTTTTTAGATGTTTCAGGACACACCGTACAATTCTCCAGAGTGGCTGTTGGCAAATTACATCCCACCCATCAGCATAGCAAGGTTCCGATTTCTACATGGACTGTCCTGCTTTTCTGGTTTTTACACTTTTTTCAGCATGACCCTTTGACCAATGGGAAGCGAGACTTCTTTATAGCGCTGATTTGCCTTTCCAGGTTGCTTGGTTGGCCAAGAAGGGCGTATGCGTTTTTTCCTGAATATATTCTGGAAAAAACGCATACGCCCTTTTGGGCCAAGGGCATCATTGTCCACGTTTTGCCGCTTTTCATGTGCTTTAAAGGCGATTCGAATCTACCTCCTGAAATCTGTTTCCTGCAATTCTGCCTTGCTTTAAACTCCTCTTCGTTGCCTTCCCTCAATATATTTGTGGACGAGAGTTATCATTTACAACTCTGCAGGTTTCTGAATTGCAGTGCCCCTGAGCTCCATTTTTCAACTCGCTTTCTTGGGAGCTGGCCGCAAAGCACAGGATTGCTTCAGGCCCTATTGTGGTTCCGGGGGGCAGGCTGAGCCTGTGGTTAATTCTTCTTCCTGATGGGAATATAGAGTGACCTGTGCGTGTCCCAACACCTAGAGCTAGTCTCTCGTTGGTTGCCCCTCTTCCCGTTCATCCTCAGGATAAATTGCAACCTGTACAGAACTGGAGGTTAAAGGTGCGGATTCTCCAACGAGGGAGATTGCTAATAAAGCAGCTGGAATGGCAAACCCGAGCACAAGGAAATGAGAAATGAGGTGTGTTTCAGGAACCCTTCCCGATGAGACGGTGTACCATCTTCTGGGTTTCTCACGCATGTTTTCGATGTAGGAAGATGCCCTTGAACCTGGAGATTTGGGATCCATGGGATGGGTACGATGCAGTATTACTTTAAAGGGACTGCGTTTGCCCACCCAGCCTCACCAAACCTCTCAGCCCCAAGAGTGTCCAACCTTATGTCTCATCTAGCTGTGGGTCTAGATATGGTCAGTCCACTTTGCATCACAGCCCCTGAACGAATTATGTAAGAATTTCTCTCTCTTTCACTCTCTTTGTTTAATGGGTTTATAAAAGTAATTTATTTTTAAAATGGGGTTTAGCTGCTTTTCACTGCTGTGCTTATGCTGCTTTACCCCCACTTGACACACTTCCAGTGAAATATCAATACATAGGTTTTAAGATTCTTACTAGTCAGATATATTCTTGTGCGGTGAATAGGGGGTGATGAGTCCAGTTCACTGAGCAAGGAGTAGGTCTTGTCTATTACATATTGGGTGTATGGAACGGTATCTGAGCGAATTTGAAACCCTTGTTTTATGCATCACCCCACCTCACCTTTCCCGTTAAGCAGCCATAGTGTGTTTTCTAAACGTGTGACTCTGTTCTGTTTTGTAATTAAGTTCAAGTGTAGCGGTTTTTACATTCCCTCTATAAGTGATAGCTTATGATAAGTGTCTTTTTCTGTGTGACTTATTTCACTTAGAATCGTCGTACCTAAATCCACTCATCTTGCTTCTACTACCCTTATGACATTGATTTCATGTCTGAGTGATATTCCATTGTACATAAGGACCACAACTTCTTTATCCATTTTGCTCTTTCCTGGGATATTTAAGGTGTCATGAAGTGGAGGTTCTTGTCAACAGAGCAGCCCTAAACTTTGGGGTGCCTGTGTCTTGCTGATTTTTAGTTTTCCCAATTTATACGCCCATGAGTGTACGTTCCCTATGCTCCCTACGCTGTGTTTTTTCGATGTTTCAGGACACACCGTACACTTCTCCAGAGTGGCTGTTGGCAATTCACATCCCGCCCATCAGCGTAGCAAGGCTGCCATTTCTCCATGGCCTGTCCTGCATTTCTGGTTTTGACACTTTTTGCAGCATGGCCCTTTTGACCGATGGGAAGCGAGACTTCTTTGTAGCGCTGATTTGCCTTTCCAGGTTGCTTGGTTGGCCAAAAAGGGCGTATGCGTTTTTTCCTGAATATATTCAGGAAAAAACGCATACGCCCTTTTTGGCCAAGGGCATCATTGTCGACGTTTTGCCACTTTTCATGTGCTTTAAAGGCGATTCGAATCTACCTCCTGAAACCTGTTTCCTGCAATTCTGCCTTGCTTTCAAATCTTCTTCGTTGCCTTTCCTCAATATATTTGTGGACGAGAGTTATCATTTATAACTCAGCAGTTTTGTGAATTGCAGTGCCCCTGAGCTCCATTTTTCAACTGTCTTTTTTGGGAGCTGGCCACAAAAGCACGGGATTGCCTCAGGCCCTATTCTGGTTCCTGGCGGCAGGCTGAGCCTGTGGTTAATTCTTCTTCCTGATGGGAAAATAGAGTGACCTGTGCCTGTCTCAACACCTAGATGTAGTCTCTCATTGGTTGCCCCTCTTCCCGTTCACCTCAGGACAAATTGCAACCTGTAGGGAACAGGAGCTTAAAGGTGCTGATTCTCCAATTAGGGAGATTGCTAGTAAAGTAGCTGGAAAGGCGAACCCGAGCACAAGGAGATGAGAAATGAGGTGCGTTTTGGAAACCTTTCAAAATCACACGGTGTACCATCTTCTGCGTTTCTCATGCATGTTTTCGATGTAGGAAGATGCCCTTGAACCTGGAGATTTGGGACCCATGGGATGGGTACCAGGCAGTATTACTTTAAAGGGTCTGCGTTTGCTCACCCAACCTCACCCAAACTCTCAGCCCCAAGAGTGTCCACACTTATGTCTCATCCAGGTGTGGGTCTAGATATGGTCAATCCAGGTTGCATCACAGCCCCTGAACGAATTTTGTAAGAATTTCTCTCTCTTTCACTGTCTTTGTTTTACGGGTTTTTAAAAGTAATTTATTTTTATAATGGGGTTTAGCTGCTTTTCAAGGCTTTGTTTATGCGGATTTACACCCTCTTGACTCACTTCCAGACAGATATCAATACAGAGGTTTTACGATTCTTACTAGTCAGATATATTCTTGTGCGGTGAATAGGGGGTGTTGATTCTAGTTCACTGAGCAAGGAGTAGGTCTTGTCTATTACATATTGGGTGTATGGAATGGTATCTGAGCGAATTTGAAACCCTTGTTTTATGCATCACCCCACCTCACCTTTCCCGTTAAGCAGCCATAGTGTGTTTTCTAAACGTGTGAATCTGTTCTGTTTTGTAATTCAGTTCAAGTGTAGCGGTTTTTACATTCCCTCTATAAGTGATAATTATAATAAGTGTCTTTTTCTGTGTGACTTATTTCACTTCGAATCGTCGTACGTAAATCCACTCATCTTGCTTCTACTAGCCTTATGACATTGATTTCATATCTGAGTGATATTCCATTGTACATAAGTACCACAACTTCTTTATCCATTTTTCTCTTTCCTGGGATATGTAAGGTGGAATGAAGTGGAAGTTTTTGTCAACAGAGCAGCCCTCAACTTTGGGGTCCCAGTATCTTGCTGATTTTTAGTTTTCCCAATTTATAAGCCCATGAGTGGAAGTGCCCTATGCTCCCTAAACTGTGTTTTTTCGATGTTTCAGGACACACCATACTCTTCTCCAGAGTGGCTGTTGGCAATTTACATCCCGCCCTTCAGTGTAGCAAGGCTGCCATTTCTCCATGGCCTGTACTGCATTTCTGGTTTTTACACTGTTTTCAGCATAGCCCTTTTGACCGATGGGAAGCGAGACTTCTTTGTAGCACTGATTTGCCTTTCCAGGTTGCTTGGTTGGCCAAAAAGGGCGTATGCGTTTTTTCCTGAATATATTCAGGAAATAACGCATACACCCTTTTTGGCCAAGGGCATCATTGTCGACGTTTTGCCGCTTTTCATGTGCTTTAAAGGCGATTCGTATCTACCTCCTGAAATCTGTTTCCTGCAATTCTGCCTTGCTTTGAATTCCTCTTCGTTGCCTTCCCTCAATATATTTGTGGACGAGAGTTATCATTTATAACTCTGCAGGTTTGTGAATTGCCGTGCCCCTTAGCTCCATTTTTCTACTCGTTTTTTTGAGAGCTGGCCGCAAAAGCGCAGGATTGCTTCAGTCCTTATTCTAGTTCCGGGGGCACTCTGAGCCTGTGCTTAATTCTTCTTCCTGATGGGAAAATAGAGTGACCTGTGCTTGTCCCAACACCTAGAGCTAGTCTCTCATTGGTTCCCCCTCTTCCCGTTCATCCTCAGGACAAATTGCAACCTGTAGAGAAGAGGAGATTAAAGGTGCTGATTCCCCAAGTAGGGAGATTGCTAGTAAAGCGGCTGGAATGGCAAACGGAGCAAAAGGAGATGAGAAATGACGTGCGTTTTAGAAACCTTTCCCGATCAGACAGTATACCATCTTTTGGGTTTCTCATGCATGTTTTCGATGAAGGAAGATGCCCTTGAACATGGAGATTTGGGCCCCATGGGATGGGTACCACGCAGTATTACTTTATAGGGTCTGCGTTTGCTCGCCGAACCTCAACAAAACTCTCAGCCCCAGGAGTGTCCACCCTTATGTCTCATCTAGCTGTGGGTCTAGATATGGTCAATCCAGGTTGCATCACAGCCCCGGAACGAATTGTGTAAGAATTTCTCTCTCTTTCACTCTCTTTGTTTCATGGGATTTTAAAAGTAATTGATTTTTATAATGGGCTTTAGCTGCTTTTCACTGCTGTGTTTATGCCGCTTTACACCCACTTGACACACTTCCAGAGAGATATCAATACATAGGTTTTAAGATTCTAACTAGTCAGATATATTCTTGTGGTGTGAATAGGGGGTGTTGAGTCCAGTTCACTGAGCAAGGAGTCGGTCTTGTCTAGTACATATTGGGTTTATGGAACGGTATCTGAGCTAATTTGAAACCCTTGTTTTATGCATCACCCCACCTCACCATTCGCGTTAAGCAGCCATAGTGTGTTTTCAAAATGTGTGACTCTGTTCTGTTTTGTAATTCAGTTCAAGTGTAGCGGTTTTTACATTCCCTCTCTAAGTGATATCTTATGATAAGTGTCTTTTTCTGTGTGACTTATTTCACTTAGAATCATCGTACTTAAATCCACTCATCTTGCGTCTACTTGCCTTATGACATTGATTTCATGTCTGAGTGATATTCCATTGTACATAAGGACCACAACTTCTTTATCCATTTTTCTCTTTCCTGGGATATTTAAGGTGTCATGAAGTGGAGGTTCTTGTCAACAGAGCAGCCCTAAACTTTGGGGTGCCTGTGTCTTGCTGATTTTTAGTTTTCCCTATTTATACACCCATGAGTGGAAGTGCCCTATGCTCTCCAAGCTGTGTGTTTTAGATGTTTCAGGACACACCGTACACTTCTACAGAGTGGCTGTTGGCAATTTACATCCCGCCCATCAGCGTAGCAAGGCTCGCATTTCTCCATAGCCTGTCCTGCCTTTCTGGTTTTCACACTTTTTTCAGCATGGCCCTTTGACTGATGGGAAGCGAGACTTCTTGGTAGGGCTGATTTGCCTTTCCATGTTGCTTGGTTTGCCAAAAAGGGCGTATGCGTTTTTTCCTGAATATATTCAGGAAAAAACGCATACGCCCTTTTTGGCCAAGGACATCATTGTCCACGTTTTGCCGCTTTTCATGTGCTTTAAAGGCAATTCGACTCTAACTCCTTAAAGCTGTTTCCTGCAATTCTGCCTTGCTTTCAAATCCTCTACGTTGCCTTCCCTCAATATATTTGTGGACGAGTGTTATCATTTATAACTCTGCAGGTCTGTGAATTGCCGTGCCCCTGAGCTCCATTTTTCAACTCGCTTTTTTGGGAGCTGGCCGCAAAAGCGCGGGATTGCTTCAGGCCCTCTTCTGGTTCTGGGGGGCAGGCTGAGCCTGTGGTTAATTCTTCTTCCTAATGGGAAAAAAGATTGACCTGTGCCTGTCACAAAACCTAGAGCAAGTCTCTCATTGGTTCCCCCACTTCCCGTTCATTCTCAGGACACATTGCAACCTGTACAGAACAGGAGGTTAAAGGTGCTGATTCTCCAAGGGGGGAGATTGCTAGTAGAGTGGATGGAATGGCGAACCCGAGCACAAGGAGATGAGAAATGAGGTGCCTTTTAGAAACCTTTCCCAATCAGACGGTGTAACATCTTCTGGGTTTCTAGTGCATGTTTTCGATGTAGGTAGATGCCCTTGAACCTGGAGATTTGGGACCCATTGGACGGGTACCACGCAGTATTACTTTAAAGGGTCTGCGTTTGCTCACCCAACCTCACCAAACCTCTCAGCCCCAAGATTGTCCACACTTATGTCTCATCCAGGTGTGGGTCTAGATATGGTCAATCCAGGTTGCATCACAGCCCCTGAACGAATTGTGTAAGAATTTCTCGCTCTTTCACTCTCTTTGTTTCATGGGTTTTTAAAAGTAATTGATTTTTATAATGGGCTTTAGCTGCTTTTCACTGCTGTGTTTATGCTGCTTTACACCCACTTGACACACTTCCAGATAGATATCAATACATAGGTTTTACGATTTTTACTAGTCAGATATATTCTTGTGTGTTGAATAGTGGGTGTTGAGTCCAGTTCACTGAGCAAGGAGTAGGTCTTGTCTAGTACATATTGGGTTTATGGAACGGTATCTGAGCTAATTAGAAACCCTTGTTTTATGCATCACCCCACCTCACCTTTCCCGTTAAGCAGCCATAGTGTGTTTTCAAAATGTGTGACTCTGTTCTGTTTTGTAATACAGTTCAAGGGTAACGGTTTTTACATTCCCTCTATAAGTGATATCTTATGATAAGTGTCTTTTTCTGTGTGACTTATTTCACTTACAATCGTCATACCTAAATCCACTCATCATGCTGCTACTTGCCTTAGGACATTGATTTCATGGCTGAGTGAAAATCCATTGTACATAAGGACCTCAACATCTTTATCCATTTTAATATTTCCTGGGATATTTAAGGAGTCATGAAGTGGAGGTTCTTGTCAACAGAGCAGCCCTAAACTTTGGGGTGCCTGTGTCTTGCTGATTTTTAGTTTTCCCTATTTACACACCCATGAGTGGAAGTGCCCTGTGCTCACTAAGCTGTGTGTTTTAGATGTTTCAGGACACACCGTACACTTCTCCAGAGTGGCTGTTGGCAATTTACATCCCGCCCATCAGCGTAGCAAGGCTGCCATTTCTCCATGGCCTGTCCTGCATTTCTGGTTTTGACACTTTTTGCAGCATGGCCCTTTTGACCGATGGGAAGCGAGACTACTTTGTAGCGCTGATTTGCCTTTCCAGGTTGCTTGGTTGGCCAAAAAGGGCGTATGCGTTTTTTCCTGAATATATTCAGGAAAAAACGCATACGCCCTTTTTGGCCAAGGGCATCATTGTCGACGATTTGCGACTTTTCATGTGCTTTAAAGGCGATTCGAATCTACCTCCTGAAACCTGTTTCCTGCAATTCTGCCTTGCTTTCAAATCCTCTTCGTTGCCTTCCCTCAATATATTTCTGGACGAGACTTATCATGTATAACTCTGCAGGTTTGTGAATTGCTGTGTCCCTGACCTCCATTTTTCAACTGGATTTTTTGGGAGCTGGCCGCAAATGCGCAGGATTGCTTCAGGCCCTATTCTGGTTCCGGGGGGCATGCTGAGCCTGTGGTTAATTCTTCTTCCTGATGGGAAAATAGAGTGACCTGTGCCTGTCACAACACCTAGATCTAGTCTCTCATTGGTTCCCCCTCTTCCCGTTCATCCTCAGGACAAATTGCAACCTGTAGAGAAGAGGAGGTTAAAGGTGCTGATTCCCCAAGTAGGGAGATTGCTAGTAAAGCGGTTGGAAAGGCGAACCCGAGCACAAGGAGATGAGAAATGAGGTGCGTTTCAGAAGCCTTTCCCGATCAGACGGTGTACCGTCTTCTGGGTTTCTCATGCATGTTTTCGATGTAGGAAGATGCCCTTGAACCTGGAGATTTGGGAGCCATGGGATTGGTAACATGCAGTATTACTTTAAAGGTTCTGCGTTTGCTCACCCAACCTCACCCAAAGTCTCAGCCCCAAGAGTGCCCACCTTTATGTCTCAATCACCTGTGGGTCTAGATATGGTCAATCCAGGTTGCATCACAGCCCCTGCACGAATTTTGTAAGAATTTCTCTCTCTTTCACTGTCTTTGTTTCACGGGTTTTTAAAGGTAATTTATTTTTAAAATGGGGTTTCGCTGCTTTTCACGGCTGTGTTTATGCCGCTTTACACTCACTTGACTCTCTTCCAGAGAGAGATCAATACATAGGTTTTCAGATTCTTACTAGTCAGATATATTCTTGTGCGGTGAATCGGGGGTGTTGAGTCCAGTTCACTGAGCAAGGAGTAGGTCTTGTCTATTACATATTTGGTTTATGGAACGGTATCTGAGCTAATTTGAAACCCTTGTTTTATGCATCACCCCACCTCACCTTTCGCGTTAAGCAGCCATAGTGTGTTTTCAAAATGTGTGACTCTGTTCTGTTTTGTAATTCATTTCAAGGGTATCGGTTTTTACATTCCCTCTCTAAGTGATATCTTATGATAATTGTGTTTTTCTGTGTGACTTATTTCACTTAGAATCGTCGTACCTAAATCCACTCATCATGCTGCTACTAGCCTTAGGACATTGATTTCATGGCTGAATGATATTCCATTGTACATAAGGACCACAACTTCTTTACCATTTTTTTCATCCCTGGGATATTTAAGATGTACACAATTGGAGGTTCTTGTAACCAGAGCAGCCCTTTAACTTTGGGGTGCCTGTGTCTTTTTGATTTTTATTTTTCCAGTTTATACGCCCATGAATGGATTTGCCCCTTTCTCTCTAGCTGTGTTTTCTAGATGTTTTAGGAAATACCATACCCTTCTCCAGAGTCGCCATTGGCAATTTGCATCCCGACCATCAGTGTAACAATGCTCCCTTTCCTCCCTGGCCTCTCCAGTATTTTTTTTTACACTTTTTTAGGAAGGCGCTTTTGACCGATGGGAAGTGAGACTTCTTTGTAGTGCTGAATTTCATTTCCGGCTTGCTTGGTTGGCCAAAGCGGGCCTATGCGTTTTTTCCTGAATTTATTCAGAAAAAAACACATATGCTCTTTTTGGCCATGTGCATCGTTGTCGACGTTTGGCCGCTTTTCATGTGCTTTAGGGGCTATTCGAATCTAACTCCTGAAATCTGTTTCCTGCAATTCTGCCTTCCTTTCCAATCCTGTTCATTGCCTTCCCTCAATATAGTTTTGGACGATAGTTATAATTTATAACTCTGCAGGTTTGTGAATTGCAGTGCCCCTGAGCTCCATTTTTCAACTCGCTTTTTTGGGAGCTGTCCGCAGAACCGCTGGTTTGCTTCTGGCCCTACTCTGGTTCCCGGTGGCAGGCTAAGCCTTTGCTTAATTCTTCTTCCTGATTGGAAAGTATAGTGACATGTTCCTGTCCGAACATCTAGGGCTTGGCTCTCTTTGTTTCTCCTCCTTCCCCTTCTTCCTTTGGAAAAATTCCAAATTTTGTGCAACTGGATGTTGAAGGTGCTGACATCCTCAAGTGGGGAGATTTTAAGGAAAAAGGCTGGAGGGGTGAACCCAACAACCAGGAAATTAGGAGTTTTGTGCCTTTTCCAAAATCTCCCTGATCCAACCGTGTTCCATCTTCTGGGTGTCACAGGCATGTTTTAGCTGTAGGAAAGGTCCCGTGTATGTAAGGAGAACACCAGGGATTTTTCCAAATCAGTGTCTCCCCGAACTCCAATCTGGGGAACGTTTAAGCTACTGGTACATGTGTGTTCATTAAGGGACTTGGGCCTTAGTCAGAGTCCGAACTTTAGATGATTGAAGTCTTCAGGTTCAGAAACGCTCACCATCGGCCTCCTTTAGTTTCCATTTTATCTGTAGTTGATAGATGATTTCGATATAGATATCTATTGTTTTTCAGATTATTTCCCCTTAGGGGTCATTACAAAATATTGAGTATAGTTCCCTGTGTTATACAGTAGTTCCTTGTTGATGATATATTTTATACATAGCAGTGTGTATATGTTAATCTGAAACTGTTAATTTATCCCTCCTCCCACCTTTCCCCTTTGGTAATAAAAAAATATAAGATTTTATACTTCTCAGAAATCTAGGAGCTGAAAGAGAGGTATCATTTTCAATGGAAAATCATTCAAAACAAGGTTGAAACTTCAACCAAGATTATTAGATGTCCATCCTTGGAAAGAAATCACTGCATTTCTCTACTGTTGACCTGACAAATAAGACAAACCCCTCCACTGAACTTGCTTATAATAAAGTGATGGAAATATCAAATGGAAGTGTTAGAAACATCTTATTTTACACGAGCCTTATACACTGCTCTATGTTAATTACAGTTTGGCTCACACATCTGTTCTTTGAAGTTACAATGTTCTCAAATTCTGTTACTGATCCTGCAGAGTGGGTCCCAACAAGGGTCTCCCTGCCCAGTGTCATTGGAGCCAACAGATCGAGACTGACTTTGGTTCAGAAGCAAAGGAAAACTTTATATTTTGATCAGAGAATGGAGAGGTGAGAGTGTGTGCTCCCTTGCGGGTTGTGGGCCGGGCTGCTGTGTAGAGATCCTGGCAGCGTCAGCGGGAGGGAGGGGTAGAGCTCTCGAGGGCCGGGTTGGCTGGAGCTCAGGCTCTATGTCGCAGAGTCTGCACGGGGCCCCACGAGCTGAGGTGTCGGCCCAGCCATTTTGCACTAGGAAATCGGGTCTGAAGTGTCGGGTGTGGGACCTCTGCATGTGGAAACCTAGGAGCAAGTGAAATTAGACAAAGCACAAAGGAAAAAATGGTTAGACTTTATTTTATTGCCCAGATTCTATTTTCATCTCCCAGGAATTTTTCATGGGCTTTGCCAGTGACAAAGCCCTCCTCTGCCTTTTGTCCCATTCCTCATTCTTGGGGTGCTGAGGGTGCAGACACCTCTCCTGTAAATGCTTCGTGCTGAGTTGGGTGTCCTCATACCCGGGGCAAGGGGGAGGACTTCTCCCAAGCAGCCTCCATGTGAGGTTGATTGTCCCCAGGCCTCTTCCCTCACTGCTCGTCTGCCTGAGCACCAGCATTGGAAGTTTTATAGATTCTAATGATCTTTAAGGGTCCAGGAAAGAGATGTGCAGAGACGCTGGGGGGGGGGTGGGCCGTTTTACCCTGCTCCACATTGGTTCGGCCCCCTTAGGCTGACGGTTTCTGCCAGCCTAGATGCTCTGACCAGTAGTCTGCGCTTTCTTCAGTTAGGCCACTGAATTAACGTACAAACAGCACCAGGTGTCAGAGCCCTGCTTGCTCAACTCCCAGACAGTCCAGGGCCAGTGGTGATCCAGGACCATGATGGCCACTCAGTCAACGGCCTTTTGAAGTAGCCAGGAGTACAGCCGGTCTCATTGGCCGCCGTCACCGCGGTGTCTGTAGGCTTTTCTATGGTGGCAGCGTTATTTACGGTTCCCCTACCAAGTTTATTAGCTCCGCTCTGGGTGCAGTAAGTCCTGTAAGCAATAGTCTGCTCTTTTGGGGCACACTCTTGTTGTTTTCTGAGAGAAGCTCCAGGTCAAGTGATGGTCACACGAGTCGTCATGGGGGCCCATTGCCCCAGGTTGTCTCTCTGGAGGTGGGGGTTGGAGGGCCTCCTCACTCGAGGTCATTGTGCCCACGGAGCAATCCCTGCAACTTCAGGGCATGGTGGGTGGTTAGGATCACCAAGTGGCGTCCTTTTCCCTTAGGAGGGAGCTGGCCTTGTGGGCTGCTGATTTCCAGGTTTTTAGATACCCCCAGTATCCTGGTCGGATGGGGTGGCTGGCCAATGCCTGGAGGGCATTCTTGCATTGTTCCATTTCAAGTGGTCCCAGTTTTTGCACTAATACTCCAAGGGCGATTCACCTTGGACCAGGAATGTAAAGGTCAAAGGGTTTAGCTAACTTAGGGAGGTCCAGGAAACGGGTCTGAACTGACTGCTCTTTCCATTCTTGAAAGGCCGCTTCTGGATTCTATTCAAAAGGATCATCATCTTTTCCTTTCAGTGTTTCATATAGAGGCCCAGCTATTAGACTGTAGTTAGGGATTCAGATGCAGCAAACCCCGGTCTCCCCAGGAACCCCTAAGCTGTCTTCTAGTTTCAGGAAGGGTGAGGCTGCAAATGGCTTCTTCCCTTTCCTGGGGTGGGCTTCTCCGACCTTCTGAGCGAATGAAGCCCAGGAAGGTCACCTTAGTTTGTGATATTTGAGCCTTTTTCTTGGACACCTTCTATCTTTTATTGGCTAGGTAGTTCAGAGGCCTCCTTAGTCGGGCTGGTGATCAGAATGTCATCTGCATATTGAAGGAGGGTTCCCTTCTCCAGAGGTAGATCTTTTAGGTCTTTAGCTAACGTTTCCACAAAGATGGTGTGGGAATTTTTGAACCCCTGGGGCAGGACGGCCCAGCAGTATTGTTTTTGTTGTATGTTGAGTCCTGCCACTCACAGCCAAAATTTCTTGTGACTCTGGGACGAATGGAATACAGAAGATGGCATCATTGAAGTCTAATACAGAATACCATGTCCTGGTGGATGGTAGAATGACCAGCAGGGTGTAGGAATTAGGAACTACTAGATGTATATCCTCTGTGGCTTCACTGACTGTCCTGGCGTCCTCTACCAGGTCCCCAGCAGCCCATGGGGCTCTGGTGGTCAGGCCCCTCCCAGGATATGGAGCTCACCTGGGCAGGTACCCAGCAGCCCACGGGGCTCTGGTGGTTAGGCCCCTCCCAGGATATGGAGCTCACCTGGGCAGGTACCCAGCAGCCCATGGGGCCATCATGGTCAGGCCCCTCCCAGGATATAGAGCTCACCTGGGCAGGTACCCAGCAGCCCACGGGGCTCTCGTGGGCAGGCCCCTCCCTGGATATGGAGCTCCCGTGGACAGGTACCCCGACAGGGCTGGGCACACAGGAACTGTGCACATAGCCCTCATTGCAGAGCACCCCCAGCACACCTGTCACTCAGAGCTGACACAGAGCACCTCAGAGCAGAGCTTGAACTAATAAACAGCAGCTCCAACAGGTCTGTGACCCTAGGCTTCACTCTGTGCGACCTCCCTCTGCCTGGTCTTCCAGGGGCTTCCACAGCAGCCGGGGCACCAGGCCTCTGTCTCCACCCACCACCCCTCCTCTCCCTGACTCCTGGGTTCCTCTCATTAGCAGAGGGTCTTCTTGAAGTTGTCTCCCACTCATGGACCAGATAAAATGATTAGAAAACAAGCCAGGGCTGCCGCCCCTTATCTATCCTGACTCTCGGGACCCTACACCTGTTCCTTGGATCTGGCCGGTGCAGCAAGGCCCATTTTCTGCAAATCTGAGCCCCTGAGGGGCGAGGACTGGCTGACCTGGGCAGCCTGACCCGGCCGGCCAGCCCTTCCCAGGTGTGCCTGGGTTGAGGTCAATATAAACACCCCTCCAGGCAGCAAAAGCCTCTGCAGCTGTGCCTGACGCCATATTCTCTGCCCCGTCAGCAGTCTCGGGGTTGGGCTGGTGGGAGGCAGTAGGGCCCACGGCTCTATGAGTGGCCCGTTGTGACTGGGGCTCTACTGGACTTTCTGCAGGAGTTGCCGGGCTGCCACCTGCTAAAGAAGAGGATGTGTCACCCATACTTGCTGCTGGAATTTCTCCCCGGGCAGAGGTAAGGAAGGAAAAAAGCAGTGGGGGCCGGGACAGGAGGGGTACCTCAGGCAGGGAAATGGAAAGTTTCCAGACGAGCGCCCGGGGCCAGGACCATCCTGGCTGGCCTGCAGGCACCAAGTCGGCCTGCGTGCTGTCGCTGGTGTGACTCCAAGCCCCTTCCTCTAGTTTTTAGTCTTTGCACACATTCAGGTGTTTTACCTGGGAACGGTGGGAAAAGTTCAGCAGCAGCTGGCCTGGGGCTCAGCTCACGTTTAGTCAGAGACGCCTCCTCACGGTCCCCCAGCTTTGCAATGAGGACGCTCCTTGTGTGGGGGCTGCTGGCTGCATGGGAGATGATTCCACACCTGTGACGAACTTAAGAATTGTTTACCACTGGAGCAAGTGTGCTGATAGGGTTTTCCTCTGTATGACCAGTGGGTTCTGTTTTTTTTTTTTTTTCTTTTTTGGTTCAAGGTAAGTTTTATTCCTCTTTTTGTATTTATGGATATAAGCATGGAAATAATTCATTCATATAAATACGTCTATGGGAAGGACAGAACATTTTTTTTTCTGTTTTATTTTTTTAAAGTATTATTTATGTTTTAATTTTTGAATTTATTTTATTCATTTTTTTATACAGCAGGCTCTTATTGGTTATCTATTTTATACATATAAGTGTATATATGTCAATCCCAGGGTCGCAATTCATCCCACCACCACCACCCTGCCACTTTCCCCCCTTGGTGTCCATACATTTGTTCTCTACATCTGTGTCTCTACTTCTGCCTTGCAAACCAGTTCATCTTTACCATTTTTCTAGGTTCTACATGTATGCGTTAATATACGATATTTGTTTTTCTCTTTCTGACTTACTTCACTCTGTATGACAGTCTCTAGATCTATCCACGTCTCTACAAATGACCCAATTTCATTCCTTTTTATGGCTGAGTAATATTCCATTTTATATATGTAGCACATCTTTTCCGTTCGTCTGTCTATGGGCATTTAGGTTGCTTCCATGACCTGGCTATTGTAAATAGTGCTGCAATGAATATTGTGGTGAATATGTCTTTTTGAATTATGGTTTTCTCTGGGTATATGGCCAGTAGTGGGATTGCTGGGTCATTTGGTAATTCTATTTTTAGTTTTTTAAGGAACCTCCATACTGTTCTCCATAGTGACTGTATCAATTTACATTCCCACAAATAGTGTAAGAGGGTTCCCTTTTCTCCACACCCTCTCCAGCATTTGTTGTTTGTAGATTTTCTGATGATGCCCATTCTAACTCGTGTGAGGTGATACCTCATTGTAGTTTTGGTTTATATTTCTCTAATAATTAGTGATGTTGAGTAGCTTTTCATGTGTTTCTTGGTCATCTGTATGTCTTCTTGGGACAAATGTCTATTTACGTCATCTGCCCATTTTTGGATTGGGTTGTTTGTTTTTTTTTACTGTTGAGGTGCATGAGCTGTTTATATACATTGGAGATTAATCCTTTGTCCATTGATTCGTTTGCAAATATTTTCTCCCATTCTGAGGGTTGTCTTTTCGTCTTGTTTGTAGTTTCCTTTGCTTTGCAAAAGCTTTTAGGTTTCATTTGCTCCCATTTGTTTGTTTTTTTTTTATTCCATTACTCTAGGAGGTGGATCAAAAAAGATCTTGCTGTGATTTATGTCAAAGAGTATTCTTCCTATGTTTTCCTCTAAGAGTTTTATAGTGTCCGGTCTTACATTTCGGTCTCTAATCCATTTGGAGTTTATTTTTTGTGTATGGTGTTAGGGAGTGTTCTAATTTCATTCTTTTACATGTAGCTGTCCATTTTTCCCAGCACCACTTATTGAAGAGACTGTCTTTTCTCCATTGTATACCCTTGCCTCCTTTGTCATAGATTAGTGGGCCATAGGTGTGTAGGTTTATCTCTGGGCTTTCTTTTTTTTTTTTTTCTTTTACATCTTTATTGGAGTATAATTGCTTTACAATTGTGTGTTAGTTTCTGCTGTATAAAAAAGTGAATCAGCTATGCATATACATATAACACCATATCCCCTCCCTCTTGCACCTCCCTCTCACTCCCTTATCCCACCCTTTTAGGTGGTCACAAAGCACAGAGCTGATCTCCCTGTGCTATGTGGCTGCTTCCCAGTAGCTATCAATTTTACATTTGGTAGTGTATATATGTCCATACCACTCTCTCACTTTGTCCCAGCTTACCCTTCCCTCTCCCCATGTCCTCAAGTCCTTTCTCTACGTCTGTGTCCTTAATCCTTTCCTGCCCCTAGGTTCTTCATAAACTTTTTTTTTTTTAGATTCCATATATATGTGTTAGCATACGGTATTTGTTTTTCTCTTTCTGACTTACTTCACTCTGTAGGACAGACTCTAGATCCATCCACCTCACTAAAAATAACTCAATTTCGTTTCTTTTTATGGCTGAATAATGTTCCATTGTATATATGTGCCACATCTTCTTTATCCATTTATCTGTTGATGGACACTTAGGTTGCTTCCATGTCCTGGCTATTGTAAATAGAGCTACAGTGAACATTGTGGTACATGACTCTTTTTGAATTATGGTTTTCTCAGGGTAAATGTCCAGGATTGGGTTTGCTGGGTTGTATGGTAGTTCTATTTTTAGTTTTTAAGGAAGCCCCATACCGTTCTACCTAGTGGCTATATCAATTTACATTCCCACCAACAGTGCAAGAGGGTTCCTTTTTCTCCAATAAATGCCTCTCCAGCATTTATTGTTGGTAGATTTTTTGATGATGGCCATTCTGACTGGTGTGAGGTGATACCTCACTGTAGTTTTGATTTGCATTTCTCTAATGATTAGTGATGTTCAGCATCCTTTCATGTGTTTGTTGGCAACCTGTATATCTTCTTTGGAGAAATGTCTATTTAGGTCTTCTGCCCATTTTTGGATTGGGTTTTTTGGTTTTGTGATACTGAGCTACATGAGCTGCTTTTTGTAGATTAATCCTTTGCCATTTGCTTCATTTGAAAATATTTTCTCCCATTCTGATGGTCGTCTTTTCATCTTGCTTAAGTTTTCCTTTGCTGTGCAAAAGAATTTATGTTTCATTCGGTCCCATTTTTTAATTTTTGTTTTTATTTCCATTTCTCTAGGAGGTGGGTCAAAAAGGATCTTGCTGTGATTTATGTCATAGACTGTTCTGCTTATGTTTTCTTCTAAGAGTTTTATAGTGGCTGGTCTTATATTTAGGTCTCTAATCCATTTTGAGTTATTTTTGTGTATGGTGTTAGGGAGTGTACTAATTTCATTATTTACATGTAGCTGTCGAGTTTTCCCAGCACCACTTACTGAAGACACTGTCTTTTCTCCATTGTATACCCTTGCCTCCTTTGTCATAGATTAGTTAACCATAGGTACGTGGGTTTATCTCTGTGCTTTCTATCCTTTTCTATTGACCTATATTTCTGTGTTTGTGTCAGTACCATATTATCTTGATTACTGTAGCTTTGTAATATAGTCTGAAGTCTGGAAGTCTGATTCCTCCAGCTCTTTTTTTTTCCCCCTCAAGACTGCTTTGGCTATCCAGGGTCTTTTGTGTCTCCCTACAAATTTTAAGATATTTTTTTCTTGTTCTGTAGAAAATGCCAAAGGTATTTTGATCGGGATTGCATTGAATCTGTAGATTGCTTTGGGTAGTATAGTCATTTTCACAATATTGATTCTTCTAATCCAAGGACATGGTATATGTCTCCATCTGTTTATATCATCTTTGATTTCTTTCATCAGTGTCTTATAGTTTTCTGAGTACAGGTCTTTTACTTCCTTAGGTAGGTTTATTCCTAGGTATTTTATTCTTTTTGTTGCAGTGGTAATGGGATTGTTTCCTTAATTTCTCTTTCTGATCTTTCATTGTTAGTGTATAGGAATGCAAGCAATTTCTGTGCATTAATTTTGTATCCTGCAACTTTACCAAATTCATTGATTAGCTCCAGTGGTTTTCTGGTGGCATCTTTAAGATTCTCTATCTATGATATCATGTCATCTGCAAACAGTGACAATTTTACTTCTTCTTTTCCTTTTTGTATTCCTTTTATTTCTTTTTCTTCTCTGATTGCCATGGCTAGGACTTCCAAAACTATGTTGAATAGCAGTGGTGAGAGTGGACATCCTCGTCTTGTTCCTGATCTTAGAGGAAACGCTTTCAGTTTTTCACCATTGAGAATGCTGTTTGCTGTGGGTTTGTCATATATGGCCTTTATTATGTTGAGGTAGTTTCCCTCTATGCCCACACTCTGCAGAGTTTTTATCGTAAATGAGTGTTGAATTTTCTCAAAATCTTTTCCTTCATCTATTGAGATGACCATATGGTTTTATTCTACAATTTGTTAATATGGTGTATCACATTGATTTGTGTATATTGAAGAATCCTTGCATCCCTGGGATAAACCCCACTTGATCATGGTGTATGATCCTTTTAATGTGTTGTTCGATTCTGTTTGCTAGTATTTTGTTGAGGATTTTTGCATCTATATTCATCAGGGATATTGGTCTATAATTTTCTTTCCTTGTAGTATCTCTGTCTGATTTTGGTATCAGGGTGATGGTGGTCTCATAGAATGAGTTTGGGAGTGTTCCTTCCCCTGCAATTGTTTTGAAGAATTTGAGAAGGTTGGGTGTTAGCTCTTCTCTAAATGTTTGATAGAATTCACCTGTAATGCCATCTGGTTCTGGACTTTTGTTTGTTGGAAGATTTTTAATCACAGTTTCAATTTCATTGCTTGTGATAGGTTTGTTCATATTTTCTATTTCTTCCTGGTTCAGTCTTAGAAGGTTATACCTTTCTAAGAATTTGTCCATTTCTTCCAGATTGTCCATTTTATTGGCACAGAGTTGCTTGTAGTAGTCTCTTAGGATGCTTTGTATTCCTGTGGTGTCTGTTGTAACTTCTCCTTTTTCACTTCTAATTTTGTTGATTTGCGTCCTCTCCCTCTTTTTCTTGAGTCTGGCTAAAAGTTGATCATTTTTGCTTATCTTCTCAAAGAACCAGCTTTTAGTTTTGATGATCTTTGCTTCCGTTTTCTTTGTTTCTATTTCATTTATTTCTGCTCTGATCTTTAGGATTTCTTTCCTTCTACTAACTTTGGGTTTTGTTCTTCTTTCTCTAGTTCCTCTAGGTGTAAGGTTAGATTGTTTATTTGAGATTTTTCTTGTTTCTTGAGGTAGGCTTGTATTGCTATAAACTTCCCTCTTAGAACTCCTTTTGCTGCATCCCATAGGTTTTGGATCATCGTGTTTTTGTTGTCATTTGTCTCTAGGTAGTTTTTGATTTCCCCTTTGATTTCTTCAGTGATCTCTTGGTTATTTAGTAACGTATTCTTTAGCCTCCATGTGTTTGTGTTTTTTACGGTTTTTTCCGTGTAATTGATTTCTAATCTCATAGCATTGTGGTCGGAACAGCTGCTTGATATGATTTCAGTTTTCTTAAATTTACTGAAGCTTTATCTGTGACCCAAGATGTGATCTATCCTGGAGAATGTTCCGTGTGCAGTTGAGAAGAACGTGTAATCTGCTGTTTTTGGATGGAATGTCCTATAAATATCAATGAACTCTATCTGGTCTATTGTGTCATTTAAAGCTTGTGTTTCCTTATTAATTTTCTGTCTGGCTGATCTCCACTGGTGTAAGTGAGCTGTTAAAGTCCCCCGCTATTATTGTGTTACTGTCGATTTCCTCTTTTATAGCTGTTAGCAGTTGCCTTATACATTGAGGTGCTCCTATGTTGGGTACATATATATTTATAATTGTTATATCTTCTTCTTGGATTGATCCCTTGACCATTATGTAGTGTCTTTCCTTGTCTCTTGTAACATTCTTTATTTTAAAGTCTATTTTGTCTGATATGAGTATTGCTACTCCAGCTTTCTTTTGATTTTCATTAGCATAGAATATATTTTTCCATCGCCTCACTTTCAGTCTGTATGTGTCCCTAGGTCTGAAATGGGTCTCTTGTAGACAGCATATATATGGGTCTTGTTTTTGTATCCATTCAGCCAGTCTATGTCTTTTGGTTGGAACATTTAGTGCATTCACGTTTAAGGTAATTATCGATATGTATGTTCCTACTACTATTTTCTTAATTGTTATGGGTTTGTCTTGGTGGGTCCTTTTCTTCTCTTGTGTTTCCCACTTAGAGAAGTTCTTTTAGCATTTGGTGTAGAGCTGGTTGCATGGTGCTGAATTCTCTTAGCTTTTGCTTGTCTGTAAGGCTTTTGATTTCTCCATCAAATCTGAATGAGCTCTTTGCAGGGTGCAGTACCCTTGGTTGTAGGTTCTTCCCTTTCATCACTTTAAATTTATCATGCCACTTCCTTCTGGCTTGTAGATTTTCTGCTGAGAAATCAGCTGTTATCCTTATGGGATTTCCCTTGTATGTTATTTGTCATTTTTCCCTTGCTGCTTTCAATAATTTTTCTTTGTCGTTAATTTTTGTCAGTTTGATTACTATGTGTCTTGTCATTTTTCTCCTTTGGTTTCTCCTGCCTGGGACACTCTGTGCTTCTGGACTTGGGTGGCTATTTCTTTTCCCATGCTAGGGAAGTTTTTGACCATAATCTCTTCAAATATATTCTCGGGTCCTTTCTCTCTCTCTTCTCCTTCTGGGACCCCTATAATGCGAATGTTGTTGCGTTTAATGTTGTCCCAGGGGACTCTTGGGGTGTCTTCATTTATTTTCATTCTTTTTCTTTATTCTGTTCCATGGCAGTGATTTCCACCTTTCTGTCTTCCAGGCCACTTATCCGTTCTTCTGCCACAGTTATTCTGCTACTGATTCCTTCTAGTGTATTTTTCATTTCAGTTATTACATTGTTCACCTCTGTTTGTTTGTTCTTTAATTCTTCTAGGTGTTTGTTCCTTAATTCTTCTAGGTCTTTGTTAAGCATTTCTTGTGTCTTCTCGATCTTTGCCTCCTTTCTTTTTCTAAGGTCTTGGCTCAACTTCACTATCATTATTCTGAATTCTTTTTCTGGAAGGTTCCCTATCTCCACCTCATTTCGTTTTTTTTCTGGGGTTTTATCTTGTTCCTTGATCTGGTATAAAGTCCTCTGCCTTTTCATTTTGTCTATCTTTCTGTGAATGTGGTTTTCCTTCCACAGGCTGCAGAATTGTAGTTCTTCTTGCTTCTGCTGTCTGCTCTCTGGTGGATGAGTCTATCTTAGAGGCTTGTGCAAGCTTCCTGATGGGAGGGACTGGTGGTGGGTAGAGCTGGGTGTTGCTTTGGTGGGCAGAGCTTTAATCCGCTTGTCTATGGATTAAATAAAACTTTAATAAAAAGTTGAATCTGCTTGTCTGCTGATGCATGGGGCTGGGTTCCCTCCCTGTTGGTTGTTTGGCCTGAGGCGACCCAGCACTGGAGCCTACCTTGCTCTTGGTGGGGCTAATGGCGGACTCTGGGAGGGCTCACACCAAGGAGTATTTCCCAGAACTTCTGCTGCCAGTGTCGTTGTCCTCACGGTGAGCCACAGCCACAGCCACCAGCTGCCTCTGCAGGAGACCCTCTAAAAGTAGCAGGTAGTTCTGGTCATTCTCCTACGGGGTCACTGCTCCTTCCCCTGGGTCCTGATGTGCACACTACTTTGTGTGTGCCCTCCAAGAGTGGAGTATCTGAGTGGAGTTGAGACTCTGAGACTCTGTGTGGAGTCGCACAGACTCTGGGTCCTGTGAAGCTTCGATGTTTTGTGATTCTAGAAATCCTATAGGAGACGGTCCACAGCAGGTGAAGCTAATGTTGTCAGTAGAGGTGTTGAAGCCAAAGATCTGCAGTTCCGGCTAGAGGTGCCGATGTACATACAGGACAAAATCATCTCATGTGAATGTAGTTCAGGCATGTTTAAGATGAATGCAGTCATGTTAATGCCTACCATATTCTATCTTGAGCCTCTCCTCAGGGACCTCCTCCTCAGTTCCTGAGGCTCCTGTAAGTCATGTACAGGGGACTGGAGAGTGGGCTCTGTCCAGTCTGAGCCCTGAGTTACCCTGTGTGTATCTTAGGATACTTTGTATTTCTGTGGTGTCTGTTGTAACATCATCTCTTTCATTTCAGATTTATTTGGGCCCTCTCTTTTTTAACAAAACATACTACTGTTGTCTTTTATTCTTTACAGAATTTTAATCAGTGTTTGATCTACTATCCTTACCCTATGTATACTTTTTGCAGTGAGATTTTTACTTTTCTTTGTTTCCTTGTTACTATCAATAATTAGTGAGACTTCTTTTAAGCTACCTTCAACATTGCTTATAAAGCTGCTTTATTAGTGATGACAGAGCCTTAATGGAAGTCATGTTCTGGTTGTAAATTAGAATGCAATGTGCCAGCAAAAAGCCCCTTAAGTTTATGTCTCATTACTTCTTGTTCTTTTTTTAATTTAATTTTTATTTTTTGTCAGAGCAAATTTGATTAAAATGTTTTGTTTCTTCTAGGTGTGCAAGATGTGGTTCTTTTAAACATATACATATATCTATTCTTCTTTGGATCATTTTCCCATGTAGGTTATGACACCATGTTGAGTAGTCTTGTCTTGGTATTACTTAGGTCTTTGGTGATTACATATTTCACATGTGTTTCTATATCTATCTTAACCCCAATATCCTAATGTATCCAATCCTCACACCTTTCCATTTGGTGAACCCTAAGTTTGTTTAATGAATCTGTGATTGCATTTCTCTGTGGAAATATCTTCATTGGTATCAATTTTTAGCTAAGACCTATAAGTGATATTATAGGATATGTGTCTTTTGCTTTCTGACTTAGTACAATTTGCCTGATTAACTCAAGAATCATACACGGTGCTGCAAATGGCATTGTTTTGTTTTTTTCCCTGGCTAATATTCCATCTGTACGTGTACCAGTTATTCTTTGGCCACGCACCTCTTGATGGACTTTTTGGTTGCCTCCATGTCTTGGTTATTGTAATACTGCTGCAATGCACATTTGCTTGCCTGTGTCTTTCCAGTTCTATCTCCTTATGTTATAGGCCAAGCAGTGGGCTTGCTGTATCATATGGTAGCTCAGTGTGTACGTTTTAAAGGCACCACCATTCAGTTCTCATTAGTGGCTCTTTCCAGGTTATGTCCCACTTAAAATTGAGGGTATGCATTTCTCCAAAACACCTTCAATATTTATTGTTTGTAGTTTGCTTGCTGCTGGTTATTCTAACAGGTGCGAGCTGATACCTCTGTGTGGCTGAATTTGCATGTGTCCCATAATCTGTTGAAATTGATCTTTAAAGCATGCTCTTTTTATTTATCAAACTGTGATTACAGCTTAGTTCTTCAAATTGTTTTCTTAAAGTAAGTGTCACATTTTGAAAAGTTTTGGCCACTACCTCCCTCAAGACATTTTGAGGGCAGGTTTCATTTACAGTCCTGAAGTAGTTGTTCATATGAAGTGACCATTAACACAGATTTTAAAGCTGCTTTTGCAGGTAACGGCCAGAGGGCGGCAGCCTATTTACGTTCCCCAATCTGGTAACTAGGGAAAGAGTCCTTCAGCTGCAAGAGTGTCCAGCTTTATTTCTCATCCAGCTGTGGGTCTAGATATGATCAAACAAGGTTGCATCAAAGCCCAGGAACGAATTATGTAAAATTTCCTCTCTCTATCACTGTCTTATTTTTTTGGGTTTTTTAAAGTTATTTAATTTAAAATGGGGATTCGCTACTATTCACTGCTGTGTTTATGCCGCTTTACACCCACTTGACTCACTTCCAGACAGATATCAATACATAGGTTTTAAGATTCTTACTAGTCACATATATTCTTGTGCGGTGAATAGGGGGTGTTGAGTACAGTTCACTGAGCAAGGAGTAGGTCTTGTCTATTACATATTGGGTGTATGGATCGGTATCTGAGCGAATTTGAAACCCTTGTTTTATGCATCACCCCACCTCACCTTTCCCGTTAAGCAGCCATAGTGTGTTTTCTAAACGTGTGACTCTGTTCTGTTTTGTAATTCAGTTCAAGTGTAGCGGTTTTTACATTCCCTCTATAAGTGATAGCTTATGATAAGTGTCTTTTTCTGTGTGACTTATTTCACTTAGAATCGTTGTACCTAACTCCACTCACCTTGCTTCTACTAGCCTTATGACATTGATTTCATGTCTGAGTGATATTCCATTGTACATAAGGACCACAACTTCTTTATCCATTTTTCTCTTTCCTGGGATATTTAAGGTGTCATGAAGTGGAGGTTCTTGTCAACAGAGCAGCCCTAAACTTTGGGGTGCCTGTGTCTTGCTGATTTTTAGTTTTCCCAATTTATATGCCCATGAGAGGACATGCCCTATGCTCCCTAAGCTGTGTTTTTTCGATGTTTCAGGACACACCGTACACTTCTCCAGAGTGGCTGTTGGCAATTTACATCCCACCCATCAGTGTAGCAAGGCTGCCATTTCTCCATGGTCTGTCCTGCATTTCTGGTTTTGACACCTTTTGCAGCATGGCCCTTTTGACCGATGGGAAGCGAGACTTCTTTGTAGCGCTGATTTGCCTTTCCACGTTGCTTGGTTGGCCAAAAAGGGCGTATGCGTTTTTTCCTGAATATATTCAGGAAAAAACACATACGCCCTTTTTGGCCAAGGGCATCATTGTCGACGTTTTGCCGCCTTTCATGTGCTTTAAAGGCGATTCGAATCTACCTCCTGAAACCTGTTTCCTGCAATTCGGCCTTGCTTTCAAATCCTCTTCGTTGCCCTCCCTCAATATATTTGTGGACGAGAGTTATCATTTATAACTCAGCAGGTTTGTGAATTGCAGTGCCCCTGAGCTCCATTTTTCAACTGTCTATTTTGGGAGCTGGCCGCAAAAGCACGGGATTGCTTAAGGCCCTTTTCTGGTTCCGGGCGGCAGGCTGAGCCTGTGGTTAATTCTTCTTCCTGATGGGAAAATAGAGTGACCTCTGCCGGTCCCAACACCAAGATCTAGTGTCTCATTGGTTGCCCCTCTTGCCGTTCATCCTCAGGACAAATTGCAACCTGTAGGGAACAGGAGGTTAAAGGTGCTGATTCTCCAAGTAGGGAGATTGCTAGTAAAGTAGCTGGAATGGCGAACCCGAACACAAGGAGATGAGAAATGAGGTGCGTATTAGAAACCTTTGAAAATCACACGGTGTACCATCTTCTGGGTTTCTCATGCATTTTTTCGATGTAGGAAAATGCCGTTGAATCTGGAGATTTGGGACCCATGGGATGGGTACCACGCAGTATTACTTTAAAGGGTCTGTGTTTGCTCACCCAACGTCACCCAACCTCTCAACCCCAAGAGTGTCCACCCTTATGTCTCATCCAGCTGTGGGTCTAGATATGGTCAATCCAGGTTGCATCACAGCCCCTGAACGAATTTTGTAAGAATTTCTCTCTCTTTCACTGTCTTTGTTTTATGGGTTTTTAAAAGTAATTTATTTATATAATGGGGTTTAGCTGCTTTTCACGGCTGTGTTTATGCGGCTTTACAACCACTTGACTCACTTCCAGAGAGATATCAATACATAGGTTTTAAGATTCTTACTAGTCAGATATATTCTTGTGTGGTGAATAGGGGGTGTAGAGTCCAGTTCACTGAGCAAGGAGTAGGTCTTGTCTATTACATATTGGGTGTATGGAACGGTATCTGAACGAATTTGAAACCCTTGTTTTATGCATAACCCCACCTCACCTTTCCCCTTAAGCAGCCATAGTGTGTTTTCTAAACGTGTGACTCTCTTCTGTTTTGTAATTCAGTTCAAGTGTAGCGGTTTTTACATTCCCTCTATAAGTGATAGCTTATGATAAGTGTGTTTTTCTGTGTGACTTATTTCACTTAGAATCGTCGTACCTAAATCCACTCATCTTGCTTCTAGTAGCCTTATGACATTGATTTCATGTCTGAGTGATATTCCATTGTACATAAGGACCACAACTTCTTTATCCATTTTTCTCTTTCCTGGGATATTTAAGGTGTCATGAAGTGGAGGTTCTTGTCAACAGAGCAGCCCTAAACTTTGGGGTGCCTGTGTCTTGCTGATTTTTAGTTTTCCCAATTTATACGCCCATGAGTGGACGTGCCCTATGCTCCCTAAGCTGTGTGTTTTAGATGTTTCAGGACACACCGTACACTTCTCCAGAGTGGCTGTTGGCAATTTACATCCCGCCCATCAGCGTAGCAAGGCTGCCATTTCTCCATGGCCTGTCCTGCATTTCTGGTTTTCACACTTTTTGCAGCATGGCCCTTTTGACCGATGGGAAGCGAGACTACTTTGTAGCGCTGATTTGCCTTTCCAGGTTGCTTGGTTGGCCAAAAAGGGCGTATGCGTTTTTTCCTGAATATATTCAGGAAAAAACGCATACGCCCTTTTTGGCCAAGGGCATCATTGTCGACGTTTTGCGACTTTTCATGTGCTTTAAAGGCGATTCGAATCTACCTCCTGAAACCTGTTTCCTGCAATTCTGCCTTGCTTTCAAATCCTCTTCGTTGCCTTCCCTCAATATATTTGTGGACGAGATTTATCATTTATAACTCTGCGGGTTTTTGAATGGCAGTGTCCCTGGGCTCCATTTTTCAACTCCCTTTTTTGGGAGCTGGCCATAAGAGCGCGGGATTGCCTCAGGCCCTATTCTGCTTCAGGGCGGCAGGCTGAGCCTGTGGTTAATTCTTCTTCCTGATGGGAAAATAGAGTGACCTGTGCCTGTCCCAACACCTAGATCTAGTCTCTCATTGGTTGCCCCTCTTCCCGTTCATCCTCAGGACAAATTGCAACCTGTAGGGAACAGGAGGTTAAAGGTGCTGATTCTCCAAGTAGGGAGTTTGCTAGTAAAGTAGCTGGAATATCGAACCCGAGCACAAGGAGATGAGAAATGAGGAGCGTTTTAAAAACCTTTCAAAATCACACGGTGTACCATCTTCTGGGTTTCTCATGCATGTTTTTGATGTAGGAAGATGCCCTTGAACCTGGAGATTTGGGACCCATGGGATGGGTACCACGCAATATTACTTTAAAGGGTCTGCGTTTGCTCACCCAACCTCTCAGCCCCAAGAGTGTCCACCCTTATGTCTCATCCAGCTGTGGGTCTAGATATGGTCAATCCAGGTTGCATCACAGCCCCTGAACGAATTGTGTAAGAATTTCTTTCTCTTTCACTGTCTTTGTTTTATGTGTTTTTTAAAGTAATTTATTTTTATAATGGGGTTTAGCTCCTTTTCACGGCTGTGTTTATGAGGCTTTGCACCCACTTGACTCACTTCCAAAGAGATATCAATACATAGGTTTTACGATTCTTACTAGTCAGATATATTCTTGTGCGGTGAATAGGGGGTGTTGAGTCCAGTTCACTGAGCAAGGAGTAGGTCTTGTCTATTACATATTGGGTGTATGGATCGGTATCTCAGCGAATTTGAAACCCTTGTTTTATGCATCACCCCACCTCACCTTTCCCGTTAAGCAGCCATAGTGTGTTTTCTAAACGTGTGACTCTGTTCTGTTTTGTAATTCAGTTCAAGTGTAGCGGTTTTTACATTCCCTCTATAAGTGATAGCTTATGATAAGTGTCTTTTTCTGTGTGACTTATTTCACTTAGAATCGTCGTATCTAAATCCAATCATCTTGCTTCTCCTAGCCTTATGACATTGATTTCATGTCTGAGTGATATTCCATTGTACTCAAGGACCACAACTTCTTTATCCATTTTTCTCTTTCCTGCGATATTTAAGGTATCATGAAGTGGAGGTTCTTGTCAACAGAGCAGCCCTAAACTTTGGGGTGCCTCTGTCTTGCTGATTTTTAGTTTTCCCGATTTATACGCCCATGAGTGGACGTGCCCTATGCTCCCTAAGCTGTGTTTTTTCGATGTTTCAGGACACACCGTACACTTCTCCAGAGTGGCTGTTGGCAATTTACATCCCACCCATCAGTGTAGCAAGGCTGCCATTTCTCCATGGCCTGTCCTGCATTTCTGGTTTTGACACTTTTTGCAGCATGGCCCTTTTGACTGATGGGAAGCGAGACTTCTTTGTAGCGCTGATTTGCCTTTCCACGTTGCTTGGTTGGCCAAAAAGGGCGTATGCGTTTTTTCCTGAATATATTCAGGAAAAAACGCATACGCCCTTTTTGGCCAAGGGCATGATTGTCGACGTTTTGCCGCCTTTCATGTGCTTTAAAGGCGATTCAAATCTACCTCCTGAAACCTGTTTCCTGCAATTGGGCCTTGCTTTCAAATCCTCTTCGTTGCCCTCCCTCAATATATTTGTGGACGAGAGTTATCATTTATAACTCAGCAGGTTTGTGAATTGCAGTGCCCCTGAGCTCCATTTTTCAACTGTCTATTTTGGGAGCTGGCCGCAAAAGCACGGGATTGCTTAAGGCCCTTTTCTGGTTCCGGGCGGCAGGCTGAGCCTGTGGTTAATTCTTCTTCCTGATGGGAAAATAGAGTGACCTCTGCCGGTCCCAACACCAAGATCTAGTCTCTCATTGGTTGCCCCTCTTGCCGTTCATCCTCAGGACAAATTGCAACCTGTAGGGAACAGGAGGTTAAAGGTGCTGATTCTCCAAGTAGGGAGATTGCTAGTAAAGTAGCTGGAATGGCGAACCCGAACACAAGGAGATGAGAAATGAGGTGCGTATTAGAAACCTTTCAAAATCACACGGTGTACCATCTTCTGGGTTTCTCATGCATGTTTTCGATGTAGGAAAATGCCCTTGAACCTGGAGATTTGGGACCCATGCGATGGGTACCAGGCAGTATTACTTTAAAGGGTCTGTGTTTGCTCACCCAACCTCACCCAACCTCTCAGCCCCAAGTGTGTCCACCCTTATGTCTCATCCAGCTGTGGGTCTAGATATGGTCAATCCAGGTTGCATCACAGCCCCTGAATGAATTTTGTAAGAATTTCTCTCTCTTTCACTGTCTTTGTTTTACGGGTTTTTAAAAGTAATTTATTTTTATAATGGGGTATAGCTGCTTTTCACGGCTGTGTTTATGCGGCTTTACACCCACTTGACTCACTTCCAGACAGATATCAATACATAGGTTTTAAGATTCTTACTAGTCACATATATTCTTGTGCGGTGAATAGGGGGTGTTGAGTCCAGTTCACTGAGCAAGGAGTCGGTCTTTTCTATTACATATTGGGTGTATGGAACGGTATCTGAGCCAATTTGAAACCCTTGTTTTATGCATCACCCCACCTCACCTTTCCCGTTAAGCAGCCATAGTGTGTTTTCTAAACGTGTGACTCTGTTCTGTTTTGTAATTCAGTTCAAGTGTAGCGGTTTTTACATTCCCTCTATAAGTGATAGCTTATGATAAGTGTCTTTTTCTGTGTGACTTATTTCACTTAGAATCATCGTACCTAAGTCCACTCATCTTGCTTCTTCTAGCCTTATGACATTGATTTCATGTCTGAGTGATATTCCTTTGTACATAAGGACCACAACTTCTTTATCCATTTTTCTCTTTCCTGGGATATTTAAGGTGTCATGAAGTGGAGGTTCTTGTCAACAGAGCAGCCCTAAACTTTGGGGTGCCTGTGTCTTGCTGATTTTTAGTTTTCCCAATTTATACGCCCATGAGTGAACGTGCCTTTTGCTCCCTAAGCTGTGTGTTTTAGATGTTTCAGGACACACCGTACACTTCTCCAGAGTGGCTGTTGGCAATTTACATCCCGCCCATCAGCGTAGCAAGGCTGCCATTTCTCCATGGCCTGTCCTGCATTTCTGGTTTTGACACTTTTTGCAGCATGGCCCTTTTGACCGATGGGAAGAGAGACTTCTTTGTAGCGCTGATATGCCTTTCCAGGTTGCTTGGTTGGCCAAAAAGGGCGTATGCGTTTTTTCCTGAATATATTCAGGAAAAAACGCGTACGCCCTTTTTGGCCAAGGGCATCATTGTCGACGTTTTGCGACTTTTCATGTGCTTTAAAGGCGATTCGAATCTCCCTCCTGAAACCTGTTTCCTGCAATTCTGCCTTGCTTTCAAATCCTCTTCGTTGCCTTCCCTCAATATATTTGTGGACGAGAGTTATCATTTATAACTCTGCGGGTTTGTGAATGGCAGTGTCCCTGGGCTCCATTTTTCAACTCCCTTTTTTGGGAGCTGGCCTTAAGAGCGCGGCATTGCCTCAGGCCCTATTCTGCTTCTGGGCGGCAGGCTGAGCCTGTGGTTAATTCTTCTTCCTGATGGGAAAATAGAGTGACCTGTGCCTGTCCCAACACCTAGATCTAGTCTCTCATTGGTTGCCCCTCTTCCGTTCATCCTCAGGACAAATTGCAACCTGTAGGGAACAGGAGGTTAAAGGTGCTGATTCTCCAAGTAGGGAGATTTCTAGTAAAGTAGCTGGAATGGCGAACCCGAGCACAAGGAGATGAGAAGTGAGGTGCGTTTTAGAAACCTTTCAAAATCACACGGTGTACCACCTTCTGGGTTTCTCATGCATGTTTTCGATGTAGGAATATGCCCTTGAACCTGGAGATTTGGGACCCATGGGATGGGTACCAGGCAGTATTACTTTAAAGGGTCTGTGTTTGCTCACCCAACCTCACCCAACCTCTCAGCCCCAAGTGTGTCCACCCTTATGTCTCATCCAGCTGTGGGTCTAGATATGGTCAATCCAGGTTGCATCACAGCCTCTGAACGAATTTTGTAAGAATTTCTCTCTCTTTCACTGTCTTTGTTTTACGGGTTTTAAAAAGTAATTTATTTTTATAATGGGGTTATCTGCTTTTCACGGCTGTGTTTATGCGGCTTTACACCCACTTGACTCACTTCCAGACAGATATCAATACATAGGTTTTAAGATTCTTACTAGTCACATATATTCTTGTGTGGTGAATAGGGGGTGTTGAGTCCAGTTCACTGAGCAATGAGTCGGTCTTTTCTATTACATATTGGGTGTATGGAATGGTATCTGAGCGAATTTCAAACCCTTGTTTTATGCATCACCCCACCTCACCTTTCCCGTTAAGCAGCCATAGTGTGTTTTCTAAACGTGTGATTCTGTCCTGTTTTGTAACTCAGTTCAAGTGTAGCGGTTTTTACATTCCCTCTATAAGTGATAGCTTATGATAAGTGTCTTTTTCTGTGTGACTTATTTCACTTAGAATCATCGTACCTAAGTCCACTCATCTTGCTTCTTCTAGCCTTATGATATTGATTTCATTTCTGCGTGATATTCCATGGTACATAAGGACCACAACTTCTTTATCCATTTTTCTCTTTCCTGGGATATTTAAGGTGTCATGAAGTGGAGGTTCTTGTCAACAGAGCAGCCCTAAACTTTGGGGTGCCTGTGTCTTGCTGATTTTTAGTTTTCCAAATTTATACGCCCATGAGTGGACGTGCCCTATGCTCCCTAAGCTGTGTGTTTTAGATGTTTCAGGACACACCTTACACTTCTCCAGAGTGGCTGTTGGCAATTTACATCCCGCCCATCAGCGTAGCAAGGCTGCCATTTCTCCATGGCCTGTCCTGCATTTCTGGTTTTGACACTTTTTGCAGCATGGCCCTTTTGACCGATGGGAAGCGAGACTACTTTGTAGCACTGATTTGCCTTTCCAGGTTGCTTGGTTGGCCAAAAAGGGCGTATGCGTTTTTTCCTGAATATATTCAGGAAAAAACTCATACGCCCTTTTTGGCCAAGGGCATCATAGTCGACATTTTGCGACTTTTCATGTGCTTTAAAGGCGATTCGAATCTACCTCCTGAAACCTGTTTCCTGCAATTCTGCCTTGCTTTCAAATCCTCTTCATTGCCTTCCTCAATATATTTGTGGACGAGAGTTATCATTTATAACTCTGCGGGTTTGTGAATGGCAGTGTCCCTGGGCTCCATTTTTCAACTCGCTTTTTTGGGAGCTGGCCGCGAGAGCGCGGGATTGCCTCAGGCCCTATTCTGCTTCTGGGCGGCAGGCTGAGCCTGTGGTTAATTCTTCTTCCCGATGGGAAAATAGAGTGACCTGTGCCTGTCCCAACACCTAGATCTAGTCTCTCATTGGTTGCCCCTCTTCCCGTTCATCCTCAGGACAAATTGCAACCTGTAGGGAACAGGAGGTTAAAGGTGCTGATTCTCCAAGTAGGGAGATTGCTAGTAAAGTAGCTGGAATGGCGAACCCGAGCACAAGGAGATGAGAAATGAGGTGCGTTTTAGAAACCTTTCAAAATCACACGGTGTACCATCTTCTGGGTTTCTCATGCATGTTTTCGATGTAGGAAGATGCCCTTGAACCTGGAGATTTGGGACCCATGGGATGGGTACCAGGCAGTATTACTTTAAAGGGTCTACGTTTGCTCACCCAACCTCACCCAACCTTTCAGCCCCAAGAGTGTCCACCCTTATGTCTCATCCAGCTGTGGGTCTAGATATGGTCAATCCAGGTTGCATCACAGCCCCTGAACCAATTGTGTAAGAATTTCTCTCTCTTTCACTGTCTTTGTTTTACGGGTTTTTAAAAGTAATTTATTTTTATAATGGGGTTTAGCTGCTTTTCACGGCTGTGTTTATGCGGCTTTACACCCACTGGACTCACTTCCAGACAGATATCAATACATTGGTTTTAAGATTCTTACTAGTCACATATATTCTTGTGCGGTGAATAGGGGGTGTTGAGTCCAGTTCACTGAGCAAGGAGTAGGTCTTGTCTATTTCATATTGGGTGTATGGAACGGTATCTGAGCGAGTTTGAAAACCTTGTTTTATGCATCACCCCACCTCACCTTTCCCGTTAAGCAGCCATAGTGTGTTTTCTAAACGTGAGACTCTGTTCTGTTTTGTAATTCAGTTCAAGTGTAGCGGTTTTTACATTCCCTCTATAAGTGATAGCTTATGATAAGTGTCTTTTTCTGTGTGACTTATTTCACTTAGAATCATCGTACCTAAGTCTACTCATCTTGCTTCTTCTAGCCTTATGACATTGATTTCATGTCTGAGTGATATTCCTTTGTACATAAGGACCACAACTTCTTTATCCATTTTTCTCTTTCCTGGTATACTTAAGGTGTCATGAAGTGGAGGTTCTTGTCAACAGAGCAGCTCTAAACTTTGGGGTGCCTGTGTCTTGCTGATTTTTAGTTTTCCCAATTTATACGCCCATGAGTGAATGTGCCTTTTGCTCCCTAAGCTGTGCGTTTTAGATGTTTCAGGACACACCGTACACTTCTCCAGAGTGGCTGTTGGCAATTTACATCCCGCCCATCAGCGTAGCAAGGCTTCCATTTCTCCATGGCCTGTCCTGCATTTCTGGTTTTGACACTTTTTGCAGCATGGCCCTTTTGACCGATGGGAAGCGAGACTTCTTTGTAGCGCTGATTTGCCTTTCCAGGTTGCTTGGTTGGCCAAAAAGGGTGTATGCGTTTTTTCCTGAATATATTCAGGAAAAAACGCGTATGCCCTTTTTGGCCAAGGGCATCATTGTCGACGTTTTGCGACTTTTCATGTGCTTTAAAGGCGATTCGAATCTCCCTCCTGAAACCTGTTTCCTGCAATTCTGCCTTGCTTTCAAATCCTCTTCGTTGCCTTCCCTCAATATATTTGTGGATGAGAGTTATCATTTATAACTCTGAGGGTTTGTGAATGGCAGTGTCCCTGGGCTCCATTTTTCAACTCCCTTTTTTGGGAGCTGGCCTTAAGAGCGCGGCATTGCCTCAGGCCCTATTCTGCTTCTGTGCGGCAGGCTGAGCCTGTGGTTAATTCTTCTTCCTGATGGGAAAATAGAGTGACCTGTGCCTGTCCCAACACCTAGATCTAGTCTCTCATTGGTTGCCCCTCTTCCGTTCATCCTCAGGACAAATTGCAACCTGTAGGGAACAGGAGGTTAAAGGTGCTGATTCTCCAAGTAGGGAGATTGCTAGTAAAGTAGCTGGAATGGCGAACCCGAGCACAAGGAGATGAGAAATGAGGTGCGTTTTAGAAACCTTTCAAAATCACACGGTGTACCACCTTCTGGGTTTCTCATGCATGTTTTCGATGTAGGAATATGCCCTTGAACCTGGAGATTTGGGACCCATGGGATGGGTACCAGGCAGTATTACTTTAAAGGGTCTGTGTTTGCTCACCCAAACTCACCCAACCTCTCAGCCCCAAGTGTGTCCACCCTTATGTCTCATCCAGCTGTGGGTCTAGATATGGTCAATCCAGGTTGCATCACAGCCTCTGAACGAATTTTGTAAGAATTTCTCTCTCTTTCACTGTCTTTGTTTTACGGGTTTTAAAAAGTAATTTATTTTTATAATGGGGTTATCTGCTTTTCACGGCTGTGTTTATGCGGCTTTACACCCACTTGACTCACTTCCAGACAGATATCAATACATAGGTTTTAAGATTCTTACTAGTCACATATATTCTTGTGCGGTGAATAGGGGGTGTTGAGTCCAGTTCACTGAGCAATGAGTTGGTCTTTTCTATTACATATTGGGTGTATGGAATGGTATCTGAGCGAATTTCAAACCCTTGTTTTATGCATCACCCCACCTCACCTTTCCCGTTAAGCAGCCATAGTGTGTTTTCTAAACGTGTGATTCTGTCCTGTTTTGTAACTCAGTTCAAGTGTAGCGGTTTTTACATTCCCTCTATAAGTGATAGCTTATGATAAGTGTCTTTTTCTGTGTGACTTATTTCACTTAGAATCATCGTACCTAAGTCCACTCATCTTGCTTCTTCTAGCCTTATGACATTGATTTCATGTCTGAGTGATATTCCTTTGTACATAAGGACCACAACTTCTTTATCCATTTTTCTCTTTCCTGGGATATTTAAGGTGTCATGAAGTGGAGGTTCTTGTCAACAGAGCAGCCCTAAACTTTGGGGTGCCTGTGTCTTGCTGATTTTTAGTTTTCCCAATTTATACGCCCATGAGTGTACGTGCCCTATGCTCCCTAAGCTGTGTTTTTTCGATATTTCAGGACACACTGTACACTTCTCCAGAGTGGCTGTTGGCAATTTACATCCCGCCCATCAGCGTAGCAAGGCTGCCATTTCTCCATGGCCTGTCCTGCATTTCTGGTTTTGACACTTTTTGCAGCATGGCCCTTTTGACCGATGGGAAGCGAGACTACTTTGTAGCGCTGATTTGCCTTTCCAGGTTGCTTGGTTGGCCAAAAAGGGCGTATGCGTTTTTTCCTGAATATATTCAGGAAAAAACGCATACGCCCTTTTTGGCCAAGGGCATCATTGTCGACGTTTTGCGACTTTTCATGTGCTTTAAAGGCGATTCGAATCTACCTCCTGAAACCTGTTTCCTGCAATTCTGCCTTGCTTTCAAATCCTCTTCGTTGCCTTCCCTCAATATATTTGTGGACGAGAGTTATCATTTATAAGTCTGCGGGTTTGTGAATGGCAGTGTCCCTGGGCTCCATTTTTCAACTCGCTTTTTTGGGAGCTGGCCATAAGAGTGCGGGATTGCCTCAGGCCCTATTCTGCTTCTGGGCGGCAGGCTGAGCCTGTGGTTAATTCTTCTTCCCGATGGGAAAATAGAGTGACCTGTGCCTGTCCCAACACCTAGATCTAGTCTCTCATTGGTTGCCCCTCTTCCCGTTCATCCTCAGGACAAATTGCAACCTGTAGGGAACAGGAGGTTAAAGGTGCTGATTCTCCAAGTAGGGAGATTGCTAGTAAAGTAGCTGGAATGGCGAACCCGAGCACAAGGAGATGAGAAATGAGGTGCGTTTTAGAAACCTTTCAAAATCACACAGTGTACCATCTTCTGGGTTTCTCATGCATGTTTTCGATGTAGGAAGATGCCCTTGAACCTGGAGATTTGGGACCCATGGGATGGGTACCAGGCAGTATTACTTTAAAGGGTCTACGTTTGCTCACCCAACCTCACCCAACCTTTCAGCCCCAAGAGTGTCCACCCTTATGTCTCATCCAGCTGTGGGTCTAGATATGGTCAATCCAGGTTGCATCACAGCCCCTGAACCAATTGTGTAAGAATTTCTCTCTCTTTCACTGTCTTTGTTTTACGGGTTTTTAAAAGTAATTTATTTTTATAATGGGGTTTAGCTGGTTTTCACGGCTGTGTTTATGCGGCTTTACACCCACTGGACTCACTTCCAGACAGATATCAATACATTGGTTTTAAGATTCTTACTAGTCACATATATTCTTGTGCGGTGAATAGGGGGTGTTGAGTCCAGTTCACTGAGCAAGGAGTAGGTCTTGTCTATTTCATATTGGGTGTATGGAACGGTATCTGAGCGAGTTTGAAAACCTTGTTTTATGCATCACCCCACCTCACCTTTCCCGTTAAGCAGCCATAGTGTGTTTTCTAAACGTGAGACTCTGTTCTGTTTTGTAATTCAGTTCAAGTGTAGCGGTTTTTACATTCCCTCTATAAGTAATAGCTTATGATAAGTGTCTTTTTCTGTGTGACTTATTTCACTTAGAATCATCGTACCTAAGTCTACTCATCTTGCTTCTTCTAGCCTTATGACATTGATTTCATGTCTGAGTGATATTCCTTTGTACAAAAGGACCACAACTTCTTTATCCATTTTTCTCTTTCCTGGGATATTTAAGGTGTCATGAAGTGGAGGTTCTTGTCAACAGAGCAGCCCTAAACTTTGGGGTGCCTGTGTCTTGCTGATTTTTAGTTTTCCCAATTTATACGCCCATGAGTGGACGTGCCCTATGCTCCCTAAGCTGTGTTTTTTCGATGTTTCAGGACACACCGTACACTTCTCCAGAGTGGCTGTTGGCAATTTACATCCCGCCCATCAGCGTAGCAAGGCTGCCATTTCTCTATGGCCTGTCCTGCATTTCTGGTTTTGATACTTTCTGCAGCATGGCCCTTTTGACCGATGGGAAGCGAGACTTCTTTGTAGCGCTGATTTGCCTTTCCAGGTTGCTTGGTTGGCCAAAAAGGGCGTATGCGTTTTTTCCTGAATATATTCAGGAAAAAACGCATATGCCCTTTTTGGCCAAGGGCATCATTGTCGACGTTTTGCGACTTTTCATGTGCTTTAAAGGCGATTCGAATCTACCTCCTGAAACCTGTTTCCTGCAATTCTGCCTTGCTTTCAAATCCTCTTCGTTGCCTTCCCTCAATATATTTGTGGACGAGAGTTATCATTTATAACTCTGCGGGTTTGTGAATGGCAGTGTCCCTGGGCTCCATTTTTCAACTCGCTTTTTTGGGAACTGGCCGCAGGAGCGCGGCATTGCCTCAGGCCCTATTCTGCTTCTGGGCGGCAGGCTGAGCCTGTGGTTAATTCTTCTTCCTGATGGGAAAATAGAGTGACCTGTGCCTGTCCCAACACCTAGATCTAGTCTCTCATTGGTTGCCCCTCTTCCGTTCATCCTCAGGACAAATTGCAACCTGTAGGGAACAGGAGGTTAAAGGTGCTGATTCTCCAAGTAGGGAGATTGCTAGTAAAGTAGGTGGAATGGCGATCCCGAGCACAAGGAGATGAGAAATGAGGTGCGTTTTAGACACCTTTCAAAATCACACGGTGTACCACCTTCTGGGTTTCTCATGCATGTTTTCGATGTAGGAAGATGCCCTTGAACCTGGAGATTTGGGACCCATGGGATGGGTACCAGGCAGTATTAATTTAAAGGGTCTGTGTTTTCTCACCAAACCTCACCCAACCTCTCAGCCCCAAGTGTGTCCACCCTTATGTCTCATCCAGCTGTGGGTCTACATATGGTCAATCCAGGTTGCATCACATCCTCTGAACGAATTTTGTAAGAATTTCTCTCTCTTTCACTGTCTTTGTTTTACGGGTTTTTAAAAGTAATTTATTTTTATAATGGGGTATAGCTGCTTTTCACGGCTGTGTTTATGCGGCTTTACACCCACTTGACTCACATCCAGACAGATATCAATACATAGGTTTTAAGATTCTTACTAGTCACATATATTCTTGTGCGGTGAATAGGGGGTGTCGAGTCCAGTTCACTGAGCAAGGAGTCGGTCTTTTCTATTACATATTGGGTGTATGGAACGGTATCTGAGCGAATTTGAAACCCTTGTTTTATGCATCACCCCACATCGCCTTTCCCGTTAAGCAGCCATAGTGTGTTTTCTAAACGTGTGACTCTGTTCTGTTTTGTAATTCAGTTCAAGTGTAGCGGTTTTTACATTCCCTCTATAAGTGATAGCTTATGATAAGTGTCTTTTTCTGTGTGACTTATTTCACTTAGAATCATCGTACCTAAGTCCACTCATCTTGCTTCTTCTAGCCTTATGACATTGATTTCATGTCTGAGTGATATTCCTTTGTACATAAGGACCACAACTTCTTTATCCATTTTTCTCTTTCCTGGGATATTTAAGGTGTCATGAAGTGGAGGTTCTTGTCAACAGAGCAGCCCTAAACTTTGGGGTGCCTGTGTCTTGCTGATTTTTAGTTTTCCCAATTAATACGCCCATGAGTGGACGTGCCCTATGCTCCCTAAGCTGTGTGTTTTAGATGTTTCAGGACACACCGTACACTTCTCCAGAGTGGCTGTTGGCAATTTACATCCCGCCCATCAGCGTAGCAAGGCTGCCATTTCTCCATGGCCTGTCCTGCATTTCTGATTTTGACACTTTTTGCAGCATGGCCCTTTTGACCGATGGGAAGCGAGACTACTTTGTAGCGCTGATTTGCCTTTCCAGGTTGCTTGGTTGGCCAAAAAGGGCGTATGCGTTTTTTCCTGAATATATTCAGGAAAAAACGCATACGCCCTTTTTGGCCAAGGGCATCATTGTCGACGTTTTGCGACTTTTCATGTGCTTTAAAGGCGATTCGAATCTACCTCCTGAAACCTGTTTCCTGCAATTCTGCCTTGCTTTCAAATCCTCTTCGTTGCCTTCCCTCAATATATTTGTGGACGAGAGTTATCATTTATAAGTCTGCGGGTTTGTGAATGGCAGTGTCCCTGGGCTCCATTTTTCAACTCGCTTTTTTGGGAGCTGGCCATAAGAGTGCGGGATTGCCTCAGGCCCTATTCTGCTTCTGGGCGGCAGGCTGAGCCTGTGGTTAATTCTTCTTCCCGATGGGAAAATAGAGTGACCTGTGCCTGTCCCAACACCTAGATCTAGTCTCTCATTGGTTGCCCCTCTTCCCGTTCATCCTCAGGACAAATTGCAACCTGTAGGGAACAGGAGGTTAAAGGTGCTGATTCTCCAAGTAGGGAGATTGCTAGTAAAGTAGCTGGAATGGCGAACCCGAGCACAAGGAGATGAGAAATGAGGTGCGTTTTAGAAACCTTTCAAAATCACACAGTGTACCATCTTCTGGGTTTCTCATGCATGTTTTCGATGTAGGAAGATGCCCTTGAACCTGGAGATTTGGGACCCATGGGATGGGTACCAGGCAGTATTACTTTAAAGGGTCTACGTTTGCTCACCCAACCTCACCCAACCTTTCAGCCCCAAGAGTGTCCACCCTTATGTCTCATCCAGCTGTGGGTCTAGATATGGTCAATCCAGGTTGCATCACAGCCCCTGAACCAATTGTGTAAGAATTTCTCTCTCTTTCACTGTCTTTGTTTTACGGGTTTTTAAAAGTAATTTATTTTTATAATGGGGTTTAGCTGGTTTTCACGGCTGTGTTTATGCGGCTTTACACCCACTGGACTCACTTCCAGACAGATATCAATACATTGGTTTTAAGATTCTTACTAGTCACATATATTCTTGTGCGGTGAATAGGGGGTGTTGAGTCCAGTTCACTGAGCAAGGAGTAGGTCTTGTCTATTTCATATTGGGTGTATGGAACGGTATCTGAGCGAATTTGAAACCCTTGTTTTATGCATCACCCCACCTCACCTTTCCCGTTAAGCAGCCATAGTATGTTTTCTAAACGTGTGATTCTGTCCTGTTTTGTAACTCAGTTCAAGTGTAGCGGTTTTTACATTCCCTCTATAAGTGATAGCTTATGATAAGTGTCTTTTTCTGTGTGACTTATTTCACTTAGAATCATCGTACCTAAGTCCACTCATCTTGCTTCTTCTAGCCTTATGATATTGATTTCCTGTCTGCGTGATATTCCATTGTACATAAGGACCACAACTTCTTTATCCATTTTTCTCTTTCCTGGGATATTTAAGGTGTCATGAAGTGGAGGTTCTTTTCAACAGAGCAGCCGTAAACTTTGGGGTGCCTGTGTCTTGCTGATTTTTAGTTTTCCCAATTTATACGCCCATGAGTGGACGTGCCCTATGCTCCCTAAGCTGTGTTTTTTCGATGTTTCAGGACACACCGTACACTTCTCCAGAGTGGCTGTTGGCAATTTACATCCCGCCCATCAGCGTAGCAAGGCTGCCATTTCTCTATGGCCTGTCCTGCATTTCTGGTTTTGACACTTTCTGCAGCATGGCCCTTTTGACCGATGGGAAGCGAGACTTCTTTGTAGCGCTGATTTGCCTTTACAGGTTGCTTGGTTGGCCAAAAAGGGCGTATGCGTTTTTTCCTGAATATATTCAAGAAAAAACGCATACGCCCTTTTTGGCCAAGGGCATCATTGTCGACGTTTTGCGACTTTTCATGTGCTTTAAAGGCGATTCGAATCTACCTCCTGAAACCTGTTTCCTGCAATTCTGCCTTGCTTTCAAATCCTCTTCGTTGCCTTCCCTCAATATATTTGTGGACGAGAGTTATCATTTATAACTCTGTGGGTTTGTGAATGGCAGTGTCCCTGGGCTCCATTTTTCAACTCCCTTTTTTGGGAGCTGGCCGCAAGAGCGCGGGATTGCCTCAGGCCCTATTCTGCTTCTGGGCGGCAGGCTGAGCCTGTGGTTAATTCTTCTTCCCGATGGGAAAATAGAGTGACCTGTGCCTGTCCCAACACCTAGATCTAGTCTCTCATTGGTTGCCCCTCTTCCCGTTCATCCTCAGGACAAATTGCAACCTGTAGGGAACAGGAGGTAAAAAGGTGCTGATTCTCCAAGTAGGGAGATTACTAGTAAAGTAGCTGGAATGGCGAACCCGAGCACAAGGAGATGAGAAATGAGGTGCGTTTTAGAAACCTTTCAAAATCACACGGTGTACCATCTTCTGGGTTTCTCATGCATGTTTTCGATGTAGGAAGATGCCCTTGAACCTGGAGATTTGGGACCCATGGGATGGGTACCAGGCAGTATTACTTTAAAGGGTCTGCGTTTGCTCACCCAACCTCACCCAACCTTTCAGCCCCAAGAGTGTCCACCCTTATGTCTCATCCAGCTGTGGGTCTAGATATGGTCAATCCAGGTTGCATCACAGCCCCTGAAAGAATTTTGTAAGAATTTCTCTCTCTTTCACTGTCTTTGTTTTACCGGGTTTTAAAAGTAATTTATTTTTATAATGGGGTTTAGCTGCTTTTCACCGCTGTGTTTATGCGGCTTTACACCCACTGGACTCACTTCCAGACAGATATCAATACATAGGTTTTAAGATTCTTACTAGTCACATATATTCTTCTGCGGTGAATAGGGGGTGTTGAGTCCAGTTCACTGAGCAAGGAGTAGGTCTTGTCTATTTCATATTGGGTGTATGGAACGATATCTGAGCGAATTTGAAACCCTTGTTTTATGCATCACCCCACCTCACCTTTCCCGTTAAGCAGCCATAGTGTGTTTTCTAAACGTGAGACTCTGTTCTGTTTTGTAATTCAGTTCAAGTGTAGCGGTTTTTACATTCCCTCTATAAGTGATAGCTTATGATAAGTGTCTTTTTCTGTGTGACTTATTTCGCTTAGAATCGTCGTACCTAAATCCACTCATCTTGCTTCTACTAGCCTTATGACATTGATTTCATGTCTGAGTGATATTCCATTGTACATAAGGACCACAACTTCTTTATCCATTTTTCTCTTTCCTGGGATATTTAAGGTGTCATGAAGTGTTGGTTCTTGTCAACAGAGCAGCCCTAAACTTTGGGGTGCCTGTGTCTTGCTGATTTTTAGTTTTCCCAATTGATACGCCCATGAGTGGACGTGCAATATGCTCCCTAAGCTGTGTTTTTTCGATGTTTCAGGACACACCGTACACTTCTCCAGAGTGGCTGTTGGCAATTTACATCCCGCCCATCAGCGTAGCAAGGCTGCCATTTCTCTATGGCCTGTCCTGCATTTCTGGTTTTGACACTTTCTGCAGCATGGCCCTTTTGACCGATGGGAAGCGAGACTTCTTTGTAGCGCTGATTTGCCTTTCCAGGTTGCTTGGTTGGCCAAAAAGGGCGTATGCGTTTTTTCCTGAATATATTCAGGAAAAAACGCATACGCCCTTTTTGGCCAAGGGCATCATTGTCGACGTTTTGCGACTTTTCATGTGCTTTAAAGGCGATTCGAATCTACCTCCTGAAACCTGTTTCCTGCAATTCTGCCTTGCTTTCAAATCCTCTTCGTTGCCTTCCGTCAATATATTTGTGGACTGGAGTAATCATTTATAACTCAGCAGGTTTGTGCATGGCAGTGCCCCTGAGCTCCATTTTTCAACTGTCTTTTTTGGGAGCTGGCCGCAAAAGCACGGGATTGCCTCAGGCCCTATTCTGGTTCCCTGCGGCAGGCTGAGCCTGTGGATAATTCTTCATTCTGATGGGAAAATAGAGTGACCTGTGCCTGTCCCAACACCTAGATCTAGTCTCTCATTGGTTTCTCCTCTTCCCGTTCATCCTCAGGACAAATTGCAACCTGTAGGGAACAGGAGGTTAAAGGTGCTGATTCTCCAAGTAAGTTGATTGCTAGTAAAGTAGCTGGAAAGGCGAACCCGAGCACAAGGAGATGAGAAATGGGGTGTGTTTTAGAAACCTTTCAAAATCACACGGTGTACCATCTTCTGGGTTTCTCATGTATGTTTTCGATGTAGGAAGATGCCCTTGAACCTGGAGATTTGGGACCCATGGGATGCGTACCACGCAGTATTACTTTAAAGGTTGTGCGTTTGCTCACCCAACCTCACCCAACCTTTCAGCCCCAAGAGTGTCCACCCTTATGTCTCATCCAGCTGTGTGTCTAGATATGGTCAATCCAGGTTGCATCACAGCCCCTGACCGAATTTTGGAAGAATTTCTCTCTCTTTCACTGTCTTTGTTTTACGGGTTTTTAAAAGTAATTTATTTTTATAATGGGGTTTACCTGCTTTTCACGGCTGTGTTTATGCGGCTTTACACCCACTTGACTCACTTCCAGACAGATATCAATACATAGGTTTTAAGATTCTTACTAGTCACATATATTCTTGTGCGGTGAATAGGGGGTGTTGAGTCCAGTTCACTGAGCAAGGAGTCGGTCTTTTCTATTACATATTGGGTGTATGGAACGGTATCTGAGAGAATTTGAAACCCTTGTTTTATGCATCACCCCACCTCACCTTTCCCGTTAAGCAGCCATAGTGTGTTTTCTAAAGGTGTGACTCTGTTCTGTTTTGTAATTCAGTTCAAGTGTAGCGGTTTTTACATTCCCTCTATAAGTGATAGCTTATGATAAGTGTCTTTTTCTGTGTGACTTATTTCACTTAGAATCGTCGTACCTAAGTCCACTCATCTTGCTTCTTCTAGCCTTATGACATTGATTTCATGTCTGAGTGATATTCCATTGTACATAAGGACCACAACTTCTTTATCCATTTTTCTCTTTCCTGGGATATTTAAGGTGTCATGAAGTGGAGGTTCTTGTCAACAGGGCAGCCCTAAACTTTGGGGTGCCTGTGTCTTGCTGATTTTTAGTTTTCCCAATTTATACGCCCATGAGTGGACGTGCCCTATGCTCCCTAAGCTGTGTGTTTTAGATGTTTCAGGACACACCGTACACTTCTCCAGAGTGGCTGTTGGCAATTTACATCCCGCCCATCAGCGTAGCAAGGCTGCCAATTTTCTATGGCCTGTCCTGCATTTCTGGTTTTGACACTTTTTGCAGCATGGCCCTTTTGACCGATGGGAAGCGAGACTTCTTTGTAGCGCTGATTTGCCTTTCCAGGTTGCTTGGTTGGCCAAAAAGGGCGTATGCGTTTTTTCCTGAATATATTCAGGAAAAAACGCATACGCCCTTTTTGGCCAAGGGCATCATTGTCGACGATTTGCGACTTTTCATGTGATTTAAAGGCGATTCGAATCTACCTCCTGAAACCTGTTTCCTGCAATTCTGCCTTGCTTTCAAATACTCTTCGTTGCCTTCCCTCAATATATTTGTGGACGAGAGTTATCATTTATAACTCTGCGGGTTTGTGAATGGCAGTGTCCCTGGGCTCCATTTTTCAACTCGCTTTTTTGGGAACTGGCCTTAAGAGCGCGGGATTGCCTCAGGCCCTATTCTGCTTCTGGGCGGCAGGCTGAGCCTGTGGTTAATTCTTCTTCCTGATGGGAAAATAGAGTGACCTGTGCCTGTCCCAACACCTAGATCTAGTCTCTCATTGGTTGCCCCTCTTCCCGTTCATCCTCAGGACAAATTGCAACCTGTAGGGAACAGGAGGTTAAAGGTGCTGATTCTCCAAGTAGGGAGATTGCTAGTAAAGTACCTGGAATGGCGAACCCGAGCACAAGGAGATGAGAAATGAGGTGCCTTTTAGAAACCTTTCAAAATCACACGGTGTACCATCTTCTGGGTTTCTCATTTATGTTTTCGATGTAGGAAGATGCCCTTGAACCTGGAGATTTGGGACCCATGGGATGCGTACCACGCAGTATTACTTTAAATGTTGTGCGTTTGCTCACCCAACCTCACCCAACCTCTCAGCCCCAAGAGTGTCCACCCTTATGTCTCATCCAGCTGTGTGTCTAGATATGGTCAATCCAGGTTGCATCACAGCCCCTGACCGAATTTTGGAAGAATTTCTCTCTCTTTCACTGTCTTTGTTTTACGGGTTTTTAAAAGTAATTCATTTTTATAATGGGGTTTAGCTGCTTTTCACGGCTGTGTTTATGCGGCTTTACACCCACTTGACTCACTTCCAGACAGATATCAATACATAGGTTTTAAGATTCTTACTGGTCACATATATTCTTGTGCGGTGAATAGGGGGTGTTGAGTCCAGTTCACTGAGCAAGGAGTCGGTCTTTTCTATTACATATTGGGTGTATGGAACGGTATCTGAGCGAATTTGAAACCCTTGTTTTATGCATCACCCCACCTCACCTTTCCCGTTAAGCAGCAATAGTGTGTTTTCTAAAGGTGTGACTCTGTTCTGTTTTGTAATTCAGTTCAAGTGTAGCGGTTTTTACATTCCCTCTATAAGTGATAGCTTATGATAAGTGTCTTTTTCTGTGTGACTTATTTCACTTAGAATCGTCGTACCTAAATCCACTCATCTTGCTTCTTCTAGCCTTATGACATTGATTTCATGTCTGAGTGATATTCCATTGTACATAATGATCACAACTTCTTTATCCATTTTTCTCTTTCCTGGGATATTTAAGGTGTCATGAAGTGGAGGTTCTTGTCAACAGAGCAGCCCTAAACTTTGGGGTGCCTGTGTCTTGCTGATTTTTAGTTTTCCCAATTTATACGCCCATGAGTGGACGTGCCCTATGCTCCCTAAGCTGTGTGTTTTAGATGTTTCAGGACACACCGTACACTTCTCCAGAGTGGCTGTTGGCAATTTACATCCCGCCCATCAGCGTAGCAAGGCTGCCATTTCTCCATGGCCTGTCCTGCATTTCTGGTTTTGACACTTTTTGCAGCATGGCCCTTTTGACCGATGGGAAGCGAGACTACATTGTAGCGCTGATTTGCCTTTCCAGGTTGCTTGGTTGGCCAAAAAGGGCGTATGCGTTTTTTCCTGAATATATTCAGGAAAAAACGCATACGCCCTTTTTGGCCAAGGGCATCATTGTCGACGTTTTGCGACTTTTCATGTGCTTTAAAGGCGATTCGAATCTACCTCCTGAAACCTGTTTCCTGCAATTCTGCCTTGCTTTCAAATCCTCTTCGTTGCCTTCCCTGAATATATTTGTGGACGAGAGTTATCGTTTATAACTCTGCGGGTTTGTGAATGGCAGTGTCCCTGGGCTCCATTTTTCAACTCGCTTTTTTGGGAGCTGGCCGCAGGAGCGCGGCATTGCCTCAGGCCCTATTCTGCTTCTGGGCGGCAGGCTGAGCCTATGGTTAATTCTTCTTCCTGATGGGAAAATAGAGTGACCTGTGCCTGTCCCAACACCTAGATCTAGTCTCTCATTGGTTGCCCCTCTTCCCGTTCATCCTCAGGACAAATTGCAACCTGTAGGGAACAAAAGGTTAAAGGTGCTGATTCTCCAACTAGGGAGATTGCTAGTAAAGTACCTGGAATGGCGAACCCGAGCACAAGGAGATGAGAAATGAGGTGCGTTTTACAAACCTTTCAAAATCACACGGTGTACCACCATCTGGGTTTCTCATGCTTGTATTCGATGTAGGAATATGCCCTTGAACCTGGAGATTTGGGGCCCATGGGATGGGTACCAGGCAGTATTACTTTAAAGGGTCTGTGTTTGCTCACCCAACCTCACCCAACCTCTCAGCCCCAAGTGTGTCCACCCTTATGTCTCATCCAGCTGTGGGTCTAGATATGATCAATCCAGGTTGCATCACAGCCCCTGAACGAATTTTGTAAGAATTTCTCTCTCTTTCACTGTCTTTGTTTTACGGGTTTTTAAAAGTAATTTATTTTTATAATGGGGTTTACCTGCTTTTCACGGCTGTGTTTATGCGGCTTCACACCCACTTGACTCACTTCCAGACAGATATCAATACATAGGTTTTACGATTCTTACTAGTCACATATATTCTTGTGCGGTGAATAGGGGGTGTTGAGTCCAGTTCACTGAGCAAGGAGTCGGTCTTTTCTATTACATATTGGGTGTATGGAACGGTATCTGAGCCAATTTGAAACCCTTGTTTTATGCATCACCCCACCTCACCTTTCCCGTTAAGCAGCCATAGTGTGTTTTGTAAACGTGTGACTCTGTTCTGTTTTGTAATTCAGTTCAAGTGTAGCGGTTTTTACATTCCCTGTATAAGTGATAGCTTATGATAAGTGTCTTTTTCTGTGTGACTTATTTCACTTAGAATCATCGTACCTAAGTCCACTCATCTTGCTTCTTCTAGCCTTATGACATTGATTTCATGTCTGAGTGATATTCCTTTGTACATAAGGACCACAACTTCTTTATCCATTTTTCTCTTTCCTGGGATATTTAAGGTGTCATGAAGTGGAGGTTCTTGTCAACAGAGCAGCCCTAAACTTTGGGGTGCCTGTGTCTTGCTGATTTTTAGTTTTCCCAATTTATACGCCCATGAGTGTACGTGCCCTATGCTCCCTAAGCTGTGTTTTTTCGATATTTCAGGACACACTGTACACTTCTCCAGAGTGGCTGTTGGCAATTTACATCCCGCCCATCAGCGTAGCAAGGCTGCCATTTCTCCATGGCCTGTCCTGCATTTCTGGTTTTGACACTTTTTGCAGCATGGCCCTTTTGACCGATGGGAAGCGAGACTACTTTGTAGCGCTGATTTGCCTTTCCAGGTTGCTTGGTTGGCCAAAAAGGGCGTATGCGTTTTTTCCTGAATATATTCAGGATAAAACGCATACGCCCTTTTTGGCCAAGGGCATCATTGTCGACGTTTTGCGACTTTTCATGTGCTTTAAAGGCGATTCGAATCTACCTCCTGAAACCTGTTTCCTGCAATTCTGCCTTGCTTTCAAATCCTCTTCGTTGCCTTCCCTCAATATATTTGTGGACGAGAGTTATCATTTATAAGTCTGCGGGTTTGTGAATGGCAGTGTCCCTGGGCTCCATTTTTCAACTCGCTTTTTTGGGAGCTGGCCATAAGAGTGCGGGATTGCCTCAGGCCCTATTCTGCTTCTGGGCGGCAGGCTGAGCCTGTGGTTAATTCTTCTTCCTGATGGGAAAATAGAGTGACCTGTGCCTGTCCCAACACCTAGATCTAGTCTCTCATTGGTTGCCCCTCTTCCCGTTCATCCTCAGGACAAATTGCAACCTGTAGGGAACAGGAGGTTAAAGGTGCTGATTCTCCAAGTAATGAGATTGCTAGTAAAGTACCTGGAATGGCGAACCCGAGCACAAGGAGATGAGAAATGAGGTGCCTTTTAGAAACCTTTCAAAATCACACGGTGTACCATCTTCTGGGTTTCTCATGTATGTTTTCGATGTAGGAAGATGCCCTTGAACCTGGAGATTTGGGACCCATGGGATGCGTACCACGCAGTATTACTTTAAAGGTTGTGTGTTTGCTCACCCAACCTCACCCAACCTCTCAGCCCCAAGAGTGTCCACCGTTATGTCTCATCCAGCTGTGTGTCTAGATATGGTCAATCCAGGTTGCATCACAGCCCATGAACGAATTTTGGAAGAATTTCTCTCTCTTTCACTGTCTTTGTTTTACGGGTTTTTAAAAGTAATTTATTTTTATAATGGGGTTTAGCTGCTTTTCACGGCTGTGTTTATGCGGCTTTACACCCATTTGACTCACTTCCAGACAGATATCAATACATAGGTTTTAAGATTCTTACTAGTCACATATATTCTTGTGCGGTGAATAGGGGGTGTTGAGTCCAGTTCACTGAGCAAGGAGTCGGTCTTTTCTATTACATATTGGGTGTATGGAACGGTATCTGAGCGAATTTGAAACCCTTGTTTTATGCATCACCCCACCTCACCTTTCCCGTTAAGCAGCCATAGTGTGTTTTCTAAAGGTGTGACTCTGTTCTGTTTTGTAATTCAGTTCAAGTGTAGCGGTTTTTACATTCCCTCTATAAGTGATAGCTTATGATAAGTGTCTTTTTCTGTGTGACTTATTTCACTTAGAATCGTCGTACCTAAATCCACTCATCTTGCTTCTTCTAGCCTTATGACATTGATTTCATGTCTGAGTGATATTCCATTGTACATAAGGACCACAACTTCTTTATCCATTTTTCTCTTTCCTGGGATATTTAAGGTGTCATGAAGTGGAGGTTCTTGTCAACAGAGCAGCCGTAAACTTTGGGGTGCCTGTGTCTTGCTGATTTTTAGTTTTCCCAATTTATACGCCCATGAGTGGACGTGCCCTATGCTCCCTAAGCTGTGTTTTTTGGATGTTTCAGGACACACCGTACACTTCTCCAGAGTGGCTGTTGGCAATTTACATCCCGCCCATCAGCGTAGCAAGGCTGCCATTTCTCTATGGCCTGTCCTGCATTTCTGGTTTTGACACTTTCTGCAGCATGGCCCTTTTGACCGATGGGAAGCGAGACTTCTTTGTAGCGCTGATTTGCCTTTACAGGTTGCTTGGTTGGCCAAAAAGGGCGTATGCGTTTTTTCCTGAATATATTCAAGAAAAAACGCATACGCCCTTTTTGGCCAAGGGCATCATTGTCGACGTTTTGCGACTTTTCATGTGCTTTAAAGGCGACTCGAATCTACCTCCTGAAACCTGTTTCCTGCAATTCTGCCTTGCTTTCAAATCCTCTTCGTTGCCTTCCCTCAATATATTTGTGGACGAGAGTTATCATTTATAACTCTGCGGGTTTGTGAATGGCAGTGTCCCTGGGCTCCATTTTTCAACTCCCTTTTTTGGGAGCTGGCCACAAGAGCGCGGGATTGCCTCAGGCCCTATTCTGCTTCTGGGCGGCAGGCTGAGCCTGTGGTTAATTCTTCTTCCCGATGGGAAAATAGAGTGACCTGTGCCTGTCCCAACACCTAGATCTAGTCTCTCATTGGTTGCCCCTCTTCCCGTTCATCCTCAGGACAAATTGCAACCTGTAGGGAACAGGAGGTTAAAGGTGCTGATTCTCCAAGTAGGGAGATTGCTAGTAAAGTAGCTGGAATGGCGAACCCGAGCACAAGGAGATGAGAAATGAGGTGCGTTTTAGAAACCTTTCAAAATCACACGGTGTACCATCTTCTGGGTTTCTCATGCATGTTTTCGATGTAGGAAGATGCCCTTGAACCTGGAGATTTGGGACCCATGGGATGGGTACCAGGCAGTATTACTTTAAAGGTTCTGCGTTTGCTCACCCAACCTCACCCAACCTTTCAGCCCCAAGAGTGTCCACCCTTATGTCTCATCCAGCTGTGGGTCTAGATATGGTCAATCCAGGTTGCATCACAGCCCCTGAAAGAATTTTGTAAGAATTTCTCTCTCTTTCACTGTCTTTGTTTTACGGGTTTTTAAAAGTAATTTATTTTTATAATGGGGTTTAGCTGCTTTTCACCGCTGTGTTTATGCGGCTTTACACCCACTGGACTCACTTCCAGACAGATATCAATACATAGGTTTTAAGATTCTTACTAGTCACATATATTCTTCTGCGGTGAATAGGGGGTGTTGAGTCCAGTTCACTGAGCAAGGAGTAGGTCTTGTCTATTTCATATTGGGTGTATGGAACGGTATCTGAGCGAATTTGAAAACCTTGTTTTATGCATCACCCCACCTCACCTTTCCCGTTAAGCAGCCATAGTGTGTTTTCTAAACGTGACACTCTGTTCTGTTTTGTAATTCAGTTCAAGTGTAGCGGTTTTTACATTCCCTCTATAAGTGATAGCTTATGATAAGTGTCTTTTTCTGTGTGACTTATTTCGCTTAGAATCGTCGTACCTAAATCCACTCATCTTGCTTCTACTAGCCTTATGACATTGATTTCATGTCTGAGTGATATTCCTTTGTACATAAGGGCCACAACTTCTTTATCCATTTTTCTCTTTCCTGGGATATTTAAGGTGTCATGAAGTGGAGGTTCTTGTCAACAGAGCAGCCCTAAACTTTGGGGTGCCTGTGTCTTGCTGATTTTTAGTTTTCCCAATTTATACGCCCATGAGTGGACGTGCCCTATGCTCCCTAAGCTGTGTTTTTTCGATGTTTCAGGACACACCGTACACTTCTCCAGAGTGGCTGTTGGCAATTTACATCCCGCCCATCAGCGTAGCAAGGCTGCCATTTCTCCATGGCCTGTCCTGCATTTCTGGTTTTGACACTTTTTGCAGCATGGCCCTTTTGACCGATGGGAAGCGAGACTACTTTGTAGCGCTGATTTGCCTTTCCAGGTTGCTTGGTTGGCCAAAAAGGGCGTATGCGTTTTTTCCTGAATATATTCAGGAAAAAACGCATACGCCCTTTTTGGCCAAGGGCATCATTGTCGACGTTTTGCGACTTTTCATGTGCTTTAAAGGCGATTCGAATCTACCTCCTGAAACCTGTTTCCTGCAATTCTGCCTTGCTTTCAAATCCTCTTCGTTGCCTTCCCTCAATATATTTGTGGACGAGAGTTATCATTTATAAGTCTGCGGGTTTGTGAATGGCAGTGTCCCTGGGCTCCATTTTTCAACTCGCTTTTTTGGGAGCTGGCCGTAAGAGTGCGGGATTGCCTCAGGCCCTATTCTGCTTCTGGGCGGCAGGCTGAGCCTGTGGGTAATTCTTCTTCCTGATGGGAAAATAGAGTGACCTTTGCCTGTCCCAACACCTAGATCTAGTCTCTCATTGGTTGCCCCTCTTCCCGTTCATCCTCAGGACAAATTGCAACCTGTAGGGAACAGGAGGTTAAAGGTGCTGATTCTCCAAGTAGGGAGATTGCTAGTAAAGTACCTGGAATGGCGAACCCGAGCACAAGGAGATGAGAAATGAGGTGCCTTTTAGAAACCTTTCAAAATCACACGGTGTACCATCTTCTGGGTTTCTCATGTATGTTTTCGATGTAGGAAGATGCCCTTGAACCTGGAGATTTGGGACCCATGGGATGCGTACCACGCAGTATTACTTTAAAGGTTGTGCGTTTGCTCACCCAACCTCACCCAACCTCTCAGCCCCAAGAGTGTCCACCGTTATGTCTCATCCAGCTGTGTGTCTAGATATGGTCAATCCAGGTTGCATCACAGCCCCTGACCGAATTTTGGAAGAATTTCTCTCTCTTTCACTGTCTTTGTTTTACGGGTTTTTAAAAGTAATTTATTTTTATAATGGGGTTTAGCTGCTTTTCACGGCTGTGTTTATGCGGCTTTACACCCATTTGACTCACTTCCAGACAGATATCAATACATAGGTTTTAAGATTCTTACTAGTCACATATATTCTTGTGCGGTGAATAGGGGGTGTTGAGTCCAGTTCACTGAGCAAGGAGTCGGTCTTTTCTATTACATATTGGGTGTATGGAACGGTATCTGAGCGAATTTGAAACCCTTGTTTTATGCATCACCCCACCTCACCTTTCCCGTTAAGCAGCCATAGTGTGTTTTCTAAAGGTGTGACTCTGTTCTGTTTTGTAATTCAGTTCAAGTGTAGCGGTTTTTACATTCCCTCTATAAGTGATAGCTTATGATAAGTGTCTTTTTCTGTGTGACTTATTTCACTTAGAATCGTCGTACCTAAATCCACTCATCTTGCTTCTTCTAGCCTTATGACATTGATTTCATGTCTGAGTGATATTCCATTGTACATAAGGACCACAACTTCTTTATCCATTTTTCTCTTTCCTGGGATATTTAAGGTGTCATGAAGTGGAGGTTCTTGTCAACAGAGCAGCCGTAAACTTTGGGGTGCCTGTGTCTTGCTGATTTTTAGTTTTCCCAATTTATACGCCCATGAGTGGACGTGCCCTATGCTCCCTAAGCTGTGTTTTTTGGATGTTTCAGGACACACCGTACACTTCTCCAGAGTGGCTGTTGGCAATTTACATCCCGCCCATCAGCGTAGCAAGGCTGCCATTTCTCTATGGCCTGTCCTGCATTTCTGGTTTTGACACTTTCTGCAGCATGGCCCTTTTGACCGATGGGAAGCGAGACTTCTTTGTAGCGCTGATTTGCCTTTACAGGTTGCTTGGTTGGCCAAAAAGGGCGTATGCGTTTTTTCCTGAATATATTCAAGAAAAAACGCATACGCCCTTTTTGGCCAAGGGCATCATTGTCGACGTTTTGCGACTTTTCATGTGCTTTAAAGGCGACTCGAATCTACCTCCTGAAACCTGTTTCCTGCAATTCTGCCTTGCTTTCAAATCCTCTTCGTTGCCTTCCCTCAATATATTTGTGGACGAGAGTTATCATTTATAACTCTGCGGGTTTGTGAATGGCAGTGTCCCTGGGCTCCATTTTTCAACTCCCTTTTTTGGGAGCTGGCCACAAGAGCGCGGGATTGCCTCAGGCCCTATTCTGCTTCTGGGCGGCAGGCTGAGCCTGTGGTTAATTCTTCTTCCCGATGGGAAAATAGAGTGACCTGTGCCTGTCCCAACACCTAGATCTAGTCTCTCATTGGTTGCCCCTCTTCCCGTTCATCCTCAGGACAAATTGCAACCTGTAGGGAACAGGAGGTTAAAGGTGCTGATTCTCCAAGTAGGGAGATTGCTAGTAAAGTAGCTGGAATGGCGAACCCGAGCACAAGGAGATGAGAAATGAGGTGCGTTTTAGAAACCTTTCAAAATCACACGGTGTACCATCTTCTGGGTTTCTCATGCATGTTTTCGATGTAGGAAGATGCCCTTGAACCTGGAGATTTGGGACCCATGGGATGGGTACCAGGCAGTATTACTTTAAAGGTTCTGCGTTTGCTCACCCAACCTCACCCAACCTTTCAGCCCCAAGAGTGTCCACCCTTATGTCTCATCCAGCTGTGGGTCTAGATATGGTCAATCCAGGTTGCATCACAGCCTCTGAAAGAATTTTGTAAGAATTTCTCTCTCTTTCACTGTCTTTGTTTTACGGGTTTTTAAAAGTAATTTATTTTTATAATGGGGTTTAGCTGCTTTTCACCGCTGTGTTTATGCGGCTTTACACCCACTGGACTCACTTCCAGACAGATATCAATACATAGGTTTTAAGATTCTTACTAGTCACATATATTCTTCTGCGGTGAATAGGGGGTGTTGAGTCCAGTTCACTGAGCAAGGAGTAGGTCTTGTCTATTTCATATTGGGTGTATGGAACGGTATCTGAGCGAATTTGAAAACCTTGTTTTATGCATCACCCCACCTCACCTTTCCCGTTAAGCAGCCATAGTGTGTTTTCTAAACGTGACACTCTGTTCTGTTTTGTAATTCAGTTCAAGTGTAGCGGTTTTTACATTCCCTCTATAAGTGATAGCTTATGATAAGTGTCTTTTTCTGTGTGACTTATTTCGCTTAGAATCGTCGTACCTAAATCCACTCATCTTGCTTCTACTAGCCTTATGACATTGATTTCATGTCTGAGTGATATTCCTTTGTACATAAGGGCCACAACTTCTTTATCCATTTTTCTCTTTCCTGGGATATTTAAGGTGTCATGAAGTGGAGGTTCTTGTCAACAGAGCAGCCCTAAACTTTGGGGTGCCTGTGTCTTGCTGATTTTTAGTTTTCCCAATTTATACGCCCATGAGTGGACGTGCCCTATGCTCCCTAAGCTGTGTTTTTTCGATGTTTCAGGACACACCGTACACTTCTCCAGAGTGGCTGTTGGCAATTTACATCCCGCCCATCAGCGTAGCAAGGCTGCCATTTCTCCATGGCCTGTCCTGCATTTCTGGTTTTGACACTTTTTGCAGCATGGCCCTTTTGACCGATGGGAAGCGAGACTACTTTGTAGCGCTGATTTGCCTTTCCAGGTTGCTTGGTTGGCCAAAAAGGGCGTATGCGTTTTTTCCTGAATATATTCAGGAAAAAACGCATACGCCCTTTTTGGCCAAGGGCATCATTGTCGACGTTTTGCGACTTTTCATGTGCTTTAAAGGCGATTCGAATCTACCTCCTGAAACCTGTTTCCTGCAATTCTGCCTTGCTTTCAAATCCTCTTCGTTGCCTTCCCTCAATATATTTGTGGACGAGAGTTATCATTTATAAGTCTGCGGGTTTGTGAATGGCAGTGTCCCTGGGCTCCATTTTTCAACTCGCTTTTTTGGGAGCTGGCCATAAGAGTGCGGGATTGCCTCAGGCCCTATTCTGCTTCTGGGCGGCAGGCTGAGCCTGTGGGTAATTCTTCTTCCTGATGGGAAAATAGAGTGACCTGTGCCTGTCCCAACACCTAGATCTAGTCTCTCATTGGTTGCCCCTCTTCCCGTTCATCCTCAGGACAAATTGCAACCTGTAGGGAACAGGAGGTTAAAGGTGCTGATTCTCCAAGTAGGGAGATTGCTAGTAAAGTACCTGGAATGGAGAACCCGAGCACAAGGAGATGAGAAATGAGGTGCCTTTTAGAAACCTTTCAAAATCACACGGTGTACCATCTTCTGGGTTTCTCATGTATGTTTTCGATGTAGGAAGATGCCCTTGAACCTGGAGATTTGGGACCCATGGGATGCGTACCACGCAGTATTACTTTAAAGGTTGTGCGTTTGCTCACCCAACCTCACCCAACCTCTCAGCCCCAAGAGTGTCCACCGTTATGTCTCATCCAGCTGTGTGTCTAGATATGGTCAATCCAGGTTGCATCACAGCCCCTGACCGAATTTTGGAAGAATTTCTCTCTCTTTCACTGTCTTTGTTTTACGGGTTTTTAAAAGTAATTTATTTTTATAATGGGGTTTAGCTGCTTTTCACGGCTGTGTTTATGCGGCTTTACACCCATTTGACTCACTTCCAGACAGATATCAATACATAGGTTTTAAGATTCTTACTAGTCACATATATTCTTGTGCGGTGAATAGGGGGTGTTGAGTCCAGTTCACTGAGCAAGGAGTCGGTCTTTTCTATTACATATTGGGTGTATGGAACGGTATCTGAGCGAATTTGAAACCCTTGTTTTATGCATCACCCCACCTCACCTTTCCCGTTAAGCAGCCATAGTGTGTTTTCTAAAGGTGTGACTCTGTTCTGTTTTGTAATTCAGTTCAAGTGTAGCGGTTTTTACATTCCCTCTATAAGTGATAGCTTATGATAAGTGTCTTTTTCTGTGTGACTTATTTCACTTAGAATCGTCGTACCTAAATCAACTCATCTTGCTTCTTCTAGCCGTATGACATTGATTTCATGTCTGAGTGATATTCCATTGTACATAAGGACCACAACTTCTTTATCCATTTTTCTCTTTCCGGGGATATTTAAGGTGTCATGAAGTGGAGGTTCTTGTCAACAGAGCAGCCGTAAACTTTGGGGTGCCTGTGTCTTGCTGATTTTTAGTTTTCCCAAATTATACGCCCATGAGTGGACGTGCCCTATGCTCCCTAAGCTGTGTTTTTTGGATGTTTCAGGACACACCGTACACTTCTCCAGAGTGGCTGTTGGCAATTTACATCCCGCCCATCAGCGTAGCAAGGCTGCCATTTCTCTATGGCCTGTCCTGCATTTCTGGTTTTGACACTTTCTGCAGCATGGCCCTTTTGACCGATGGGAAACGAGACTTCTTTGTAGCGCTGATTTGCCTTTACAGGTTGCTTGGTTGGCCAAAAAGGGCGTATGCGTTTTTTCCTGAATATATTCAGGAAAAAACGCATACGCCCTTTTTGGCCAAGGGCATCATTGTCGACGTTTTGCGACTTTTCATGTGCTTTAAAGGCGACTCGAATCTACCTCCTGAAACCTGTTTCCTGCAATTCTGCCTTGCTTTCACATCCTCTTCGTTGCCTTCCCTCAATATATTTGTGGACGAGAGTTATCATTTATAACTCTGCGGGTTTGTGAATGGCAGTGTCCCTGGGCTCCATTTTTCAACTCCCTTTTTTGGGAGCTGGCCGCAAGAGCGCGGGATTGCCTCAGGCCCTATTCTGCTTCTGGGCGGCAGGCTGAGCCTGTGGTTAATTCTTCTTCCCGATGGGAAAATAGAGTGACCTGTGCCTGTCCCAACACCTAGATCTAGTCTCTCATTGGTTGCCCCTCTTCCCGTTCATCCTCAGGACAAATTGCAACCTGTAGGGAACAGGAGCTTAAAGGTGCTGATTCTCCAAGTAGGGAGATTGCTAGTAAAGTAGCTGGAATGGCGAACCCGAGCACAAGGAGATGAGAAATGAGGTGCGTTTTAGAAACCTTTCAAAATCACACGGTGTACCATCTTCTGGGTTTCTCATGCATGTTTTCGATGTAGGAAGATGCCCTTGAACCTGGAGATTTGGGACCCAAGGGATGGGTACCAGGCAGTATTACTTTAAAGGGTCTGCGTTTGCTCACCCAACCTCACCCAACCTTTCAGCCCCAAGAGTGTCCACCCTTATGTCTCATCCAGCTGTGGGTCTAGATATGGTCAATCCAGGTTGCATCACAGCCCCTGAAAGAATTTTGTAAGAATTTCTCTCTCTTTCACTGTCTTTGTTTTACGGGTTTTTAAAAGTAATTTATTTTTATAATGGGGTTTAGCTGCTTTTCACCGCTGTGTTTATGCGGCTTTACACCCACTGGACTCACTTCCAGACAGATATCAATACATAGGTTTTAAGATTCTTACTAGTCACATATATTCTTCTGCGGTGAATAGGGGGTGTTGAGTCCAGTTCACTGAGCAAGCAGTAGGTCTTGTCTATTTCATATTGGGTGTATGGAACGGTATCTGAGCGAATTTGAAAACCTTGTTTTATGCATCACCCCACCTCACCTTTCCCGTTAAGCAGCCATAGTGTGTTTTCTAAACGTGAGACTCTGTTCTGTTTTGTAATTCAGTTCAAGTGTAGCGGTTTTTACATTCCCTCTATAAGTGATAGCTTATGATAAGTGTCTTTTTCTGTGTGACTTATTTCACTTAGAATCATCGTACCTAAGTCCACTCATCTTGCTTCTTCTAGCCTTATGATATTGATTTCATGTCTGCGTGATATTCCTTTGTACATAAGGACCACAACTTCTTTATCCATTTTTCTCTTTCCTGGGATATTTAAGGTGTCATGAAGTGGAGGTTCTTGTCAACAGAGCAGCCCTAAACTTTGGGGTGCCTGTGTCTTGCTGATTTTTAGTTTTCCCAATTTATACGCCCATGAGTGGACGTGCCCTATGCTCCCTAAGCTGTGTTTTTTCGATGTTTCAGGACACACCGTACACTTCTCCAGAGTGGCTGTTGGCAATTTACATCCCGCCCATCAGCGTAGCAAGGCTGCCATTTCTCTATGGCCTGTCCTGCATTTCTGGTTTTGACACTTTCTGCAGCATGACCCTTTTGACCGATGGGAAGCGAGACTTCTTTGTAGCGCTGATTTGCCTTTCCAGGTTGCTTGGTTGGCCAAAAAGGGCGTATGCGTTTTTTCCTGAATATATTCAGGAAAAAACGCATACGCCCTTTTTGGCCAAGGGCATCATTGTCGACGTTTTGCGACTTTTCATGTGCTTTAAAGGCGATTCGGATCTACCTCCTGAAACCTGTTTCCTGCAATTCTGCCTTGCTTTCAAATCCTCTTCGTTGCCTTCCCTCAATATATTTGTGGACGAGAGTTATCATTTATAACTCTGCGGGTTTGTGAATGGCAGTGTCCCTGGGCTCCATTTTTCAACTCGCTTTTTTGGGAGCTGGCCTTAAGAGCGCGGGATTGCCTCAGGCCCTATTCTGCTTCTGGGCGGCAGGCTGAGCCTGTGGTTAATTCTTCTTCCTGATGGGAAAATAGAGTGACCTGTGCCTGTCCCAACACCTAGATCTAGTCTCTCATTGGTTGCCCCTCTTCCCTTTCATCCTCAGGACAAATTGCAACCTGTAGGGAACAGGAGGTTAAAGGTGCTGATTCTCCAAGTAGGGAGATTGCTAGTAAAGTACCTGGAATGGCGAACCCGAGCACAAGGAGATGAGAAATGAGGTGCCTTGTAGAAACCTTTCAAAATCACACGGTGTACCATCTTCTGGGTTTCTCATGTATGTTTTCGATGTAGGAAGATGCCCTTGAACCTGGAGATTTGGGACCAATGGGATGCGTACCACGCAGTATTACTTTAAAGGTTGTGCGTTTGCTCACCCAACCTCACCCAACCTTTCAGCCCCAAGAGTGTCCACCCTTATGTCTCATCCAGCTGTGTGTCTAGATATAGTCAATCCAGGTTGCATCACAGCCCCTGACCGAATTTTGGAAGAATTTCTCTCTCTTTCACTGTCTTTGTTTTACGGGTTTTTAAAAGTAATTTATTTTTATAATGGGGTTTAGCTGCTTTTCACGGCTGTGTTTATGCGGCTTTACACCCACTTGACTCACTTCCAGACAGATATCAATACATAGGTTTTAAGATTCTTACTAGTCACATATATACTTGTGCGGTGAATAGGGGGTGTTGAGTCCAGTTCACTGAGCAAGGAGTCGGTCTTTTCTATTACATATTGGGTGTATGGAACGGTATCTGAGAGAATTTGAAACCCTTTTTTTATGCATCACCCCACCTCACCTTTCCCGTTAAGCAGCCATAGTGTGTTTTCTAAAGGTGTGACGCTGTTCTGTTTTGTAATTCAGTTCAAGTGTAGCGGTTTTTACATTCCCTCTATAAGTGATAGCTTATGATAAGTGTCTTTTTCTGTGTGACTTATTTCACTTAGAATCGTCGTACCTAAATCCACTCATCTTGCTTCTTCTAGCCTTATGACATTGATTTCATGTCTGAGTGATATTCCATTGTACATAAGGACCACAACTTCTTTATCCATTTTTCTCTTTCCTGGGATATTTAAGGTGTCATGAAGTGGAGGTTCTTGTCAACAGAGCAGCCCTAAACTTTGGGGTGCCTGTGTCTTGCTGATTTTTAGTTTTCCCAATTTATACGCCCATGTGTGGACGTGCCCTATGCTCCCTAAGCTGTGTGTTTTAGATGTTTCAGGACACACCGTACACTTCTCCAGAGTGGCTGTTGGCAATTTACATCCCGCCCATCAGCGTAGCAAGGCTGCCATTTCTCTATGGCCTGTCCTGCATTTCTGGTTTTGACACTTTTTGCAGCATGGCCCTTTTGACCGATGGGAAGCGAGACTTCTTTGTAGCGCTGATTTGCCTTTCCAGGTTGCTTGGTTGGCCAAAAAGGGCGTATGCGTTTTTTCCTGAATATATTCAGGAAAAAACGCATACGCCCTTTTTGGCCAAGGGCATCATTGTCGACGATTTGCGACTTTTCATGTGCTTTAAAGGCGATTCGAATCTACCTCCTGAAACCTGTTTCCTGCAATTCTGCCTTGCTTTCAAATCCTCTTCGTTGCCTTCCCTCAATATATTTGTGGACGAGAGTTATCATTTATAACTCTGCGGGTTTGTGAATGGCAGTGTCCCTGGGCTCCATTTTTCAACTCGCTTTTTTGGGAGCTGGCCTTAAGAGCGTGGGATTGCCTCAGGCCCTATTCTGCTTCTGGGCGGCAGGCTGAGCCTGTGGTTAATTCTTCTTCCTGATGGGAAAATAGAGTGACCTGTGCCTGTCCCAACACCTAGATCTAGTCTCTCATTGGTTGCCCCTCTTCCCGTTCATCCTCAGGACAAATTGCAACCTGTAGGGAACAGGAGGTTAAAGGTGCTGATTCTCCAAGTAGGGAGATTGCTAGTAAAGTACCTGGAATGGCAAACCCGAGCACAAGGAGATGAGAAATGAGGTGCCTTTTAGAAACCTTTCAAAATCACACGGTGTACCATCTTCTGGGTTTCTCATGTATGTTTTCGATGTAGGAAGATGCCCTTGAACCTGGAGATTTGGGACCCATGGGATGCGTACCACGCAGTATTACTTTAAAGGTTGTGCGTTTGCTCACCCAACCTCACCCAACCTCTCAGCCCCAAGAGTGTCCACCCTTATGTCTCATCCAGCTGTGTGTCTAGATATGGTCAATCCAGGTTGCATCACAGCCCCTGACCGAATTTTGGAAGAATTTCTCTCTCTTTCACTGTCTTTGTTTTACGGGTTTTTAAAAGTAATTCATTTTTATAATGGGGTTTAGCTGCTTTTCACGGCTGTGTTTATGCGGCTTTACACCCACTTGACTCACTTCCAGACAGATATCAATACATAGGTTTTAAGATTCTTACTGGTCACATATATTCTTGTGCGGTGAATAGGGGGTGTTGAGTCCAGTTCACTGAGCAAGGAGTCGGTCTTTTCTATTACATATTGGGTGTATGGAACGGTATCTGAGCGAATTTGAAACCCTTGTTTTATGCATCACCACACCTCACCTTTCCCGTTAAGCAGCAATAGTGTGTTTTCTAAAGGTGTGACTCTGTTCTGTTTTGTAATTCAGTTCAAGTGTAGCGGTTTTTACATTCCCTCTATAAGTGATAGCTTATGATAAGTGTCTTTTTCTGTGTGACTTATTTCACTTAGAATCGTCGTACCTAAATCCACTCATCTTGCTTCTTCTAGCCTTATGACATTGATTTCATGTCTGAGTGATATTCCATTGTACATAATGATCACAACTTCTTTATCCATTTTTCTCTTTCCTGGGATATTTAAGGTGTCATGAAGTGGAGGTTCTTGTCAACAGAGCAGCCCTAAACTTTGGGGTGCCTGTGTCTTGCTGATTTTTAGTTTTCCCAATTTATACGCCCATGAGTGGACGTGCCCTATGCTCCCTAAGCTGTGTGTTTTAGATGTTTCAGGACACACCGTACACTTCTCCAGAGTGGCTGTTGGCAGCTTACATCCCGCCCATCAGCGTAGCAAGGCTGCCATTTCTCCATGGCCTGTCCTGCATTTCTGGTTTTGACACTTTCTGCAGCATGGCCCTTTTTACCGATGGGAAGCGAGACTTCTTTGTAGCGCTGATTTGCCTTTCCAGGTTGCTTGGTTGGCCAAAAAGGGCGTATGCGTTTTTTCCTGAATATATTCAGGAAAAAACGCATACGCCCTTTTTGGCCAAGGGCATCATTGTCGACGATTTGCGACTTTTCATGTGCTTTAAAGGCGATTCGAATCTACCTCCTGAAACCTGTTTCCTGCAATTCTGCCTTGCTTTCAAATCCTCTTCGTTGCCTTCCCTCAATATATTTGTGGACGAGAGTTATCATTTATAACTCTGCGGGTTTGTGAATGGCAGTGACCCTGGGCTCCATTTTTCAACTCGCTTTTTTGGGAGCTGGCCTTAAGAGTGTGGGATTGCCTCAGGCCCTATTCTGCTTCTGGGCGGCAGGCTGAGCCTGTGGTTAATTCTTCTTCCTGATGGGAAAATAGAGTGACCTGTGCCTGTCCCAACACCAAGATCTAGTCTCTCATTGGTTGCCCCTCTTCCCTTTCATCCTCAGGACAAATTGCAAACTGTACGGAACAGGAGGTTAAAGGTGCTGATTCTCCAAGTAGGGAGATTGCTAGTAAAGTAGCTGGAATGGCGAACCCGAGCACAAGGAGATGAGAAATGAGGTGCGTTTTAGAAACCTTTCAAAATCACACGGTGTACCATCTTCTGGGTTTCTCATGCATGTTTTCGATGTAGGAAGATGCCCTTGAACCTGGAGATTTGGGACCCATGGGATGGGTACCACGCAGTATTACTTTAAAGGGTCTGTGTTTGCTCACCCAACCTCACCCAACCTCTCAGCCCCTAGTGTGTCCACCCTTATGTCTCATCCAGCTGTGGGTCTAGATATGGTCAATCCAGGTTGCATCACAGCCTCTCAACGAATTTTGTAAGAATTTCTCTCTCTTTCACTGTCTTTGTTTTACGGGTTTTTAAAAGTAATTTATTTTTATAATGGGGTTATCTGCTTTTCACGGCTGTGTTTATGCGGCTTTACACCCACTTGACTCACTTCCAGACAGATATCAATACATAGGTTTTAAGATTCTTACTAGTCACATATATTCTTGTGCAGTGAATAGGGGGTGTTGAGCCCAGTTCACTGAGCAAGGAGTAGGTCTTGTCTATTACATATTGGGTGTATGGAACGGTATCTGAGCGAATTTGAAACCCTTGTTTTATGCATCACCCCACCTCACCTTTCCCGTTAAGCAGCCATAGTATGTTTTCTAAACGTGTGATTCTGTTCTGTTTTGTAACTCAGTTCAAGTGTAGCGGTTTTTACATTCCCTCTATAAGTGATAGCTTATGATAAGTGTCTTTTTCTGTGTGACTTATTTCACTTAGAATCATCGTACCTAAGTCCACTCATCTTGCTTCTTCTAGCCATATGATATTGATTTCATGTCTGCGTGATATTCCATTGTACATAAGGACCACAACTTCTTTATCCATTTTTCTCTTTCCTGGGATATTAAAGGTGTCATGAAGTGGAGGTTCTTGTCAACAGAGCAGCCCTAAACTTTGGGGTGCCTGTGTCTTGCTGATTTTTAGTTTTCCCAATTTATACGCCCATGAGTGGATGTGCCCTATGCTCCCTAAGGTGTGTGTTTTAGATGTTTCAGGACACACCGTACACTTCTCCAGAGTGGCTGTTGGCAATTTACATCCCGCCCATCAGCGTAGCAAGGCTGCCATTTCTCCATGGCCTGTCCTGCATTTCTGGTTTTGACACTTTTTGCAGCATGGCCCTTTTGACCGATGGGAAGCGAGACTACTTTGTAGCGCTGATTTGACTTTCCAGGTTGCTTGGTTGGCCAAAAAGGGCGTATGCGTTTTTTCCTGAATATATTCAGGAAAAAACGCATACGCCCTTTTTGGCCAAGGGCATCATTGACGACGTTTTGCGACTTTTCATGTGCTTTAAAGGCGATTCGAATCTATCTCCTGAAACCTGTTTCCTGCAATTCTGCCTTTCTTTCAAATCCTCTTCATTGCCTTCCCTCAATATATTTGTTGACGAGAGTTATCATTTATAACTCTGCGGTTTTGTGAATGGCAGTGTCCCTGGGCTCCATTTTTCAACTCGCTTTTTTGGGAGCTGGCCATAAGAGCGCGGGATTGCCTCAGGCCCTATTCTGCTTCTGTGCGGCAGGCTGAGCCTGTGGTTAATTCTTCTTCCTGATGGGAAAATAGAGTGACCTGTGCCTGTCCCAACACCTAGATCTAGTCTCTCATTGGTTGCCCCTCTTCCCGTTCATCCTCAGGACAAATTGCAACCTGTAGGGAACAAAAGGTTAAAGGTGCTGATTCTCCAACTAGGGAGATTGCTAGTAAAGTACCTGGAATGGCGAACCCGAGCACAAGGAGATGAGAAATGAGGTGCGTTTTAGAAACCTTTCAAAATCACACGGTGTACCACCTTCTGGATTACTCATGCATGTTTTCGATGTAGGAATATGCCCTTGAACCTGGAGATTTGGGACCCATGGGATGGGTACCAGGCAGTATTACTTTAAAGGGTCTGTGTTTGCTCACCCAACCTCACCCAACCTCTCAGCCCCAAGTGTGTCCACCCTTATGTCTCATCCAGCTGTGGGTCTAGATATGATCAATCCAGGTTGCATCACAGCCCCTGAACGAATTTTGTAAGAATTTCTCTCTCTTTCACTGTCTTTGTTTTACGGGTTTTTAAAAGTAATTTATTTTTATAATGGGGTTTACCTGCTTTTCACGGCTGTGTTTATGCGGCTTCACACCCACTTGACTCACTTCCAGACAGATATCAATACATAGGTTTTACGATTCTTACTAGTCACATATATTCTTGTGCGGTGAATAGGGGGTGTTGAGTCCAGTTCACTGAGCAAGGAGTCGGTCTTTTCTATTACATATTGGGTGTATGGAACGGTATCTGAGACAATTTGAAACCCTTGTTTTATGCATCACCCCACCTCACCTTTCCCGTTAAGCAGCCATAGTGTGTTTTGTAAACGTGTGACTCTGTTCTGTTTTGTAATTCAGTTCAAGTGTAGCGGTTTTTACATTCCCTGTATAAGTGATAGCTTATGATAAGTGTCTTTTTCTGTGTGACTTATTTCACTTAGAATCATCGTACCTAAGTCCACTCATCTTGCTTCTTCTAGCCTTATGACATTGATTTCATGTCTGAGTGATATTCCTTTGTACATAAGGACCACAACTTCTTTATCCATTTTTCTCTTTCCTGGGATATTTAAGGTGTCATGAAGTGGAGGTTCTTGTCAACAGAGCAGCCCTAAACTTTGGGGTGCCTGTGTCTTGCTGATTTTTAGTTTTCCCAATTTATACGCCCATGAGTGGACGTGCCCTATGCTCCCTAAGCTGTGTTTTTTCGATGTTTCAGGAAACACCGTACACTTCTCCAGAGTGGCTGTTGGCAATTTACATCCCGCCCATCAGCGTAGCAAGGCTGCCATTTCTCCATGGCCTGTCCTGCATTTCTGGTTTTGACACTTTTTGCAGCATGGCCCTTTTGACCGATGGGAAGCGAGACTACTTTGTAGCGCTGATTTGCCTTTCCAGGTTGCTTGGTTGGCCAAAAAGGGCGTATGCGTTTTTTCCTGAATATATTCAGGAAAAAACGCATACGCCCTTTTTGGCCAAGGGCATCATTGTCGACGTTTTGCGACTTTTCATGTGCTTTAAAGGCGATTCGAATCTACCTCCTGAAACCTGTTTCCTGCAATTCTGCCTTGCTTTCAAATCCTCTTCGTTGCCTTCCCTCAATATATTTGTGGACGAGAGTTATCATTTATAAGTCTGCGGGTTTGTGAATGGCAGTGTCCCTGGGCTCCATTTTTCAACTCGCTTTTTTGGGAGCTGGCCGTAAGTGTGCGGGATTGCCTCAGGCCCTATTCTGCTTCTGGGCGGCAGGCTGAGCCTGTGGTTAATTCTTCTTCCTGATGGGAAAATAGAGTGACCTGTGCCTGTCCCAACACCTAGATCTAGTCTCTCATTGGTTGCCCCTCTTCCCGTTCATCCTCAGGACAAATTGCAACCTGTAGGGAACAGGAGGTTAAAGGTGCTGATTCTCCAAGTAGGGAGATTGCTAGTAAAGTACCTGGAATGGCGAACCCGAGCACAAGGAGATGAGAAATGAGGTGCCTTTTAGAAACCTTTCAAAATCACACGGTGTACCATCTTCGGGGTTTCTCATGTAAGTTTTCGATGCAGGAAGATGCCCTTGAACCTGGAGATTTGGGACCCATGGGATGCGTACCACGCAGTATTACTTTAAAGGTTGTGCGTTTGCTCACCCAACCTCTCAGCCCCAAGAGTGTCCACCGATATGTCTCATCCAGCTGTGTGTCTAGATATGGTCAATCCAGGTTGCATCACAGCCCCTGACCGAATTTTGGAAGAATTTCTCTCTCTTTCACTGTCTTTGTTTTACGGGTTTTTAAAAGTAATTTATTTTTATAATGGGGTTTACCTGCTTTTCACGGCTGTGTTTATGCGGCTTTACACCCATTTGACTCACTTCCAGACAGATATCAATACATAGGTTTTAAGATTCTTACTAGTCACATATATTCTTGTGCGGTGAATAGGGGGTGTTGAGTCCAGTTCACTGAGCAAGGAGTCGGTCTTTTCTATTACATATTGGGTGTATGGAACGGTATCTGAGCGAATTTGAAACCCTTGTTTTATGCATCACCCCACCTCACCTTTCCCGTTAAGCAGCCATAGTATGTTTTCTAAACGTGTGATTCTCTCCTGTTTTGTAACTCAGTTCAAGTGTAGCGGTTTTTACATTCCCTCTATAAGTGATAGCTTATGATAAGTGTCTTTTTCTGTGTGACTTATTTCACTTAGAATCATCGTACCTAAGTCCACTCATCTTGCTTCTTCTAGCCTTATGATATTGATTTCATGTCTGCGTGATATTCCATTGTACATAAGGACCACAACTTCTTTATCCATTTTTCTCTTTCCTGGGATATTAAAGGTGTCATGAAGTGGAGGTTCTTGTCAACAGAGCAGCCCTAAACTTTGGGGTGCCTGTGTCTTGCTGATTTTTAGTTTTCCCAATTTATACGCCCATGAGTGGATGTGCCCTATGCTCCCTAAGGTGTGTGTTTTAGATGTTTCAGGACACACCGTACACTTCTCCAGAGTGGCTGTTGGCAATTTACATCCCGCCCATCAGCGTAGCAAGGCTGCCATTTCTCCATGGCCTGTCCTGCATTTCTGGTTTTGACACTTTTTGCAGCATGGCCCTTTTGACCGATGGGAAGCGAGACTACTTTGTAGCGCTGATTTGCCTTTCCAGGTTGCTTGGTTGGCCAAAAAGGGCGTATGCGTTTTTTCCTGAATATATTCAGGAAAAAACGCATACGCCCTTTTTGGCCAAGGGCATCATTGTCGACGTTTTGCGACTTTTCATGTGCTTTAAAGGCGATTCGAATCTATCTCCTGAAACCTGTATCCTGCAATTCTGCCTTTCTTTCAAATCCTCTTCATTGCCTTCCCTCAATATATTTGTGGACGAGAGTTATCATTTATAACTCTGCGGTTTTGTGAATGGCAGTGTCCCTGGGCTCCATTTTTCAACTCGCTTTTTTGGGAGCTGGCCGCAAGAGCGCGGAATTGCCTCAGGCCCTATTCTGCTTCTGGGAGGCAGGCTGAGCCTGTGGTTAATTCTTCTTCCTGATGGGAAAATAGAGTGACCTGTGCCTGTCCCAACACCTAGATCTAGTCTCTCATTGGTTGCCCCTCTTCCCGTTCATCCTCAGGACAAATTGCAACCTGTAGGGAACAAAAGGTTAAAGGTGCTGATTCTCCAACTAGGGAGATTGCTAGTAAAGTACCTGGAATGGCGAACCCGAGCACAAGGAGATGAGAAATGAGGTGCGTTTTAGAAACCTTTCAAAATCACACGGTGTACCACCTTCTGGGTTTCTCATGCATGTTTTCGATGTAGGAATATGCCCTTGAACCTGGAGATTTGGGAACCATGGGATGGGTACCAGGCAGTATTACTTTAAAGGGTCTGTGTTTGCTCACCCAACCTCACCCAACCTCTCAGCCCCAAGTGTGTCCAACCTTATGTCTCATCCAGCTGTGTGTGTAGATATGATCAATCCAGGTTGCATCACAGCCCCTGAACGAATTTTGTAAGAATTTCTCTCTCTTTCACTGTCTTTGTTTTACGGGTTTTTAAAAGTAATTTATTTTTATAATGGGGTTTACCTGCTTTTCACGGCTGTGTTTATGCGGCTTTACACCCACTTGACTCACTTCCAGACAGATATCAATACATAGGTTTTACGATTCTTACTAGTCACATATATTCTTGTGCGGTGAATAGGGGGTGTTGAGTCCAGTTCACTGAGCAAGGAGTCGGTCTTTTCTATTACATATTGGGTGTATGGAACGGTATCTGAGCCAATTTGAAACCCTTGTTTTATGCATCACCCCACCTCACCTTTCCCGTTAAGCAGCCATAGGGTGTTTTGTAAACGTGTGACTCTGTTCTGTTTTGTAATTCAGTTCAAGTGTAGCGGTTTTTACATTCCCTCTATAAGTGATAGCTTATGATAAGTGTCTTTTTCTGTGTGACTTATTTCACTTAGAATCATCGTACCTAAGTCCACTCATCTTGCTTCTTCTAACCTTATGACATTGATTTCATGTCTGAGTGATATTCCTTTGTACATAAGGACCACAACTTCTTTATCCATTTTTCTCTTTCCTGGGATATTTAAGGTGTCATGAAGTGGAGGTTCTTGTCAACAGAGCAGCCCTAAACTTTGGGGTGCCTGTGTCTTGCTGATTTTTAGTTTTCCCAATTTATACGCCCATGAGTGGACGTGCCCTATGCTCCCTAAGCTGTGTTTTTTCGATGTTTCAGGACACACCGTACACTTCTCCAGAGTGGCTGTTGGCAATTTACATCCCGCCCATCAGCGTAGCAAGGCTGCCATTTCTCCATGGCCTGTCCTGCATTTCTGGTTTTGACACTTTTTGCAGCATGGCCCTTTTGACCGATGGGAAGCGAGACTTCTTTGTAGCGCTGATTTGCCTTTCCAGGTTGCTTGGTTGGCCAAAAAGGGCGTATGCGTTTTTTCCTGAATATATTCAGGAAAAAACGCATACGCCCTTTTTGGCCAAGGGCATCATTGTCGACGATTTGCGACTTTTCATGTGCTTTAAAGGCGATTCGAATCTACCTCCTGAAACCTGTTTCCTGCAATTCTGCCTTGCTTTCAAATCCTCTTCGTTGCCTTCCCTCAATATATTTGTGGACGAGAGTTATCATTTATAACTCTGCGGGTTTGTGAATGGCAGTGTCCCTGGGCTCCATTTTTCAACTCGCTTTTTTGGGAGCTGGCCTTAAGAGCGCGGGATTGCCTCAGGCCCTATTCTGCTTCTGGGCGGCAGGCTGAGCCTGTGGTTAATTCTTCTTCCTGATGGGAAAATAGAGTGACCTGTGCCTGTCCCAACACCTAGATCTAGTCTCTCATTGGTTGCCCCTCTTCCCGTTCATCCTCAGGACAAATTGCAACCTGTAGGGAACAGGAGGTTAAAGGTGCTGATTCTCCAAGTAGGGAGATTGCTAGTAAAGTAGCTGGAATGGCGAACCCGAGCACAAGGAGGTGAGAAATGAGGTGCCTTTTAGAAACCTTTCAAAATCACACGGTGTACCATCTTCTGGGTTTCTCATGTATGTTTTCGATGTAGGAAGATGCCCTTGAACCTGGAGATTTGGGACCCATGGGATGCGTACCACGCAGTATTACTTTAAAGGTTGTGCGTTTGCTCACCCAACCTCACCCAACCTCTCAGCCCCAAGAGTGTCCACCGTTATGTCTCATCCAGCTGTGTGTCTAGATATGGTCAATCCAGGTTGCATCACAGCCCCTGACCGAATTTTGGAAGAATTTCTCTCTCTTTCACTGTCTTTGTTTTACGGGTTTTTAAAAGTAATTTATTTTTATAATGGGGTTTAGCTGCTTTTCACGGCTGTGTTTATGCGGCTTTACACCCATTTGACTCACTTCCAGACAGATATCAATACATAGGTTTTAAGATTCTTACTAGTCACATATATTCTTGTGCGGTGAATAGGGGGTGTTGAGTCCAGTTCACTGAGCAAGGAGTCGGTCTTTTCTATTACATATTGGGTGTATGGAACGGTATCTGAGCGAATTTGAAACCCTTGTTTTATGCATCACCCAACCTCACCTTTCCCGTTAAGCAGCCATAGTGTGTTTTCTAAACGTGTGACTCTGTTCTGTTTTGTAATTCAGTTCAAGTGTAGCGGTTTTTACATTCCCTCTATAAGTGATAGCTTATGATAAGTGTCTTTTTCTGTGTGACTTATTTCACTTAGAATCGTCGTACCTAAATCCACTCATCTTGCTTCTTCTAGCCTTATGACATTGATTTCATGTCTGAGTGATATTCCATTGTACATAAGGACCACAACTTCTTTATCCATTTTTCTCTTTCCTGGGATATTTAAGGTGTCATGAAGTGGAGGTTCTTGTCAACAGAGCAGCCGTAAACTTTGGGGTGCCTGTGTCTTGCTGATTTTTAGTTTTCCCAATTTATACGCCCATGAGTGGACGTGCCCTATGCTCCCTTAGCTGTGTTTTTTTATGTTTCAGGACACACCGTACACTTCTCCAGAGTGGCTGTTGGCAATTTACATCCCGCCCATCAGCGTAGCAAGGCTGCCATTTCTCTATGGCCTGTCCTGCATTTCTGGTTTTGACACTTTCTGCAGCATGGCCCTTTTGACCGATGGGAAGCGAGACTTCTTTGTAGCGCTGATTTGCCTTTCCAGGTTGCTTGGTTGGCCAAAAAGGGCGTATGCGTTTTTTCCTGAATATATTCAGGAAAAAACGCATACGCCCTTTTTGGCCAAGGGCATCATTGTCGACGTTTTGCGACTTTTCATGTGCTTTAAAGGCGACTCGAATCTACCTCCTGAAACCTGTTTCCTGCAATTCTGCCTTGCTTTCAAATCCTCTTCGTTGCCTTCCCTCAATATATTTGTGGACGAGAGTTATCATTTATAACTCTGCGGGTTTGTGAATGGCAGTGTCCCTGGGCTCCATTTTTCAACTCCCTTTTTTGGGAGCTGGCCACAAGAGCGCGGGATTGCCTCAGGCCCTATTCTGCTTCTGGGCGGCAGGCTGAGCCTGTGGTTAATTCTTCTTCCCGATGGGAAAATAGAGTGACCTGTGCCTGTCCCAACACCTAGATCTAGTCTCTCATTGGTTGCCCCTCTTCCCGTTCATCCTCAGGACAAATTGCAACCTGTAGGGAACAGGAGGTTAAAGGTGCTGATTCTCCAAGTAGGGAGATTGCTAGTAAAGTAGCTGGAATGGCGAACCCGAGCACAAGGAGATGAGAAATGAGGTGCGTTTTAGAAACCTTTCAAAATCACACGGTGTACCATCTTCTGGGTTTCTCATGCATGTTTTCGATGTAGGAAGATGCCCTTGAACCTGGAGATTTGGGACCCATGGGATGGGTACCAGGCAGTATTACTTTAAAGGGTCTGCGTTTGCTCACCCAACCTCACCCAAACTTTCAGCCCCAAGAGTGTCCACCCTTATGTCTCATCCAGCTGTGGGTCTAGATATGGTCAATCCAGGTTGCATCACAGCCCCTGAAAGAATTTTGTAAAAATTTCTCTCTCTTTCACTGTCTTTGTTTTACGGGTTTTTAAAAGTAATTTATTTTTATAATGGGGTTTAGCTGCTTTTCACCGCTGTGTTTATGCGGCTTTACACCCACTGGACTCACTTCCAGACAGATATCAATACATAGGTTTTAAGATTCTTACTAGTCACATATATTCTTCTGCGGTGAATAGGGGGTGTTGAGTCCAGTTCACTGAGCAAGCAGTAGGTCTTGTCTATTTCATATTGGGTGTATGGAACGGTATCTGAGCGAATTTGAAAACCTTGTTTTATGCATCACCCCACCTCACCTTTCCCGTTAAGCAGCCATAGTGTGTTTTCTAAACGTGAGACTCTGTTCTGTTTTGTAATTCAGTTCAAGTGTAGCGGTTTTTACATTCCCTCTATAAGTGATAGCTTATGATAAGTGTCTTTTTCTGTGTGACTTATTTCACTTAGAATCGTCGTACCTAAATCCACTCATCTTGCTTCTTCTAGCCTTATGACATTGATTTCATGTCTGAGTGATATTCCATTGTACATAAGGACCACAACTTCTTTATCCATTTTTCTCTTTCCTGGGATATTTAAGGTGTCATGAAGTGGAGGTTCTTGTCAACAGAGCAGCCCTAAACTTTGGGGTGCCTTTGTCTTGCTGATTTTTAGTTTTCCCAATTTATACGCCCATGTGTGGACGTGCCCTATGCTCCCTAAGCTGTGTGTTTTAGATGTTTCAGGACACACCGTACACTTCTCCAGAGTGGCTGTTGGCAATTTACATCCCGCCCATCAGCGTAGCAAGGCTGCCATTTCTCTATGGCCTGTCCTGCATTTCTGGTTTTGACACTTTTTGCAGCATGGCCCTTTTGACCGATGGGAAGCGAGACTTCTTTGTAGCGCTGATTTGCCTTTCCAGGTTGCTTGGTTGGCCAAAAAGGGCGTATGCGTTTTTTCCTGAATATATTCAGGAAAAAACGCTTACGCCCTTTTTGGCCAAGGGCATCATTGTCGACGATTTGCGACTTTTCATGTGCTTTAAAGGCGATTCGAATCTACCTCCTGAAACCTGTTTCCTGCAATTCTGCCTTGCTTTCAAATCCTCTTCGTTGCCTTCCCTCAATATATTTGTGGACGAGAGTTATCATTTATAACTCTGCGGGTTTGTGAATGGCAGTGTCCCTGGGCTCCATTTTTCAACTCGCTTTTTTGGGAGCTGGCCTTAAGAGCGTGGGATTGCCTCAGGCCCTATTCTGCTTCTGGGCGGCAGGCTGAGCCTGTGGTTAATTCTTCTTCCTGATGGGAAAATAGAGTGACCTGTGCCTGTCCCAACACCTAGATCTAGTCTCTCATTGGTTGCCCCTCTTCCCGTTCATCCTCAGGACAAATTGCAACCTGTAGGGAACAGGAGGTTAAAGGTGCTGATTCTCCAAGTAGGGAGATTGCTAGTAAAGTACCTGGAATGGCAAACCCGAGCACAAGGAGATGAGAAATGAGGTGCCTTTTAGAAACCTTTCAAAATCACACGGTGTACCATCTTCTGGGTTTCTCATGTATGTTTTCGATGTAGGAAGATGCCCTTGAACCTGGAGATTTGGGACCCATGGGATGCGTACCACGCAGTATTACTTTAAAGGTTGTGCGTTTGCTCACCCAACCTCACCCAACCTCTCAGCCCCAAGAGTGTCCACCCTTATGTCTCATCCAGCTGTGTGTCTAGATATGGTCAATCCAGGTTGCATCACAGCCCCTGACCGAATTTTGGAAGAATTTCTCTCTCTTTCACTGTCTTTGTTTTACGGGTTTTTAAAAGTAATTCATTTTTATAATGGGGTTTAGCTGCTTTTCACGGCTGTGTTTATGCGGCTTTACACCCACTTGACTCACTTCCAGACAGATATCAATACATAGGTTTTAAGATTCTTACTGGTCACATATATTCTTGTGCGGTGAATAGGGGGTGTTGAGTCCAGTTCACTGAGCAAAGAGTCGGTCTTTTCTATTACATATTGGGTGTATGGAACGGTATCTGAGCGAATTTGAAACCCTTGTTTTATGCATCACCACACCTCACCTTTCCCGTTAAGCAGCAATAGTGTGTTTTCTAAAGGTGTGACTCTGTTCTGTTTTGTAATTCAGTTCAAGTGTAGCGGTTTTTACATTCCCTCTATAAGTGATAGCTTATGATAAGTGTCTTTTTCTGTGTGACTTATTTCACTTAGAATCGTCGTACCTAAATCCACTCATCTTGCTTCTTCTAGCCTTATGACATTGATTTCATGTCTGAGTGATATTCCATTGTACATAATGATCACAACTTCTTTATCCATTTTTCTCTTTCCTGGGATATTTAAGGTGTCATGAAGTGGAGGTTCTTGTCAACAGAGCAGCCGTAAACTTTGGGGTGCCTGTGTCTTGCTGATTTTTAGTTTTCCCAATTTATACGCCCATGAGTGGACGTGCCCTATGCTCCCTAAGCTGTGTGTTTTAGATGTTTCAGGACACACCGTACACTTCTCCAGAGTGGCTGTTGGCAATTTACATCCCGCCCATCAGCGTAGCAAGGCTGCCATTTCTCCATGGCCTGTCCTGCATTTCTGGTTTTGACACTTTCTGCAGCATGGCCCTTTTTACCGATGGGAAGCAAGACTTCTTTGTAGCGCTGATTTGCCTTTCCAGGTTGCTTGGTTGGCCAAAAAGGGCGTATGCGTTTTTTCCTGAATATATTCAGGAAAAAACGCATACGCCCTTTTTGGCCAAGGGCATCATTGTCGACGTTTTGCGACTTTTCATGTGCTTTAAAGGCGATTCGAATCTACCTCCTGAAACCTGTTTCCTGCAATTCTGCCTTGCTTTCAAATCCTCTTCGTTGCCTTCCCTCAATATATTTGTGGACGAGAGTTATCGTTTATAACTCTGCGGGTTTGTGAATGGCAGTGTCCCTGGGCTCCATTTTTCAACTCGGTTTTTTGGGAGCTGGCCGCAGGAGTGCGGCATTGCCTCAGGCCCTATTCTGCTTCTGGGCGGCAGGCTGAGCCTGTGGTTAATTCTTCTTCCTGATGGGAAAATAGAGTGACCTGTGCCTGTCCCAACACCAAGATCTAGTCTCTCATTGGTTGCCCCTCTTCCCTTTCATCCTCAGGACAAATTGCAAACTGTACGGAACAGGAGGTTAAAGGTGCTGATTCTCCAAGTAGGGAGATTGCTAGTAAAGTAGCTGGAATGGCGAACCCGAGCACAAGGAGATGAGAAATGAGGTGCGTTTTAGAAACCTTTCAAAATCACACGGTGTACCATCTTCTGGGTTTCTCATGCATGTTTTCGATGTAGGAAGATGCCCTTGAACCTGGAGATTTGGGACCCATGGGATGGGTACCACGCAGTATTACTTTAAAGGGTCTGTGTTTGCTCACCCAACCTCACCCAACCTCTCAGCCCCTATTGTGTCCACCCTTATGTCTCATCCAGCTGTGGGTCTAGATATGGTCAATCCCGGTTGCATCACAGCCTCTCAACGAATTTTGTAAGAATTTCTCTCTCTTTCACTGTCTTTGTTTTACGGGTTTTTAAAAGTAATTTATTTTTATAATGGGGTTATCTGCTTATCACGGCTGTGTTTATGCGGCTTTACACCCACTTGACTCACTTCCAGACAGATATCAATACATAGGTTTTAAGATTCTTACTAGTCACATATATTCTTGTGCAGTGAATAGGGGGTGTTGAGTCCAGTTCACTGAGCAAGGAGTAGGTCTTGTCTATTACATATTGGGTGTATGGAACGGTATCTGAGCGAATTTGAAACCCTTGTTTTATGCATCACCCCACCTCACCTTTCCCGTTAAGCAGCCATAGTATGTTTTCTAAACGTGTGATTCTGTTCTGTTTTGTAACTCAGTTCAAGTGTAGCGGTTTTTACATTCCCTCTATAAGTGATAGCTTATGATAAGTGTCTTTTTCTGTGTGACTTATTTCACTTAGAATCATCGTACCTAAGTCCACTCATCTTGCTTCTTCTAGCCTTATGATATTGATTTCATGTCTGCGTGATATTCCATTGTACATAAGGACCACAACTTCTTTATCCATTTTTCTCTTTCCTGGGATATTAAAGGTGTCATGAAGTGGAGGTTCTTGTCAACAGAGCAGCCCTAAACTTTGGGGTGCCTGTGTCTTGCTGATTTTTAGTTTTCCCAATTTATACGCCCATGAGTGGATGTGCCCTATGCTCCCTAAGGTGTGTGTTTTAGATGTTTCAGGACACACCGTACACTTCTCCAGAGTGGCTGTTGGCAATTTACATCCCGCCCATCAGCGTAGCAAGGCTGCCATTTCTCCATGGCCTGTCCTGCATTTCTGGTTTTGACACTTTTTGCAGCATGGCCCTTTTGACCGATGGGAAGCGAGACTACTTTGTAGCGCTGATTTGACTTTCCAGGTTGCTTGGTTGGCCAAAAAGGGCGTATGCGTTTTTTCCTGAATATATTCAGGAAAAAACGCATACGCCCTTTTTGGCCAAGGGCATCATTGACGACGTTTTGCGACTTTTCATGTGCTTTAAAGGCGATTCGAATCTATCTCCTGAAACCTGTTTCCTGCAATTCTGCCTTTCTTTCAAATCCTCTTCATTGCCTTCCCTCAATATATTTGTTGACGAGAGTTATCATTTATAACTCTGCGGTTTTGTGAATGGCAGTGTCCCTGGGCTCCATTTTTCAACTCGCTTTTTTGGGAGCTGGCCATAAGAGCGCGGGATTGCCTCAGGCCCTATTCTGCTTCTGGGCGGCAGGCTGAGCCTGTGGTTAATTCTTCTTCCTGATGGGAAAATAGAGTGACCTGTGCCTGTCCCAACACCTAGATCTAGTCTCTCATTGGTTGCCCCTCTTCCCGTTCATCCTCAGGACAAATTGCAACCTGTAGGGAACTAAAGGTTAAAGGTGCTGATTCTCCAACTAGGGAGATTGCTAGTAAAGTACCTGGAATGGCGCACCCGAGCACAAGGAGATGAGAAATGAGGTGCGTTTTAGAAACCTTTCAAAATCACACGGTGTACCACCTTCTGGATTTCTCATGCATGTTTTCGATGTAGGAATATGCCCTTGAACCTGGAGATTTGGGACCCATGGGATGGGTACCAGGCAGTATTACTTTAAAGGGTCTGTGTTTGCTCACCCAACCTCACCCAACCTCTCAGCCCCAAGTGTGTCCACCCTTATGTCTCATCCAGCTGTGGGTCTAGATATGATCAATCCAGGTTGCATCACAGCCCCTGAACGAATTTTGTAAGAATTTCTCTCTCTTTCACTGTCTTTGTTTTACGGGTTTTTAAAAGTAATTTATTTTTATAATGGGGTTTACCTGCTTTTCACGGCTGTGTTTATGCGGCTTCACACCCACTTGACTCACTTCCAGACAGATATCAATACATAGGTTTTACGATTCTTACTAGTCACACATATTCTTGTGCGGTGAATAGGGGGTGTTGAGTCCAGTTCACTGAGCAAGGAGTCGGTCTTTTCTATTACATATTGGGTGTATGGAACGGTATCTGAGCCAATTTGAAACCCTTGTTTTATGCATCACCCCACCTCACCTTTCCCGTTAAGCAGCCATAGTGTGTTTTGTAAACGTGTGACTCTGTTCTGTTTTGTAATTCAGTTCAAGTGTAGCGGTTTTTACATTCCCTGTATAAGTGATAGCTTATGATAAGTGTCTTTTTCTGTGTGACTTATTTCACTTAGAATCATCGTACCTAAGTCCACTCATCTTGCTTCTTCTAGCCTTATGACATTGATTTCATGTCTGAGTGATATTCCTTTGTACATAAGGACCACAACTTCTTTATCCATTTTTCTCTTTCCTGGGATATTTAAGGTGTCATGAAGTGGAGGTTCTTGTCAACAGAGCAGCCCTAAACTTTGGGGTGCCTGTGTCTTGCTGATTTTTAGTTTTCCCAATTTATACGCCCATGAGTGGACGTGCCCTATGCTCCCTAAGCTGTGTTTTTTCGATGTTTCAGGAAACACCGTACACTTCTCCAGAGTGGCTGTTGGCAATTTACATCCCGCCCATCAGCGTAGCAAGGCTGCCATTTCTCCATGGCCTGTCCTGCATTTCTGGTTTTGACACTTTTTGCAGCATGGCCCTTTTGACCGATGGGAAGCGAGACTACTTTGTAGCGCTGATTTGCCTTTCCAGGTTGCTTGGTTGGCCAAAAAGGGCGTATGCGTTTTTTCCTGAATATATTCAGGAAAAAACGCATACGCCCTTTTTGGCCAAGGGCATCATTGTCGACGTTTTGCGACTTTTCATGTGCTTTAAAGGCGATTCGAATCTACCTCCTGAAACCTGTTTCCTGCAATTCTGCCTTGCTTTCAAATCCTCTTCGTTGCCTTCCCTCAATATATTTGTGGACGAGAGTTATCATTTATAAGTCTGCGGGTTTGTGAATGGCAGTGTCCCTGGGCTCCATTTTTCAACTCGCTTTTTTGGGAGCTGGCCGTAAGTGTGCGGGATTGCCTCAGGCCCTATTCTGCTTCTGGGCGGCAGGCTGAGCCTGTGGTTAATTCTTCTTCCTGATGGGAAAATAGAGTGACCTGTGCCTGTCCCAACACCTAGATCTAGTCTCTCATTGGTTGCCCCTCTTCCCGTTCATCCTCAGGACAAATTGCAACCTGTAGGGAACAGGAGGTTAAAGGTGCTGATTCTCCAAGTAGGGAGATTGCTAGTAAAGTACCTGGAATGGCGAACCCGAGCACAAGGAGATGAGAAATGAGGTGCCTTTTAGAAACCTTTCAAAATCACACGGTGTACCATCTTCGGGGTTTCTCATGTAAGTTTTCGATGCAGGAAGATGCCCTTGAACCTGGAGATTTGGGACCCATGGGATGCGTACCACGCAGTATTACTTTAAAGGTTGTGCGTTTGCTCACCCAACCTCTCAGCCCCAAGAGTGTCCACCGTTATGTCTCATCCAGCTGTGTGTCTAGATATGGTCAATCCAGGTTGCATCACAGCCCCTGACCGAATTTTGGAAGAATTTCTCTCTCTTTCACTGTCTTTGTTTTACGGGTTTTTAAAAGTAATTTATTTTTATAATGGGGTTTAGCTGCTTTTCACGGCTGTGTTTATGCGGCTTTACACCCATTTGACTCACTTCCAGACAGATATCAATACATAGGTTTTAAGATTCTTACTAGTCACATATATTCTTGTGCGGTGAATAGGGGGTGTTGAGTCCAGTTCACTGAGCAAGGAGTCGGTCTTTTCTATTACATATTGGGTGTATGGAACGGTATCTGAGCGAATTTGAAACCCTTGTTTTATGCATCACCCCACCTCACCTTTCCCGTTAAGCAGCCATAGTATGTTTTCTAAACGTGTGATTCTGTCCTGTTTTGTAACTCAGTTCAAGTGTAGCGGTTTTTACATTCCCTCTATAAGTGATAGCTTATGATAAGTGTCTTTTTCTGTGTGACTTATTTCACTTAGAATCATCGTACCTAAGTCCACTCATCTTGCTTCTTCTAGCCTTATGATATTGATTTCATGTCTGCGTGATATTCCATTGTACATAAGGACCACAACTTCTTTATCCATTTTTCTCTTTCCTGGGATATTAAAGGTGTCATGAAGTGGAGGTTCTTGTCAACAGAGCAGCCCTAAACTTTGGGGTGCCTGTGTCTTGCTGATTTTTAGTTTTCCCAATTTATACGCCCATGAGTGGATGTGCCCTATGCTCCCTAAGGTGTGTGTTTTAGATGTTTCAGGACACACCGTACACTTCTCCAGAGTGGCTGTTGGCAATTTACATCCCGCCCATCAGCGTAGCAAGGCTGCCATTTCTCCATGGCCTGTCCTGCATTTCTGGTTTTGACACTTTTTGCAGCATGGCCCTTTTGACCGATGGGAAGCGAGACTACTTTGTAGCGCTGATTTGCCTTTCCAGGTTGCTTGGTTGGCCAAAAAGGGCGTATGCGTTTTTTCCTGAATATATTCAGGAAAAAACGCATACGCCCTTTTTGGCCAAGGGCATCATTGTCGACGTTTTGCGACTTTTCATGTGCTTTAAAGGCGATTCGAATCTATCTCCTGAAACCTGTATCCTGCAATTCTGCCTTTCTTTCAAATCCTCTTCATTGCCTTCCCTCAATATATTTGTGGACGAGAGTTATCATTTATAACTCTGCGGTTTTGTGAATGGCAGTGTCCCTGGGCTCCATTTTTCAACTCGCTTTTTTGGGAGCTGGCCGCAAGAGCGCGGGATTGCCTCAGGCCCTATTCTGCTTCTGGGCGGCAGGCTGAGCCTGTGGTTAATTCTTCTTCCTGATGGGAAAATAGAGTGACCTGTGCCTGTCCCAACACCTAGATCTAGTCTCTCATTGGTTGCCCCTCTTCCCGTTCATCCTCAGGACAAATTGCAACCTGTAGGGAACAAAAGGTTAAAGGTGCTGATTCTCCAACTAGGGAGATTGCTAGTAAAGTACCTGGAATGGCGAACCCGAGCACAAGGAGATGAGAAATGAGGTGCGTTTTAGAAACCTTTCAAAATCACACGGTGTACCACCTTCTGGGTTTCTCATGCATGTTTTCGATGTAGGAATATGCCCTTGAACCTGGAGATTTGGGAACCATGGGATGGGTACCAGGCAGTATTACTTTAAAGGGTCTGTGTTTGCTCACCCAACCTCACCCAACCTCTCAGCCCCAAGTGTGTCCAACCTTATGTCTCATCCAGCTGTGGGTGTAGATATGATCAATCCAGGTTGCATCACAGCCCCTGAACGAATTTTGTAAGAATTTCTCTCTCTTTCACTGTCTTTGTTTTACGGGTTTTTAAAAGTAATTTATTTTTATAATGGGGTTTACCTGCTTTTCACGGCTGTGTTTATGCGGCTTTACACCCACTTGACTCACTTCCAGACAGATATCAATACATAGGTTTTACGATTCTTACTAGTCACATATATTCTTGTGCGGTGAATAGGGGGTGTTGAGTCCAGTTCACTGAGCAAGGAGTCGGTCTTTTCTATTACATATTGGGTGTATGGAACGGTATCTGAGCCAATTTGAAACCCTTGTTTTATGCATCACCCCACCTCACCTTTCCCGTTAAGCAGCCATAGGGTGTTTTGTAAACGTGTGACTCTGTTCTGTTTTGTAATTCAGTTCAAGTGTAGCGGTTTTTACATTCCCTCTATAAGTGATAGCTTATGATAAGTGTCTTTTTCTGTGTGACTTATTTCACTTAGAATCATCGTACCTAAGTCCACTCATCTTGCTTCTTCTAACCTTATGACATTGATTTCATGTCTGAGTGATATTCCTTTGTACATAAGGACCACAACTTCTTTATCCATTTTTCTCTTTCCTGGGATATTTAAGGTGTCATGAAGTGGAGGTTCTTGTCAACAGAGCAGCCCTAAACTTTGGGGTGCCTGTGTCTTGCTGATTTTTAGTTTTCCCAATTTATACGCCCATGAGTGGACGTGCCCTATGCTCCCTAAGCTGTGTTTTTTCGATGTTTCAGGACACACCGTACACTTCTCCAGAGTGGCTGTTGGCAATTTACATCCCGCCCATCAGCGTAGCAAGGCTGCCATTTCTCCATGGCCTGTCCTGCATTTCTGGTTTTGACACTTTTTGCAGCATGGCCCTTTTGACCGATGGGAAGCGAGACTTCTTTGTAGCGCTGATTTGCCTTTCCAGGTTGCTTGGTTGGCCAAAAAGGGCGTATGCGTTTTTTCCTGAATATATTCAGGAAAAAACGCATACGCCCTTTTTGGCCAAGGGCATCATTGTCGACGATTTGCGACTTTTCATGTGCTTTAAAGGCGATTCGAATCTACCTCCTGAAACCTGTTTCCTGCAATTCTGCCTTGCTTTCAAATCCTCTTCGTTGCCTTCCCTCAATATATTTGTGGACGAGAGTTATCATTTATAACTCTGCGGGTTTGTGAATGGCAGTGTCCCTGGGCTCCATTTTTCAACTCGCTTTTTTGGGAGCTGGCCTTAAGAGCGCGGGATTGCCTCAGGCCCTATTCTGCTTCTGGGCGGCAGGCTGAGCCTGTGGTTAATTCTTCTTCCTGATGGGAAAATAGAGTGACCTGTGCCTGTCCCAACACCTAGATCTAGTCTCTCATTGGTTGCCCCTCTTCCCGTTCATCCTCAGGACAAATTGCAACCTGTAGGGAACAGGAGGTTAAAGGTGCTGATTCTCCAAGTAGGGAGATTGCTAGTAAAGTAGCTGGAATGGCGAACCCGAGCACAAGGAGGTGAGAAATGAGGTGCCTTTTAGAAACCTTTCAAAATCACACGGTGTACCATCTTCTGGGTTTCTCATGTATGTTTTCGATGTAGGAAGATGCCCTTGAACCTGGAGATTTGGGACCCATGGGATGCGTACCACGCAGTATTACTTTAAAGGTTGTGCGTTTGCTCACCCAACCTCACCCAACCTCTCAGCCCCAAGAGTGTCCACCGTTATGTCTCATCCAGCTGTGTGTCTAGATATGGTCAATCCAGGTTGCATCACAGCCCCTGACCGAATTTTGGAAGAATTTCTCTCTCTTTCACTGTCTTTGTTTTACGGGTTTTTAAAAGTAATTTATTTTTATAATGGGGTTTAGCTGCTTTTCACGGCTGTGTTTATGCGGCTTTACACCCATTTGACTCACTTCCAGACAGATATCAATACATAGGTTTTAAGATTCTTACTAGTCACATATATTCTTGTGCGGTGAATAGGGGGTGTTGAGTCCAGTTCACTGAGCAAGGAGTCGGTCTTTTCTATTACATATTGGGTGTATGGAACGGTATCTGAGCGAATTTGAAACCCTTGTTTTATGCATCACCCCACCTCACCTTTCCCGTTAAGCAGCCATAGTGTGTTTTCTAAACGTGTGACTCTGTTCTGTTTTGTAATTCAGTTCAAGTGTAGCGGTTTTTACATTCCCTCTATAAGTGATAGCTTATGATAAGTGTCTTTTTCTGTGTGACTTATTTCACTTAGAATCGTCGTACCTAAATCCACTCATCTTGCTTCTTCTAGCCTTATGACATTGATTTCATGTCTGAGTGATATTCCATTGTACATAAGGACCACAACTTCTTTATCCATTTTTCTCTTTCCTGGGATATTTAAGGTGTCATGAAGTGGAGGTTCTTGTCAACAGAGCAGCCGTAAACTTTGGGGTGCCTGTGTCTTGCTGATTTTTAGTTTTCCCAATTTATACGCCCATGAGTGGACGTGCCCTATGCTCCCTAAGCTGTGTTTTTTGGATGTTTCAGGACACACCGTACACTTCTCCAGATTGGCTGTTGGCAATTTACATCCCGCCCATCAGCGTAGCAAGGCTGCCATTTCTCTATGGCCTGTCCTGCATTTCTGGTTTTGACACTTTCTGCAGCATGGCCCTTTTGACCGATGGGAAGCGAGACTTCTTTGTAGCGCTGATTTGCCTTTACAGGTTGCTTGGTTGGCCAAAAAGGGCGTATGCGTTTTTTCCTGAATATATTCAGGAAAAAACGCATACGCCCTTTTTGGCCAAGGGCATCATTGTCGACGTTTTGCGACTTTTCATGTGCTTTAAAGGCGACTCGAATCTACCTCCTGAAACCTGTTTCCTGCAATTCTGCCTTGCTTTCAAATCCTCTTCGTTGCCTTCCCTCAATATATTTGTGGACGAGAGTTATCATTTATAACTCTGCGGGTTTGTGAATGGCAGTGTCCCTGGGCTCCATTTTTCAACTCCCTTTTTTGGGAGCTGGCCGCAAGAGCGCGGGATTGCCTCAGGCCCTATTCTGCTTCTGGGCGGCAGGCTGAGCCTGTGGTTAATTCTTCTTCCCGATGGGAAAATAGAGTGACCTGTGCCTGTCCCAACACCTAGATCTAGTCTCTCATTGGTTGCCCCTCTTCCCGTTCATCCTCAGGACAAATTGCAACCTGTAGGGAACAGGAGGTTAAAGGTGCTGATTCTCCAAGTAGGGAGATTGCTAGTAAAGTAGCTGGAATGGAGAACCCGAGCACAAGGAGATGAGAAATGAGGTGCGTTTTAGAAACCTTTCAAAATCACACGGTGTACCATCTTCTGGGTTTCTCATGCATGTTTTCGATGTAGGAAGATGCCCTTGAACCTGGAGATTTGGGACCCATGGGATGGGTACCAGGCAGTATTACTTTAAAGGGTCTGCGTTTGCTCACCCAACCTCACCCAACCTTTCAGCCCCAAGAGTGTCCACCCTTATGTCTCATCCAGCTGTGGGTCTAGATATGGTCAATCCAGGTTGCATCACAGCCCCTGAAAGAATTTTGTAAGAATTTCTCTCTCTTTCACTGTCTTTGTTTTACGGGTTTTTAAAAGTAATTTATTTTTATAATGGGGTTTAGCTGCTTTTCACCGCTGTGTTTATGCGGCTTTACACCCACTGGACTCACTTCCAGACAGATATCAATACATAGGTTTTAAGATTCTTACTAGTCACATATATTCTTCTGCGGTGAATAGGGGGTGTTGAGTCCAGTTCACTGAGCAAGGAGTAGGTCTTGTCTATTTCATATTGGGTGTATGGAACGGTATCTGAGCGAATTTGAAAACCTTGTTTTATGCATCACCCCACCTCACCTTTCCCGTTAAGCAGCCATAGTGTGTTTTCTAAACGTGAGACTCTGTTCTGTTTTGTAATTCAGTTCAAGTGTAGCGGTTTTTACATTCCCTCTATAAGTGATAGCTTATGATAAGTGTCTTTTTCTGTGTGACTTATGTCGCTTAGAATCGTCGTACCTAAAACCACTCATCTTGCTTCTACTAGCCTTATGACATTGATTTCATGTCTGAGTGATATTCCATTGTACATAAGGACCACAACTTCTTTATCCATTTTTCTCTTTCCTGGGATATTTAAGGTGTCATGAAGTGGAGGTTCTTGTCAACAGAGCAGCCCTAAACTTTGGGGTGCCTGTGTCTTGCTGATTTTTAGTTTTCCCAATTTATACGCCCATGAGTGGACGTGCCCTATGCTCCCTAAGCTGTGTTTTTTCGATGTTTCAGGACACACCGTACACTTCTCCAGAGTGGCTGTTGGCAATTTACATCCCGCCCATCAGCGTAGCAAGGCTGCCATTTCTCTATGGCCTGTCCTGCATTTCTGGTTTTGACACTTTCTGCAGCATGACCCTTTTGACCGATGGGAAGCGAGACTTCTTTGTAGCGCTGATTTGCCTTTCCAGGTTGATTGGTTGGCCAAAAAGGGCGTATGCGTTTTTTCCTGAATATATTCAGGAAAAAACGCATACGCCCTTTTTGGCCAAGGGCATCATTGTCGACGTTTTGCGACTTTTCATGTGCTTTAAAGGCGATTCGAATCTACCTCCTGAAACCTGTTTCCTGCAATTCTGCCTTGCTTTCAAATCCTCTTCGTTGCCTTCCCTCAATATATTTGTGGACGAGAGTTATCATTTATAACTCTGCGGGTTTGTGAATGGCAGTGTCCCTGGTCTCCATTTTTCAACTCGCTTTTTTGGGAGCTGGCATTAAGAGCGCGGGATTGCCTCAGGCCCTATTCTGCTTCTGGGCGGCAGGCTGAGCCTGTGGTTAATTCTTCTTCCTGATGGGAAAATAGAGTGACCTGTGCCTGTCCCAACACCTAGATCTAGTCTCTCATTGGTTGCCCCTCTTCCCGTTCATCCTCAGGACAAATTGCAACCTGTAGGGAACAGGAGGTTAAAGGTGCTGATTCTCCAAGTAGGGAGATTGCTAGTAAAGTACCTGGAATGGCGAACCCGAGCACAAGGAGATGAGAAATGAGGTGCCTTTTAGAAACCTTTCAAAATCACACGGTGTACCATCTTCTGGGTTTCTCATGTATGTTTTCGATGTAGGAAGATGCCCTTGAACCTGGATATTTGGGACCAATGGGATGCGTACCACGCAGTATTACTTTAAAGGTTGTGCGTTTGCTCACCCAACCTCACCCAACCTTTCAGCCCCAAGAGTGTCCACCCTTATGTCTCATTAAGCTGTGTGTCTAGATATGGTCAATCCAGGTTGCATCACAGCCCCTGACCGAATTTTGGAAGAATTTCTCTCTCTTTCACTGTCTTTGTTTTACGGGTTTTTAAAAGTAATTTATTTTTATAATGGGGTTTAGCTGCTTTTCACGGCTGTGTTTATGCGGCTTTACACCCACTTGACTCACTTCCAGACAGATATCAATACATAGGTTTTAAGATTCTTACTAGTCACATATATTCTTGTGCGGTGAATAGGGGGTGTTGAGTCCAGTTCACTGAGCAAGGAGTCGGTCTTTTCTATTACATATTGGGTGTATGGAACGGTATCTGAGAGAATTTGAAACCCTTGTTTTATGCATCACCCCACCTCACCTTTCCCGTTAAGCAGCCATAGTCTGTTTTCTAAAGGTGTGACTCTGTTCTGTTTTGTAATTCAGTTCAAGTGTAGCGGTTTTTACATTCCCTCTATAAGTGATAGCTTATGATAAGTGTCTTTTTCTGTGTGACTTATTTCACTTAGAATCGTCGTACCTAAATCCACTCATCTTGCTTCTTCTAGCCTTATGACATTGATTTCATGTCTGAGTGATATTCCATTGTACATAAGGACCACAACTTCTTTATCCATTTTTCTCTTTCCTGGGATATTTAAGGTGTCATGAAGTGGAGGTTCTTGTCAACAGAGCAGCCCTAAACTTTGGGGTGCCTGTGTCTTGCTGATTTTTAGTTTTCCCAATTTATACGCCCATGAGTGGACGTGCCCTATGCTCCCTAAGCTGTGTGTTTTAGATGTTTCAGGACACACCGTACACGTCTCCAGAGTGGCTGTTGGCAATTTACATCCCGCCCATCAGCGTAGCAAGGCTGCCATTTCTCTATGGCCTGTCCTGCATTTCTGGTTTTGACACTTTTTGCATCATGGCCCTTTTGACCGATGGGAAGCGAGACTTCTTTGTAGCGCTGATTTGCCTTTCCAGGTTGCTTGGTTGGCCAAAAAGGGCGTATGCGTTTTTTCCTGAATATATTCAGGAAAAAACGCATACGCCCTTTTTGGCCAAGGGCATCATTGTCGACGATTTGCGACTTTTCATGTGCTTTAAAGGCGATTCGAATCTACCTCCTGAAACCTGTTTCCTGCAATTCTGCCTTGCTTTCAAATCCTCTTCGTTGCCTTCCCTCAATATATTTGTGGACGAGAGTTATCATTTATAACTCTGCGGGTTTGTGAATGGCAGTGTCCCTGGGCTCCATTTTTCAACTGGCTTTTTTGGGAGCTGGCCTTAAGAGCGCGGGATTGCCTCAGGCCCTATTCTGCTTCTGGGCGGCAGGCTGAGCCTGTGGTTAATTCTTCTTCCTGATGGGAAAATAGAGTGACCTGTGCCTGTCCCAACACCTAGATCTAGTCTCTCATTGGTTGCCCCTCTTCCCGTTCATCCTCAGGACAAATTGCAACCTGTAGGGAACAGGAGGTTAAAGGTGCTGATTCTCCAAGTAGGGAGATTGCTAGTAAAGTACCTGGAATGGCGAACCCGAGCACAAGGAGATGAGAAATGAGGTGCCTTATAGAAACCTTTCAAAATCACACGGTGTACCACCTTCTGGATTTCTCATGCATGTTTTCGATGTAGGAAGATGCCCTTGAACCTGGAGATTTGGGACCCATGGGATGCGTACCACGCAGTATTACTTTAAAGGTTGTGCGTTTGCTCACCCAACCGCACCCAACCTCTCAGCCCCAAGAGTGTCCACCCTTATGTCTCATCCAGCTGTGTGTCTAGATATGGTCAATCCAGGTTGCATCACAGCCCCTGACCGAATTTTGGAAGAATTTCTCTCTCTTTCACTGTCTTTGTTTTACGGGTTTTTAAAAGTAATTCATTTTTATAATGGGGTTTAGCTGCTTTTCACGGCTGTGTTTATGCGGCTTTACACCCACTTGACTCACTTCCAGACAGATATCAATACATAGGTTTTAAGATTCTTACTGGTCACATATATTCTTGTGCGGTGAATAGGGGGTGTTGAGTCCAGTTCACTGAGCAAGGAGTCGGTCTTTTCTATTACATATTGGGTGTATGGAACGGTATCTGAGCGAATTTGAAACCCTTGTTTTATGCATCACCACACCTCACCTTTCCCGTTAAGCAGCAATAGTGTGTTTTCTAAAGGTGTGACTCTGTTCTGTTTTGTAATTCAGTTCAAGTGTAGCGGTTTTTACATTCCCTCTATAAGTGATAGCTTATGATAAGTGTCTTTTTCTGTGTGACTTATTTCACTTAGAATCGTCGTACCTAAATCCACTCATCTTGCTTCTTCTAGCCTTATGACATTGATTTCATGTCTGAGTGATATTCCATTGTACATAATGATCACAACTTCTTTATCCATTTTTCTCTTTCCTGGGATATTTAAGGTGTCATGAAGTGGAGGTTCTTGTCAACAGAGCAGCCCTAAACTTTGGGGTGCCTGTGTCTTGCTGATTTTTAGTTTTCCCAATTTATACGCCCATGAGTGGACGTGCCCTATGCTCCCTAAGCTGTGTGTTTTAGATGTTTCAGGACACACCGTACACTTCTCCAGAGTGGCTGTTGGCAATTTACATCCCGCCCATCAGCGTAGCAAGGCTGCCATTTCTCCATGGCCTGTCCTGCATTTCTGGTTTTGACACTTTCTGCAGCATGGCCCTTTTTACCGATGGGAAGCGAGACTTCTTTGTAGCGCTGATTTGCCTTTCCAGGTTGCTTGGTTGGCCAAAAAGGGCGTATGCGTTTTTTCCTGAATATATTCAGGAAAAAACGCATACGCCCTTTTTGGCCAAGGGCATCATTGTCGACGTTTTGCGACTTTTCATGTGCTTTAAAGACGATTCGAATCTACCTCCTGAAACCTGTTTACTGCAATTCTGCCTTGCTTTCAAATCCTCTTCGTTGCCTTCCCTCAATATATTTGTGGACGAGAGTTATCGTTTATAACTCTGCGGGTTTGTGAATGGCAGTGTCCCTGGGCTCCATTTTTCAACTCGCTTTTTTGGGAGCTGGCCGCAGGAGCGCGGCATTGCCTCAGGCCCTATTCTGCTTCTGGGCGGCAGGCTGAGCCTGTGGTTAATTCTTCTTCCTGATGGGAAAATAGAGTGACCTGTGCCTGTCCCAACACCTAGATCTAGTCTCTCATTGGTTGCCCCTCTTCCCTTTCATCCTCAGTACAAATTGCAAACTGTACGGAACAGGAGGTTAAAGGTGCTGATTCTCCAAGTAGGGAGATTGCTAGTAAAGTAGCTGGAATGGCGATCCCGAGCACAAGGAGATGAGAAATGAGGTGCGTTATAGAAACCTTTCAAAATCACACGGTGTACCATCTTCTGGGTTTCTCATGCATGTTTTCGATGTAGGAAGATGCCCTTGAACCTGGAGATTTGGGACCCATGGGATGGGTTCCAGGCTGTATTACTTTAAAGGGTCTGTGTTTGCTCACCCAACCTCACCCAACCTCTCAGCCCCAAGTGTGTCCACCCTTATGTCTCATCCAGCTGTGGGTCTAGATATGATCAATCCAGGTTGCATCACAGCCCCTGAACGAATTTTGTAAGAATTTCTCTCTCTTTCACTGTCTTTGTTTTACGGGTTTTTAAAAGTAATTTATTTTTATAATGGGGTTTACCTGCTTTTCACGGCTGTGTTTATGCGGCTTCACACCCACTTGACTCACTTCCAGACAGATATCAATACATAGGTTTTACGATTCTTACTAGTCACATATATTCTTGTGCGGTGAATAGGGGGTGTTGAGTCCAGTTCACTGAGCAAGGAGTCGGTCTTTTCTATTACATATTGGGTGTATGGAACGGTATCTGAGCCAATTTGAAACCCTTGTTTTATGCATCACCCCACCTCACCTTTCCCGTTAAGCAGCCATAGTGTGTTTTGTAAACGTGTGACTCTGTTCTGTTTTGTAATTCAGTTCAAGTGTAGCGGTTTTTACATTCCCTCTATAAGTGATAGCTTATGATAAGTGTCTTTTTCTGTGTGACTTATTTCACTTAGAATCATCGTACCTAAGTCCACTCATCTTGCTTCTTCTAGCCTTATGACATTGATTTCATGTCTGAGTGATATTCCTTTGTACATAAGGACCACAACTTCTTTATCCATTTTTCTCTTTCCTGGGATATTTAAGGTGTCATGAAGTGGAGGTTCTTGTCAACAGAGCAGCCCTAAACTTTGGGGTGCCTGTGTCTTGCTGATTTTTAGTTTTCCCAATTTATACGCCCATGAGTGGACGTGCCCTATGCTCCCTAAGCTGTGTTTTTTCGATGTTTCAGGACACACCGTACACTTCTCCAGAGTGGCTGTTGGCAATTTACATCCCGCCCATCAGCGTAGCAAGGCTGCCATTTCTCCATGGCCTGTCCTGCATTTCTGGTTTTGACACTTTTTGCAGCATGGCCCTTTTGACCGATGGGAAGCGAGACTACTTTGTAGCGCTGATTTGCCTTTCCAGGTTGCTTGGTTGGCCAAAAAGGGCGTATGCGTTTTTTCCTGAATATATTCAGGAAAAAACGCATACGCCCTTTTTGGCCAAGGGCATCATTGTCGACGTTTTGCGACTTTTCATGTGCTTTAAAGGCGATTCGAATCTACCTCCTGAAACCTGTTTCCTGCAATTCTGCCTTGCTTTCAAATCCTCTTCGTTGCCTTCCCTCAATATATTTGTGGACGAGAGTTATCATTTATAAGTCTGCGGGTTTGTGAATGGCAGTGTCCCTGGGCTCCATTTTTCAACTCGCTTTTTTGGGAGCTGGCCGTAAGTGTGCGGGATTGCCTCAGGCCCTATTCTGCTTCTGGGCGGCAGGCTGAGCCTGTGGTTAATTCTTCTTCCTGATGGGAAAATAGAGTGACCTGTGCCTGTCCCAACACCTAGATCTAGTCTCTCATTGGTTGCCCCTCTTCCCGTTCATCCTCAGGACAAATTGCAACCTGTAGGGAACAGGAGGTTAAAGGTGCTGATTCTCCAAGTAGGGAGATTGCTAGTAAAGTACCTGGAATGGCGAACCCGAGCACAAGGAGATGAGAAATGAGGTGCCTTTTAGAAACCTTTCAAAATCACACGGTGTACCATCTTCTGGGTTTCTCATGTAAGTTTTCGATGCAGGAAGATGCCCTTGAACCTGGAGATTTGGGACCCATGGGATGCGTACCACGCAGTATTACTTTAAAGGTTGTGCGTTTGCTCACCCAACCTCTCAGCCCCAAGAGTGTCCACCGTTATGTCTCATCCAGCTGTGTGTCTAGATATGGTCAATCCAGGTTGCATCACAGCCCCTGACCGAATTTTGGAAGAATTTCTCTCTCTTTCACTGTCTTTGTTTTACGGGTTTTTAAAAGTAATTTATTTTTATAATGGGGTTTACCTGCTTTTCACGGCTGTGTTTATGCGGCTTTACACCCATTTGACTCACTTCCAGACAGATATCAATACATAGGTTTTAAGATTCTTACTAGTCACATATATTCTTGTGCGGTGAATAGGGGGTGTTGAGTCCAGTTCACTGAGCAAGGAGTCGGTCTTTTCTATTACATATTGGGTGTATGGAACGGTATCTGAGCGAATTTGAAACCCTTGTTTTATGCATCACCCCACCTCACCTTTCCCGTTAAGCAGCCATAGTATGTTTTCTAAACGTGTGATTCTGTCCTGTTTTGTAACTCAGTTCAAGTGTAGCGGTTTTTACATTCCCTCTATAAGTGATAGCTTATGATAAGTGTCTTTTTCTGTGTGACTTATTTCACTTAGAATCATCGTACCTAAGTCCACTCATCTTGCTTCTTCTAGCCTTATGATATTGATTTCATGTCTGCGTGATATTCCATTGTACATAAGGACCACAACTTCTTTATCCATTTTTCTCTTTCCTGGGATATTAAAGGTGTCATGAAGTGGAGGTTCTTGTCAACAGAGCAGCCCTCAACTTTGGGGTGCCTGTGTCTTGCTGATTTTTAGTTTTCCCAATTTATACGCCCATGAGTGGATGTGCCCTATGCTCCCTAAGGTGTGTGTTTTAGATGTTTCAGGACACACCGTAAACTTCTCCAGAGTGGCTGTTGGCAATTTACATCCCGCCCATCAGCGTAGCAAGGCTGCCATTTCTCCATGGCCTGTCCTGCATTTCTGGTTTTGACACTTTTTGCAGCATTGCCCTTTTGACCGATGGGAAGCGAGACTACTTTGTAGCGCTGATTTGCCTTTCCAGGTTGCTTGGTTGGCCAAAAAGGGCGTATGCGTTTTTTCCTGAATATATTCAGGAAAAAACGCATACGCCCTTTTTGGCCAAGGGCATCATTGTCGACGTTTTGCGACTTTTCATGTGCTTTAAAGGCGATTCGAATCTATCTCCTGAAACCTGTTTCCTGCAATTCTGCCTTTCTTTCAAATCCTCTTCATTGCCTTCCCTCAATATATTTGTGGACAAGAGTTATCATTTATAACTCTGCGGTTTTGTGAATGGCAGTGTCCCTGGGCTCCATTTTTCAACTCGCTTTTTTGGGAGCTGGCCGCAAGAGCGCGGGATTGCCTCAGGCCCTATTCTGCTTCTGGGCGGCAGGCTGAGCCTGTGGTTAATTCTTCTTCCTGATGGGAAAATAGAGTGACCTGTGCCTGTCCCAACACCTAGATCTAGTCTCACATTGGTTGCCCCTCTTCCCGTTCATCCTCAGGACAATTTGCAACCTGTAGGGAACAAAAGGTTAAAGGTGCTGATTCTCCAACTAGGGAGATTGCTAGTAAAGTACCTGGAATGGCGAACCCGAGCACAAGGAGATGAGAAATGAGGTGCCTTTTAGAAACCTTTCAAAATCACACGGTGTACCACCTTCTGGGTTTCTCATGCATGTTTTCGATGTAGGAATATGCCCTTGAACCTGGAGATTTGGGAACCATGGGATGGGTACCAGGCAGTATTACTTTAAAGGGTCTGTGTTTGCTCACCCAACCTCACCCAACCTCTCAGCCCCAAGTGTGTCCAACCTTATGTCTCATCCAGCTGTGGGTGTAGATATGATCAATCCAGGTTGCATCACAGCCCCTGAACGAATTTTGTAAGAATTTCTCTCTCTTTCACTGTCTTTGTTTTACGGGTTTTTAAAAGTAATTTATTTTTATAATGGGGTTTACCTGCTTTTCACGGCTGTGTTTATGCGGCTTTACACCCACTTGACTCACTTCCAGACAGATATCAATACATAGGTTTTACGATTCTTACTAGTCACATATATTCTTGTGCGGTGAATAGGGGGTGTTGAGTCCAGTTCACTGAGCAAGGAGTCGGTCTTTTCTATTACATATTGGGTGTATGGAACCGTATCTGAGCCAATTTGAAACCCTTGTTTTATGCATCACCCCACCTCACCTTTCCCGTTAAGCAGCCATAGGGTGTTTTGTAAACGTGTGACTCTGTTCTGTTTTGTAATTCAGTTCAAGTGTAGCGGTTTTTACATTCCCTCTATAAGTGATAGCTTATGATAAGTGTCTTTTTCTGTGTGACTTATTTCACTTAGAATCATCGTACCTAAGTCCACTCATCTTGCTTCTTCTAACCTTATGACATTGATTTCATGTCTGAGTGATATTCCTTTGTACATAAGGACCACAACTTCTTTATCCATTTTTCTCTTTCCTGGGATATTTAAGGTGTCATGAAGTGGAGGTTCTTGTCAACAGAGCAGCCCTAAACTTTGGGGTGCCTGTGTCTTGCTGATTTTTAGTTTTCCCAATTTATACGCCCATGAGTGGACGTGCCCTATGCTCCCTAAGCTGTGTTTTTTCGATGTTTCAGGACACACCGTACACTTCTCCAGAGTGGCTGTTGGCAATTTACATCCCGCCCATCAGCGTAGCAAGGCTGCCATTTCTCCATGGCCTGTCCTGCATTTCTGGTTTTGACACTTTTTGCAGCATGGCCCTTTTGACCGATGGGAAGCGAGACTTCTTTGTAGCGCTGATTTGCCTTTCCAGGTTGCTTGGTTGGCCAAAAAGGGCGTATGCGTTTTTTCCTGAATATATTCAGGAAAAAACGCATACGCCCTTTTTGGCCAAGGGCATCATTGTCGACGATTTGCGACTTTTCATGTGCTTTAAATGCGATTCGAATCTACCTCCTGAAACCTGTTTCCTGCAATTCTGCCTTGCTTTCAAATCCTCTTCGTTGCCTTCCCTCAATATATTTGTGGACGAGAGTTATCATTTATAACTCTGCGGGTTTGTGAATGGCAGTGTCCCTGGGCTCCATTTTTCAACTCGCTTTTTTGGGAGCTGGCCTTAAGAGCGCGGGATTGCCTCAGGCCCTATTCTGCTTCTGGGCGGCAGGCTGAGCCTGTGGTTAATTCTTCTTCCTGATGGGAAAATAGAGTGACCTGTGCCTGTCCCAACACCTAGATCTAGTCTCTCATTGGTTGCCCCTCTTCCCGTTCATCCTCAGGACAAATTGCAACCTGTAGGGAACAGGAGGTTAAAGGTGCTGATTCTCCAAGTAGGGAGATTGCTAGTAAAGTAGCTGGAATGGCGAACCCGAGCACAAGGAGGTGAGAAATGAGGTGCCTTTTAGAAACCTTTCAAAATCACACGGTGTACCATCTTCTGGGTTTCTCATGTATGTTTTCCATGTAGGAAGATGCCCTTGAACCTGGAGATTTGGGACCCATGGGATGCGTACCACGCAGTATTACTTTAAAGGTTGTGCGTTTGCTCACCCAACCTCACCCAACCTCTCAGCCCCAAGAGTGTCCACCCTTATGTCTCATCCAGCTGTGTGTCTAGATATGGTCAATCCAGGTTGCATCACAGCCCCTGACCGAATTTTGGAAGAATTTCTCTCTCTTTCACTGTCTTTGTTTTACGGGTTTTTAAAAGTAATTCATTTTTATAATGGGGTTTAGCTGCTTTTCACGGCTGTGTTTATGCGGCTTTACACCCACTTGACTCACTTCCAGACAGATATCAATACATAGGTTTTAAGATTCTTACTGGTCACATATATTCTTGTGCGGTGAATAGGGGGTGTTGAGTCCAGTTCACTGAGCAAGGAGTCGGTCTTTTCTATTACATATTGGGTGTATGGAACGGTATCTGAGCGAATTTGAAACCCTTGTTTTATGCATCACCACACCTCACCTTTCCCGTTAAGCAGCAATAGTGTGTTTTCTAAAGGTGTGACTCTGTTCTGTTTTGTAATTCAGTTCAAGTGTAGCGGTTTTTACATTCCCTCTATAAGTGATAGCTTATGATAAGTGTCTTTTTCTGTGTGACTTATTTCACTTAGAATCGTCGTACCTAAATCCACTCATCTTGCTTCTTCTAGCCTTATGACATTGATTTCATGTCTGAGTGATATTCCATTGTACATAATGATCACAACTTCTTTATCCATTTTTCTCTTTCCTGGGATATTTAAGGTGTCATGAAGTGGAGGTTCTTGTCAACAGAGCAGCCCTAAACTTTGGGGTGCCTGTGTCTTGCTGATTTTTAGTTTTCCCAATTTATACGCCCATGAGTGGACGTGCCCTATGCTCCCTAAGCTGTGTGTTTTAGATGTTTCAGGACACACCGTACACTTCTCCAGAGTGGCTGTTGGCAATTTACATCCCGCCCATCAGCGAAGCAAGGCTGCAATTTCTCCATGGCCTGTCCTGCATTTCTGGTTTTGACACTTTCTGCAGCATGGCCCTTTTTACCGATGGGAAGCAAGACTTCTTTGTAGCGCTGATTTGCCTTTCCAGGTTGCTTGGTTGGCCAAAAAGGGCGTATGCGTTTTTTCCTGAATATATTCAGGAAAAAACGCATACGCCCTTTTTGGCCAAGGGCATCATTGTCGACGTTTTGCGACTTTTCATGTGCTTTAAAGGCGATTCGAATCTACCTCCTGAAACCTGTTTCCTGCAATTCTGCCTTGCTTTCAAATCCTCTTCGTTGCCTTCCCTCAATATATTTGTGGACGAGAGTTATCGTTTATAACTCTGCGGGTTTGTGAATGGCAGTGTCCCTGGGCTCCATTTTTCAACTCGGTTTTTTGGGAGCTGGCCGCAGGAGTGCGGCATTGCCTCAGGCCCTATTCTGCTTCTGGGCGGCAGGCTGAGCCTGTGGTTAATTCTTCTTCCTGATGGGAAAATAGAGTGACCTGTGCCTGTCCCAACACCAAGATCTAGTCTCTCATTGGTTGCCCCTCTTCCCTTTCATCCTCAGGACAAATTGCAAACTGTATGGAACAGGAGGTTAAAGGTGCTGATTCTCCAAGTAGGGAGATTGCTAGTAAAGTAGCTGGAATGGCGAACCCGAGCACAAGGAGATGAGAAATGAGGTGCGTTTTAGAAACCTTTCAAAATCACACGGTGTACCATCTTCTGGGTTTCTCATGCATGTTTTCGATGTAGGAAGATGCCCTTGAACCTGGAGATTTGGGACCCATGGGATGGGTACCACGCAGTATTACTTTAAAGGGTCTGTGTTTGCTCACCCAACCTCACCCAACCTCTCAGCCCCTAGTGTGTCCACCCTTATGTCTCATCCAGCTGTGGGTCTAGATATGGTCAATCCCGGTTGCATCACAGCCTCTCAACGAATTTTGTAAGAATTTCTCTCTCTTTCACTGTCTTTGTTTTACGGGTTTTTAAAAGTAATTTATTTTTATAATGGGGTTATCTGCTTTTCACGGCTGTGTTTATGCGGCTTTACACCCACTTGACTCACTTCCAGACAGATATCAATACATAGGTTTTAAGATTCTTACTAGTCACATATATTCTTGTGCAGTGAATAGGGGGTGTTGAGTCCAGTTCACTGAGCAAGGAGTAGGTCTTGTCTATTACATATTGGGTGTATGGAACGGTATCTGAGCGAATTTGAAACCCTTGTTTTATGCATCACCCCACCTCACCTTTCCCGTTAAGCAGCCATAGTATGTTTTCTAAACGTGTGATTCTGTTCTGTTTTGTAACTCAGTTCAAGTGTAGCGGTTTTTACATTCCCTCTATAAGTGATAGCTTATGATAAGTGTCTTTTTCTGTGTGACTTATTTCACTTAGAATCATCGTACCTAAGTCCACTCATCTTGCTTCTTCTAGCCTTATGATATTGATTTCATGTCTGCGTGATATTCCATTGTACATAAGGACCACAACTTCTTTATCCATTTTTCTCTTTCCTGGGATATTAAAGGTGTCATGAAGTGGAGGTTCTTGTCAACAGAGCAGCCCTAAACTTTGGGGTGCCTGTGTCTTGCTGATTTTTAGTTTTCCCAATTTATACGCCCATGAGTGGATGTGCCCTATGCTCCCTAAGGTGTGTGTTTTAGATGTTTCAGGACACACCGTACACTTCTCCAGAGTGGCTGTTGGCAATTTACATCCCGCCCATCAGCGTAGCAAGGCTGCCATTTCTCCATGGCCTGTCCTGCATTTCTGGTTTTGACACTTTTTGCAGCATGGCCCTTTTGACCGATGGGAAGCGAGACTACTTTGTAGCGCTGATTTGACTTTCCAGGTTGCTTGGTTGGCCAAAAAGGGCGTATGCGTTTTTTCCTGAATATATTCAGGAAAAAACGCATACGCCCTTTTTGGCCAAGGGCATCATTGACGACGTTTTGCGACTTTTCATGTGCTTTAAAGGCGATTCGAATCTATCTCCTGAAACCTGTTTCCTGCAATTCTGCCTTTCTTTCAAATCCTCTTCATTGCCTTCCCTCAATATATTTGTTGACGAGAGTTATCATTTATAACTCTGCGGTTTTGTGAATGGCAGTGTCCCTGGGCTCCATTTTTCAACTCGCTTTTTTGGGAGCTGGCCATAAGAGCGCGGGATTGCCTCAGGCCCTATTCTGCTTCTGGGCGGCAGGCTGAGCCTGTGGTTAATTCTTCTTCCTGATGGGAAAATAGAGTGACCTGTGCCTGTCCCAACACCTAGATCTAGTCTCTCATTGGTTGCCCCTCTTCCCGTTCATCCTCAGGACAAATTGCAACCTGTAGGGAACTAAAGGTTAAAGGTGCTGATTCTCCAACTAGGGAGATTGCTAGTAAAGTACCTGGAATGGCGAACCCGAGCACAAGGAGATGAGAAATGAGGTGCGTTTTAGAAACCTTTCAAAATCACACGGTGTACCACCTTCTGGATTTCTCATGCATGTTTTCGATGTAGGAATATGCCCTTGAACCTGGAGATTTGGGACCCATGGGATGGGTACCAGGCAGTATTACTTTAAAGGGTCTGTGTTTGCTCACCCAACCTCACCCAACCTCTCAGCCCCAAGTGTGTCCACCCTTATGTCTCATCCAGCTGTGGGTCTAGATATGATCAATCCAGGTTGCATCACAGCCCCTGAACGAATTTTGTAAGAATTTCTCTCTCTTTCACTGTCTTTGTTTTACGGGTTTTTAAAAGTAATTTATTTTTATAATGGGGTTTACCTGCTTTTCACGGCTGTGTTTATGCGGCTTCACACCCACTTGACTCACTTCCAGACAGATATCAATACATAGGTTTTACGATTCTTACTAGTCACACATATTCTTGTGCGGTGAATAGGGGGTGTTGAGTCCAGTTCACTGAGCAAGGAGTCGGTCTTTTCTATTACATATTGGGTGTATGGAACGGTATCTGAGCCAATTTGAAACCCTTGTTTTATGCATCACCCCACCTCACCTTTCCCGTTAAGCAGCCATAGTGTGTTTTGTAAACGTGTGACTCTGTTCTGTTTTGTAATTCAGTTCAAGTGTAGCGGTTTTTACATTCCCTGTATAAGTGATAGCTTATGATAAGTGTCTTTTTCTGTGTGACTTATTTCACTTAGAATCATCGTACCTAAGTCCACTCATCTTGCTTCTTCTAGCCTTATGACATTGATTTCATGTCTGAGTGATATTCCTTTGTACATAAGGACCACAACTTCTTTATCCATTTTTCTCTTTCCTGGGATATTTAAGGTGTCATGAAGTGGAGGTTCTTGTCAACAGAGCAGCCCTAAACTTTGGGGTGCCTGTGTCTTGCTGATTTTTAGTTTTCCCAATTTATACGCCCATGAGTGGACGTGCCCTATGCTCCCTAAGCTGTGTTTTTTCGATGTTTCAGGAAACACCGTACACTTCTCCAGAGTGGCTGTTGGCAATTTACATCCCGCCCATCAGCGTAGCAAGGCTGCCATTTCTCCATGGCCTGTCCTGCATTTCTGGTTTTGACACTTTTTGCAGCATGGCCCTTTTGACCGATGGGAAGCGAGACTACTTTGTAGCGCTGATTTGCCTTTCCAGGTTGCTTGGTTGGCCAAAAAGGGCGTATGCGTTTTTTCCTGAATATATTCAGGAAAAAACGCATACGCCCTTTTTGGCCAAGGGCATCATTGTCGACGTTTTGCGACTTTTCATGTGCTTTAAAGGCGATTCGAATCTACCTCCTGAAACCTGTTTCCTGCAATTCTGCCTTGCTTTCAAATCCTCTTCGTTGCCTTCCCTCAATATATTTGTGGACGAGAGTTATCATTTATAAGTCTGCGGGTTTGTGAATGGCAGTGTCCCTGGGCTCCATTTTTCAACTCGCTTTTTTGGGAGCTGGCCGTAAGTGTGCGGGATTGCCTCAGGCCCTATTCTGCTTCTGGGCGGCAGGCTGAGCCTGTGGTTAATTCTTCTTCCTGATGGGAAAATAGAGTGACCTGTGCCTGTCCCAACACCTAGATCTAGTCTCTCATTGGTTGCCCCTCTTCCCGTTCATCCTCAGGACAAATTGCAACCTGTAGGGAACAGGAGGTTAAAGGTGCTGATTCTCCAAGTAGGGAGATTGCTAGTAAAGTACCTGGAATGGCGAACCCGAGCACAAGGAGATGAGAAATGAGGTGCCTTTTAGAAACCTTTCAAAATCACACGGTGTACCATCTTCGGGGTTTCTCATGTAAGTTTTCGATGCAGGAAGATGCCCTTGAACCTGGAGATTTGGGACCCATGGGATGCGTACCACGCAGTATTACTTTAAAGGTTGTGCGTTTGCTCACCCAACCTCTCAGCCCCAAGAGTGTCCACCGTTATGTCTCATCCAGCTGTGTGTCTAGATATGGTCAATCCAGGTTGCATCACAGCCCCTGACCGAATTTTGGAAGAATTTCTCTCTCTTTCACTGTCTTTGTTTTACGGGTTTTTAAAAGTAATTTATTTTTATAATGGGGTTTACCTGCTTTTCACGGCTGTGTTTATGCGGCTTTACACCCATTTGACTCACTTCCAGACAGATATCAATACATAGGTTTTAAGATTCTTACTAGTCACATATATTCTTGTGCGGTGAATAGGGGGTGTTGAGTCCAGTTCACTGAGCAAGGAGTCGGTCTTTTCTATTACATATTGGGTGTATGGAACGGTATCTGAGCGAATTTGAAACCCTTGTTTTATGCATCACCCCACCTCACCTTTCCCGTTAAGCAGCCATAGTATGTTTTCTAAACGTGTGATTCTGTCCTGTTTTGTAACTCAGTTCAAGTGTAGCGGTTTTTACATTCCCTCTATAAGTGATAGCTTATGATAAGTGTCTTTTTCTGTGTGACTTATTTCACTTAGAATCATCGTACCTAAGTCCACTCATCTTGCTTCTTCTAGCCTTATGATATTGATTTCATGTCTGCGTGATATTCCATTGTACATAAGGACCACAACTTCTTTATCCATTTTTCTCTTTCCTGGGATATTAAAGGTGTCATGAAGTGGAGGTTCTTGTCAACAGAGCAGCCCTAAACTTTGGGGTGCCTGTGTCTTGCTGATTTTTAGTTTTCCCAATTTATACGCCCATGAGTGGATGTGCCCTATGCTCCCTAAGGTGTGTGTTTTAGATGTTTCAGGACACACCGTACACTTCTCCAGAGTGGCTGTTGGCAATTTACATCCCGCCCATCAGCGTAGCAAGGCTGCCATTTCTCCATGGCCTGTCCTGCATTTCTGGTTTTGACACTTTTTGCAGCATGGCCCTTTTGACCGATGGGAAGCGAGACTACTTTGTAGCGCTGATTTGCCTTTCCAGGTTGCTTGGTTGGCCAAAAAGGGCGTATGCGTTTTTTCCTGAATATATTCAGGAAAAAACGCATACGCCCTTTTTGGCCAAGGGCATCATTGTCGACGTTTTGCGACTTTTCATGTGCTTTAAAGGCGATTCGAATCTATCTCCTGAAACCTGTATCCTGCAATTCTGCCTTTCTTTCAAATCCTCTTCATTGCCTTCCCTCAATATATTTGTGGACGAGAGTTATCATTTATAACTCTGCGGTTTTGTGAATGGCAGTGTCCCTGGGCTCCATTTTTCAACTCGCTTTTTTGGGAGCTGGCCGCAAGAGCGCGGGATTGCCTCAGGCCCTATTCTGCTTCTGGGCGGCAGGCTGAGCCTGTGGTTAATTCTTCTTCCTGATGGGAAAATAGAGTGACCTGTGCCTGTCCCAACACCTAGATCTAGTCTCTCATTGGTTGCCCCTCTTCCCGTTCATCCTCAGGACAATTTGCAACCTGTAGGGAACAAAAGGTTAAAGGTGCTGATTCTCCAACTAGGGAGATTGCTAGTAAAGTACCTGGAATGGCGAACCCGAGCACAAGGAGATGAGAAATGAGGTGCCTTTTAGAAACCTTTCAAAATCACACGGTGTACCACCTTCTGGGTTTCTCATGCATGTTTTCGATGTAGGAAGATGCCCTTGAACCTGGAGATTTGGGACCCATGGGATGCGTACCACGCAGTATTACTTTAAAGGTTGTGCGTTTGCTCACCCAACCTCACCCAACCTCTCAGCCCCAAGAGTGTCCACCGTTATGTCTCATCCAGCTGTGTGTCTAGATATGGTCAATCCAGGTTGCATCACAGCCCCTGACCGAATTTTGGAAGAATTTCTCTCTCTTTCACTGTCTTTGTTTTACGGGTTTTTAAAAGTAATTTATTTTTATAATGGGGTTTAGCTGCTTTTCACGGCTGTGTTTATGCGGCTTTACACCCATTTGACTCACTTCCAGACAGATATCAATACATAGGTTTTAAGATTCTTACTAGTCACATATATTCTTGTGCGGTGAATAGGGGGTGTTGAGTCCAGTTCACTGAGCAAGGAGTCGGTCTTTTCTATTACATATTGGGTGTATGGAACGGTATCTGAGCGAATTTGAAACCCTTGTTTTATGCATCACCCCACCTCACCTTTCCCGTTAAGCAGCCATAGTGTGTTTTCTAAACGTGTGACTCTGTTCTGTTTTGTAATTCAGTTCAAGTGTAGCGGTTTTTACATTCCCTCTATAAGTGATAGCTTATGATAAGTGTCTTTTTCTGTGTGACTTATTTCACTTAGAATCGTCGTACCTAAATCCACTCATCTTGCTTCTTCTAGCCTTATGACATTGATTTCATGTCTGAGTGATATTCCATTGTACATAAGGACCACAACTTCTTTATCCATTTTTCTCTTTCCTGGGATATTTAAGGTGTCATGAAGTGGAGGTTCTTGTCAACAGAGCAGCCGTAAACTTTGGGGTGCCTGTGTCTTGCTGATTTTTAGTTTTCCCAATTTATACGCCCATGAGTGGACGTGCCCTATGCTCCCTAAGCTGTGTTTTTTGGATGTTTCAGGACACACCGTACACTTCTCCAGAGTGGCTGTTGGCAATTTACATCCCGCCCATCAGCGTAGCAAGGCTGCCATTTCTCTATGGCCTGTCCTGCATTTCTGGTTTTGACACTTTCTGCAGCATGGCCCTTTTGACCGATGGGAAGCGAGACTTCTTTGTAGCGCTGATTTGCCTTTACAGGTTGCTTGGTTGGCCAAAAAGGGCGTATGCGTTTTTTCCTGAATATATTCAGGAAAAAACGCATACGCCCTTTTTGGCCAAGGGCATCATTGTCGACGTTTTGCGACTTTTCATGTGCTTTAAAGGCGACTCGAATCTACCTCCTGAAACCTGTTTCCTGCAATTCTGCCTTGCTTTCAAATCCTCTTCGTTGCCTTCCCTCAATATATTTGTGGACGAGAGTTATCATTTATAACTCTGCGGGTTTGTGAATGGCAGTGTCCCTGGGCTCCATTTTTCAACTCCCTTTTTTGGGAGCTGGCCGCAAGAGCGCGGGATTGCCTCAGGCCCTATTCTGCTTCTGGGCGGCAGGCTGAGCCTGTGGTTAATTCTTCTTCCCGATGGGAAAATAGAGTGACCTGTGCCTGTCCCAACACCTAGATCTAGTCTCTCATTGGTTGCCCCTCTTCCCGTTCATCCTCAGGACAAATTGCAACCTGTAGGGAACAGGAGGTTAAAGGTGCTGATTCTCCAAGTAGGGAGATTGCTAGTAAAGTAGCTGGAATGGAGAACCCGAGCACAAGGAGATGAGAAATGAGGTGCGTTTTAGAAACCTTTCAAAATCACACGGTGTACCATCTTCTGGGTTTCTCATGCATGTTTTCGATGTAGGAAGATGCCCTTGAACCTGGAGATTTGGGACCCATGGGATGGGTACCAGGCAGTATTACTTTAAAGGGTCTGCGTTTGCTCACCCAACCTCACCCAACCTTTCAGCCCCAAGAGTGTCCACCCTTATGTCTCATCCAGCTGTGGGTCTAGATATGGTCAATCCAGGTTGCATCACAGCCCCTGAAAGAATTTTGTAAGAATTTCTCTCTCTTTCACTGTCTTTGTTTTACGGGTTTTTAAAAGTAATTTATTTTTATAATGGGGTTTAGCTGCTTTTCACCGCTGTGTTTATGCGGCTTTACACCCACTGGACTCACTTCCAGACAGATATCAATACATAGGTTTTAAGATTCTTACTAGTCACATATATTCTTCTGCGGTGAATAGGGGGTGTTGAGTCCAGTTCACTGAGCAAGGAGTAGGTCTTGTCTATTTCATATTGGGTGTATGGAACGGTATCTGAGCGAATTTGAAAACCTTGTTTTATGCATCACCCCACCTCACCTTTCCCGTTAAGCAGCCATAGTGTGTTTTCTAAACGTGAGACTCTGTTCTGTTTTGTAATTCAGTTCAAGTGTAGCGGTTTTTACATTCCCTCTATAAGTGATAGCTTATGATAAGTGTCTTTTTCTGTGTGACTTATGTCGCTTAGAATCGTCGTACCTAAAACCACTCATCTTGCTTCTACTAGCCTTATGACATTGATTTCATGTCTGAGTGATATTCCATTGTACATAAGGACCACAACTTCTTTATCCATTTTTCTCTTTCCTGGGATATTTAAGGTGTCATGAAGTGGAGGTTCTTGTCAACAGAGCAGCCCTAAACTTTGGGGTGCCTGTGTCTTGCTGATTTTTAGTTTTCCCAATTTATACGCCCATGAGTGGACGTGCCCTATGCTCCCTAAGCTGTGTTTTTTCGATGTTTCAGGACACACCGTACACTTCTCCAGAGTGGCTGTTGGCAATTTACATCCCGCCCATCAGCGTAGCAAGGCTGCCATTTCTCTATGGCCTGTCCTGCATTTCTGGTTTTGACACTTTCTGCAGCATGACCCTTTTGACCGATGGGAAGCGAGACTTCTTTGTAGCGCTGATTTGCCTTTCCAGGTTGATTGGTTGGCCAAAAAGGGCGTATGCGTTTTTTCCTGAATATATTCAGGAAAAAACGCATACGCCCTTTTTGGCCAAGGGCATCATTGTCGACGTTTTGCGACTTTTCATGTGCTTTAAAGGCGATTCGAATCTACCTCCTGAAACCTGTTTCCTGCAATTCTGCCTTGCTTTCAAATCCTCTTCGTTGCCTTCCCTCAATATATTTGTGGACGAGAGTTATCATTTATAACTCTGCGGGTTTGTGAATGGCAGTGTCCCTGGTCTCCATTTTTCAACTCGCTTTTTTGGGAGCTGGCATTAAGAGCGCGGGATTGCCTCAGGCCCTATTCTGCTTCTGGGCGGCAGGCTGAGCCTGTGGTTAATTCTTCTTCCTGATGGGAAAATAGAGTGACCTGTGCCTGTCCCAACACCTAGATCTAGTCTCTCATTGGTTGCCCCTCTTCCCGTTCATCCTCAGGACAAATTGCAACCTGTAGGGAACAGGAGGTTAAAGGTGCTGATTCTCCAAGTAGGGAGATTGCTAGTAAAGTACCTGGAATGGCGAACCCGAGCACAAGGAGATGAGAAATGAGGTGCCTTTTAGAAACCTTTCAAAATCACACGGTGTACCATCTTCTGGGTTTCTCATGTATGTTTTCGATGTAGGAAGATGCCCTTGAACCTGGATATTTGGGACCAATGGGATGCGTACCACGCAGTATTACTTTAAAGGTTGTGCGTTTGCTCACCCAACCTCACCCAACCTTTCAGCCCGAAGAGTGTCCACCCTTATGTCTCATCCAGCTGTGTGTCTAGATATGGTCAATCCAGGTTGCATCACAGCCCCTGACCGAATTTTGGAAGAATTTCTCTCTCTTTCACTGTCTTTGTTTTACGGGTTTTTAAAAGTAATTTATTTTTATAATGGGGTTTAGCTGCTTTTCACGGCTGTGTTTATGCGGCTTTACACCCACTTGACTCACTTCCAGACAGATATCAATACATAGGTTTTAAGATTCTTACTAGTCACATATATTCTTGTGCGGTGAATAGGGGGTGTTGAGTCCAGTTCACTGAGCAAGGAGTCGGTCTTTTCTATTACATATTGGGTGTATGGAACGGTATCTGAGAGAATTTGAAACCCTTGTTTTATGCATCACCCCACCTCACCTTTCCCGTTAAGCAGCCATAGTGTGTTTTCTAAAGGTGTGACTCTGTTCTGTTTTGTAATTCAGTTCAAGTGTAGCGGTTTTTACATTCCCTCTATAAGTGATAGCTTATGATAAGTGTCTTTTTCTGTGTGACTTATTTCACTTAGAATCGTCGTACCTAAATCCACTCATCTTGCTTCTTCTAGCCTTATGACATTGATTTCATGTCTGAGTGATATTCCATTGTACATAAGGACCACAACTTCTTTATCCATTTTTCTCTTTCCTGGGATATTTAAGGTGTCATGAAGTGGAGGTTCTTGTCAACAGAGCAGCCCTAAACTTTGGGGTGCCTGTGTCTTGCTGATTTTTAGTTTTCCCAATTTATACGCCCATGAGTGGACGTGCCCTATGCTCCCTAAGCTGTGTGTTTTAGATGTTTCAGGACACACCGTACACGTCTCCAGAGTGGCTGTTGGCAATTTACATCCCGCCCATCAGCGTAGCAAGGCTGCCATTTCTCTATGGCCTGTCCTGCATTTCTGGTTTTGACACTTTTTGCATCATGGCCCTTTTGACCGATGGGAAGCGAGACTTCTTTGTAGCGCTGATTTGCCTTTCCAGGTTGCTTGGTTGGCCAAAAAGGGCGTATGCGTTTTTTCCTGAATATATTCAGGAAAAAACGCATACGCCCTTTTTGGCCAAGGGCATCATTGTCGACGATTTGCGACTTTTCATGTGCTTTAAAGGCGATTCGAATCTACCTCCTGAAACCTGTTTCCTGCAATTCTGCCTTGCTTTCAAATCCTCTTCGTTGCCTTCCCTCAATATATTTGTGGACGAGAGTTATCATTTATAACTCTGCGGGTTTGTGAATGGCAGTGTCCCTGGGCTCCATTTTTCAACTGGCTTTTTTGGGAGCTGGCCTTAAGAGCGCGGGATTGCCTCAGGCCCTATTCTGCTTCTGGGCGGCAGGCTGAGCCTGTGGTTAATTCTTCTTCCTGATGGGAAAATAGAGTGACCTGTGCCTGTCCCAACACCTAGATCTAGTCTCTCATTGGTTGCCCCTCTTCCCGTTCATCCTCAGGACAAATTGCAACCTGTAGGGAACAGGAGGTTAAAGGTGCTGATTCTCCAAGTAGGGAGATTGCTAGTAAAGTACCTGGAATGGCGAACCCGAGCACAAGGAGATGAGAAATGAGGTGCCTTATAGAAACCTTTCAAAATCACACGGTGTACCACCTTCTGGATTTCTCATGCATGTTTTCGATGTAGGAAGATGCCCTTGAACCTGGAGATTTGGGACCCATGGGATGCGTACCACGCAGTATTACTTTAAAGGTTGTGCGTTTGCTCACCCAACCTCACCCAACCTCTCAGCCCCAAGAGTGTCCACCCTTATGTCTCATCCAGCTGTGTGTCTAGATATGGTCAATCCAGGTTGCATCACAGCCCCTGACCGAATTTTGGAAGAATTTCTCTCTCTTTCACTGTCTTTGTTTTACGGGTTTTTAAAAGTAATTCATTTTTATAATGGGGTTTAGCTGCTTTTCACGGCTGTGTTTATGCGGCTTTACACCCACTTGACTCACTTCCAGACAGATATCAATACATAGGTTTTAAGATTCTTACTGGTCACATATATTCTTGTGCGGTGAATAGGGGGTGTTGAGTCCAGTTCACTGAGCAAGGAGTCGGTCTTTTCTATTACATATTGGGTGTATGGAACGGTATCTGAGCGAATTTGAAACCCTTGTTTTATGCATCACCCCACCTCACCTTTCCCGTTAAGCAGCCATAGTATGTTTTCTAAACGTGTGATTCTGTCCTGTTTTGTAACTCAGTTCAAGTGTAGCGGTTTTTACATTCCCTCTATAAGTGATAGCTTATGATAAGTGTCTTTTTCTGTGTGACTTATTTCACTTAGAATCATCGTACCTAAGTCCACTCATCTTGCTTCTTCTAGCCTTATGATATTGATTTCATGTCTGCGTGATATTCCATTGTACATAAGGACCACAACTTCTTTATCCATTTTTCTCTTTCCTGGGATATTAAAGGTGTCATGAAGTGGAGGTTCTTGTCAACAGAGCAGCCCTAAACTTTGGGGTGCCTGTGTCTTGCTGATTTTTAGTTTTCCCAATTTATACGCCCATGAGTGGATGTGCCCTATGCTCCCTAAGGTGTGTGTTTTAGATGTTTCAGGACACACCGTACACTTCTCCAGAGTGGCTGTTGGCAATTTACATCCCACCCATCAGCGTAGCAAGGCTGCCATTTCTCCATGGCCTGTCCTGCATTTCTGGTTTTGACACTTTTTGCAGCATGGCCCTTTTGACCGATGGGAAGCGAGACTACTTTGTAGCGCTGATTTGCCTTTCCAGGTTGCTTGGTTGGCCAAAAAGGGCGTATGCGTTTTTTCCTGAATATATTCAGGAAAAAACGCATACGCCCTTTTTGGCCAAGGGCATCATTGTCGACGTTTTGCGACTTTTCATGTGCTTTAAAGGCGATTCGAATCTATCTCCTGAAACCTGTATCCTGCAATTCTGCCTTTCTTTCAAATCCTCTTCATTGCCTTCCCTCAATATATTTGTGGACGAGAGTTATCATTTATAACTCTGCGGTTTTGTGAATGGCAGTGTCCCTGGGCTCCATTTTTCAACTCGCTTTTTTGGGAGCTGGCCGCAAGAGCGCGGGATTGCCTCAGGCCCTATTCTGCTTCTGGGCGGCAGGCTGAGCCTGTGGTTAATTCTTCTTCCTGATGGGAAAATAGAGTGACCTGTGCCTGTCCCAACACCTAGATCTAGTCTCTCATTGGTTGCCCCTCTTCCCGTTCATCCTCAGGACAATTTGCAACCTGTAGGGAACAAAAGGTTAAAGGTGCTGATTCTCCAACTAGGGAGATTGCTAGTAAAGTACCTGGAATGGCGAACCCGAGCACAAGGAGATGAGAAATGAGGTGCCTTTTAGAAACCTTTCAAAATCACACGGTGTACCACCTTCTGGGTTTCTCATGCATGTTTTCGATGTAGGAATATGCCCTTGAACCTGGAGATTTGGGAACCATGGGATGGGTACCAGGCAGTATTACTTTAAAGGGTCTGTGTTTGCTCACCCAACCTCACCCAACCTCTCAGCCCCAAGTGTGTCCAACCTTATGTCTCATCCAGCTGTGGGTGTAGATATGATCAATCCAGGTTGCATCACAGCCCCTGAACGAATTTTGTAAGAATTTCTCTCTCTTTCACTGTCTTTGTTTTACGGGTTTTTAAAAGTAATTTATTTTTATAATGGGGTTTACCTGCTTTTCACGGCTGTGTTTATGCGGCTTTACACCCACTTGACTCACTTCCAGACAGATATCAATACATAGGTTTTACGATTCTTACTAGTCACATATATTCTTGTGCGGTGAATAGGGGGTGTTGAGTCCAGTTCACTGAGCAAGGAGTCGGTCTTTTCTATTACATATTGGGTGTATGGAACGGTATCTGAGCCAATTTGAAACCCTTGTTTTATGCATCACCCCACCTCACCTTTCCCGTTAAGCAGCCATAGGGTGTTTTGTAAACGTGTGACTCTGTTCTGTTTTGTAATTCAGTTCAAGTGTAGCGGTTTTTACATTCCCTCTATAAGTGATAGCTTATGATAAGTGTCTTTTTCTGTGTGACTTATTTCACTTAGAATCATCGTACCTAAGTCCACTCATCTTGCTTCTTCTAACCTTATGACATTGATTTCATGTCTGAGTGATATTCCTTTGTACATAAGGACCACAACTTCTTTATCCATTTTTCTCTTTCCTGGGATATTTAAGGTGTCATGAAGTGGAGGTTCTTGTCAACAGAGCAGCCCTAAACTTTGGGGTGCCTGTGTCTTGCTGATTTTTAGTTTTCCCAATTTATACGCCCATGAGTGGACGTGCCCTATGCTCCCTAAGCTGTGTTTTTTCGATGTTTCAGGACACACCGTACACTTCTCCAGAGTGGCTGTTGGCAATTTACATCCCGCCCATCAGCGTAGCAAGGCTGCCATTTCTCCATGGCCTGTCCTGCATTTCTGGTTTTGACACTTTTTGCAGCATGGCCCTTTTGACCGATGGGAAGCGAGACTTCTTTGTAGCGCTGATTTGCCTTTCCAGGTTGCTTGGTTGGCCAAAAAGGGCGTATGCGTTTTTTCCTGAATATATTCAGGAAAAAACGCATACGCCCTTTTTGGCCAAGGGCATCATTGTCGACGATTTGCGACTTTTCATGTGCTTTAAAGGCGATTCGAATCTACCTCCTGAAACCTGTTTCCTGCAATTCTGCCTTGCTTTCAAATCCTCTTCGTTGCCTTCCCTCAATATATTTGTGGACGAGAGTTATCATTTATAACTCTGCGGGTTTGTGAATGGCAGTGTCCCTGGGCTCCATTTTTCAACTCGCTTTTTTGGGAGCTGGCCTTAAGAGCGCGGGATTGCCTCAGGCCCTATTCTGCTTCTGGGCGGCAGGCTGAGCCTGTGGTTAATTCTTCTTCCTGATGGGAAAATAGAGTGACCTGTGCCTGTCCCAACACCTAGATCTAGTCTCTCATTGGTTGCCCCTCTTCCCGTTCATCCTCAGGACAAATTGCAACCTGTAGGGAACAGGAGGTTAAAGGTGCTGATTCTCCAAGTAGGGAGATTGCTAGTAAAGTAGCTGGAATGGCGAACCCGAGCACAAGGAGGTGAGAAATGAGGTGCCTTTTAGAAACCTTTCAAAATCACACGGTGTACCATCTTCTGGGTTTCTCATGTATGTTTTCGATGTAGGAAGATGCCCTTGAACCTGGAGATTTGGGACCCATGGGATGCGTACCACGCAGTATTACTTTAAAGGTTGTGCGTTTGCTCACCCAACCTCACCCAACCTCTCAGCCCCAAGAGTGTCCACCGTTATGTCTCATCCAGCTGTGTGTCTAGATATGGTCAATCCAGGTTGCATCACAGCCCCTGACCGAATTTTGGAAGAATTTCTCTCTCTTTCACTGTCTTTGTTTTACGGGTTTTTAAAAGTAATTTATTTTTATAATGGGGTTTAGCTGCTTTTCACGGCTGTGTTTATGCGGCTTTACACCCATTTGACTCACTTCCAGACAGATATCAATACATAGGTTTTAAGATTCTTACTAGTCACATATATTCTTGTGCGGTGAATAGGGGGTGTTGAGTCCAGTTCACTGAGCAAGGAGTCGGTCTTTTCTATTACATATTGGGTGTATGGAACGGTATCTGAGCGAATTTGAAACCCTTGTTTTATGCATCACCCCACCTCACCTTTCCCGTTAAGCAGCCATAGTGTGTTTTCTAAACGTGTGACTCTGTTCTGTTTTGTAATTCAGTTCAAGTGTAGCGGTTTTTACATTCCCTCTATAAGTGATAGCTTATGATAAGTGTCTTTTTCTGTGTGACTTATTTCACTTAGAATCGTCGTACCTAAATCCACTCATCTTGCTTCTTCTAGCCTTATGACATTGATTTCATGTCTGAGTGATATTCCATTGTACATAAGGACCACAACTTCTTTATCCATTTTTCTCTTTCCTGGGATATTTAAGGTGTCATGAAGTGGAGGTTCTTGTCAACAGAGCAGCCGTAAACTTTGGGGTGCCTGTGTCTTGCTGATTTTTAGTTTTCCCAATTTATACGCCCATGAGTGGACGTGCCCTATGCTCCCTAAGCTGTGTTTTTTGGATGTTTCAGGACACACCGTACACTTCTCCAGAGTGGCTGTTGGCAATTTACATCCCGCCCATCAGCGTAGCAAGGCTGCCATTTCTCTATGGCCTGTCCTGCATTTCTGGTTTTGACACTTTCTGCAGCATGGCCCTTTTGACCGATGGGAAGCGAGACTTCTTTGTAGCGCTGATTTGCCTTTACAGGTTGCTTGGTTGGCCAAAAAGGGCGTATGCGTTTTTTCCTGAATATATTCAGGAAAAAACGCATACGCCCTTTTTGGCCAAGGGCATCATTGTCGACGTTTTGCGACTTTTCATGTGCTTTAAAGGCGACTCGAATCTACCTCCTGAAACCTGTTTCCTGCAATTCTGCCTTGCTTTCAAATCCTCTTCGTTGCCTTCCCTCAATATATTTGTGGACGAGAGTTATCATTTATAACTCTGCGGGTTTGTGAATGGCAGTGTCCCTGGGCTCCATTTTTCAACTCCCTTTTTTGGGAGCTGGCCGCAAGAGCGCGGGATTGCCTCAGGCCCTATTCTGCTTCTGGGCGGCAGGCTGAGCCTGTGGTTAATTCTTCTTCCCGATGGGAAAATAGAGTGACCTGTGCCTGTCCCAACACCTAGATCTAGTCTCTCATTGGTTGCCCCTCTTCCCGTTCATCCTCAGGACAAATTGCAACCTGTAGGGAACAGGAGGTTAAAGGTGCTGATTCTCCAAGTAGGGAGATTGCTAGTAAAGTAGCTGGAATGGAGAACCCGAGCACAAGGAGATGAGAAATGAGGTGCGTTTTAGAAACCTTTCAAAATCACACGGTGTACCATCTTCTGGGTTTCTCATGCATGTTTTCGATGTAGGAAGATGCCCTTGAACCTGGAGATTTGGGACCCATGGGATGGGTACCAGGCAGTATTACTTTAAAGGGTCTGCGTTTGCTCACCCAACCTCACCCAACCTTTCAGCCCCAAGAGTGTCCACCCTTATGTCTCATCCAGCTGTGGGTCTAGATATGGTCAATCCAGGTTGCATCACAGCCCCTGAAAGAATTTTGTAAGAATTTCTCTCTCTTTCACTGTCTTTGTTTTACGGGTTTTTAAAAGTAATTTATTTTTATAATGGGGTTTAGCTGCTTTTCACCGCTGTGTTTATGCGGCTTTACACCCACTGGACTCACTTCCAGACAGATATCAATACATAGGTTTTAAGATTCTTACTAGTCACATATATTCTTCTGCGGTGAATAGGGGGTGTTGAGTCCAGTTCACTGAGCAAGGAGTAGGTCTTGTCTATTTCATATTGGGTGTATGGAACGGTATCTGAGCGAATTTGAAAACCTTGTTTTATGCATCACCCCACCTCACCTTTCCCGTTAAGCAGCCATAGTGTGTTTTCTAAACGTGAGACTCTGTTCTGTTTTGTAATTCAGTTCAAGTGTAGCGGTTTTTACATTCCCTCTATAAGTGATAGCTTATGATAAGTGTCTTTTTCTGTGTGACTTATGTCGCTTAGAATCGTCGTACCTAAAACCACTCATCTTGCTTCTACTAGCCTTATGACATTGATTTCATGTCTGAGTGATATTCCATTGTACATAAGGACCACAACTTCTTTATCCATTTTTCTCTTTCCTGGGATATTTAAGGTGTCATGAAGTGGAGGTTCTTGTCAACAGAGCAGCCCTAAACTTTGGGGTGCCTGTGTCTTGCTGATTTTTAGTTTTCCCAATTTATACGCCCATGAGTGGACGTGCCCTATGCTCCCTAAGCTGTGTTTTTTCGATGTTTCAGGACACACCGTACACTTCTCCAGAGTGGCTGTTGGCAATTTACATCCCGCCCATCAGCGTAGCAAGGCTGCCATTTCTCTATGGCCTGTCCTGCATTTCTGGTTTTGACACTTTCTGCAGCATGACCCTTTTGACCGATGGGAAGCGAGACTTCTTTGTAGCGCTGATTTGCCTTTCCAGGTTGATTGGTTGGCCAAAAAGGGCGTATGCGTTTTTTCCTGAATATATTCAGGAAAAAACGCATACGCCCTTTTTGGCCAAGGGCATCATTGTCGACGTTTTGCGACTTTTCATGTGCTTTAAAGGCGATTCGAATCTACCTCCTGAAACCTGTTTCCTGCAATTCTGCCTTGCTTTCAAATCCTCTTCGTTGCCTTCCCTCAATATATTTGTGGACGAGAGTTATCATTTATAACTCTGCGGGTTTGTGAATGGCAGTGTCCCTGGTCTCCATTTTTCAACTCGCTTTTTTGGGAGCTGGCATTAAGAGCGCGGGATTGCCTCAGGCCCTATTCTGCTTCTGGGCGGCAGGCTGAGCCTGTGGTTAATTCTTCTTCCTGATGGGAAAATAGAGTGACCTGTGCCTGTCCCAACACCTAGATCTAGTCTCTCATTGGTTGCCCCTCTTCCCGTTCATCCTCAGGACAAATTGCAACCTGTAGGGAACAGGAGGTTAAAGGTGCTGATTCTCCAAGTAGGGAGATTGCTAGTAAAGTACCTGGAATGGCGAACCCGAGCACAAGGAGATGAGAAATGAGGTGCCTTTTAGAAACCTTTCAAAATCACACGGTGTACCATCTTCTGGGTTTCTCATGTATGTTTTCGATGTAGGAAGATGCCCTTGAACCTGGATATTTGGGACCAATGGGATGCGTACCACGCAGTATTACTTTAAAGGTTGTGCGTTTGCTCACCCAACCTCACCCAACCTTTCAGCCCGAAGAGTGTCCACCCTTATGTCTCATCCAGCTGTGTGTCTAGATATGGTCAATCCAGGTTGCATCACAGCCCCTGACCGAATTTTGGAAGAATTTCTCTCTCTTTCACTGTCTTTGTTTTACGGGTTTTTAAAAGTAATTTATTTTTATAATGGGGTTTAGCTGCTTTTCACGGCTGTGTTTATGCGGCTTTACACCCACTTGACTCACTTCCAGACAGATATCAATACATAGGTTTTAAGATTCTTACTAGTCACATATATTCTTGTGCGGTGAATAGGGGGTGTTGAGTCCAGTTCACTGAGCAAGGAGTCGGTCTTTTCTATTACATATTGGGTGTATGGAACGGTATCTGAGAGAATTTGAAACCCTTGTTTTATGCATCACCCCACCTCACCTTTCCCGTTAAGCAGCCATAGTGTGTTTTCTAAAGGTGTGACTCTGTTCTGTTTTGTAATTCAGTTCAAGTGTAGCGGTTTTTACATTCCCTCTATAAGTGATAGCTTATGATAAGTGTCTTTTTCTGTGTGACTTATTTCACTTAGAATCGTCGTACCTAAATCCACTCATCTTGCTTCTTCTAGCCTTATGACATTGATTTCATGTCTGAGTGATATTCCATTGTACATAAGGACCACAACTTCTTTATCCATTTTTCTCTTTCCTGGGATATTTAAGGTGTCATGAAGTGGAGGTTCTTGTCAACAGAGCAGCCCTAAACTTTGGGGTGCCTGTGTCTTGCTGATTTTTAGTTTTCCCAATTTATACGCCCATGAGTGGACGTGCCCTATGCTCCCTAAGCTGTGTGTTTTAGATGTTTCAGGACACACCGTACACGTCTCCAGAGTGGCTGTTGGCAATTTACATCCCGCCCATCAGCGTAGCAAGGCTGCCATTTCTCTATGGCCTGTCCTGCATTTCTGGTTTTGACACTTTTTGCATCATGGCCCTTTTGACCGATGGGAAGCGAGACTTCTTTGTAGCGCTGATTTGCCTTTCCAGGTTGCTTGGTTGGCCAAAAAGGGCGTATGCGTTTTTTCCTGAATATATTCAGGAAAAAACGCATACGCCCTTTTTGGCCAAGGGCATCATTGTCGACGATTTGCGACTTTTCATGTGCTTTAAAGGCGATTCGAATCTACCTCCTGAAACCTGTTTCCTGCAATTCTGCCTTGCTTTCAAATCCTCTTCGTTGCCTTCCCTCAATATATTTGTGGACGAGAGTTATCATTTATAACTCTGCGGGTTTGTGAATGGCAGTGTCCCTGGGCTCCATTTTTCAACTGGCTTTTTTGGGAGCTGGCCTTAAGAGCGCGGGATTGCCTCAGGCCCTATTCTGCTTCTGGGCGGCAGGCTGAGCCTGTGGTTAATTCTTCTTCCTGATGGGAAAATAGAGTGACCTGTGCCTGTCCCAACACCTAGATCTAGTCTCTCATTGGTTGCCCCTCTTCCCGTTCATCCTCAGGACAAATTGCAACCTGTAGGGAACAGGAGGTTAAAGGTGCTGATTCTCCAAGTAGGGAGATTGCTAGTAAAGTACCTGGAATGGCGAACCCGAGCACAAGGAGATGAGAAATGAGGTGCCTTATAGAAACCTTTCAAAATCACACGGTGTACCACCTTCTGGATTTCTCATGCATGTTTTCGATGTAGGAAGATGCCCTTGAACCTGGAGATTTGGGACCCATGGGATGCGTACCACGCAGTATTACTTTAAAGGTTGTGCGTTTGCTCACCCAACCTCACCCAACCTCTCAGCCCCAAGAGTGTCCACCCTTATGTCTCATCCAGCTGTGTGTCTAGATATGGTCAATCCAGGTTGCATCACAGCCCCTGACCGAATTTTGGAAGAATTTCTCTCTCTTTCACTGTCTTTGTTTTACGGGTTTTTAAAAGTAATTCATTTTTATAATGGGGTTTAGCTGCTTTTCACGGCTGTGTTTATGCGGCTTTACACCCACTTGACTCACTTCCAGACAGATATCAATACATAGGTTTTAAGATTCTTACTGGTCACATATATTCTTGTGCGGTGAATAGGGGGTGTTGAGTCCAGTTCACTGAGCAAGGAGTCGGTCTTTTCTATTACATATTGGGTGTATGGAACGGTATCTGAGCGAATTTGAAACCCTTGTTTTATGCATCACCACACCTCACCTTTCCCGTTAAGCAGCAATAGTGTGTTTTCTAAAGGTGTGACTCTGTTCTGTTTTGTAATTCAGTTCAAGTGTAGCGGTTTTTACATTCCCTCTATAAGTGATAGCTTATGATAAGTGTCTTTTTCTGTGTGACTTATTTCACTTAGAATCGTCGTACCTAAATCCACTCATCTTGCTTCTTCTAGCCTTATGACATTGATTTCATGTCTGAGTGATATTCCATTGTACATAATGATCACAACTTCTTTATCCATTTTTCTCTTTCCTGGGATATTTAAGGTGTCATGAAGTGGAGGTTCTTGTCAACAGAGCAGCCCTAAACTTTGGGGTGCCTGTGTCTTGCTGATTTTTAGTTTTCCCAATTTATACGCCCATGAGTGGACGTGCCCTATGCTCCCTAAGCTGTGTGTTTTAGATGTTTCAGGACACACCGTACACTTCTCCAGAGTGGCTGTTGGCAATTTACATCCCGCCCATCAGCGTAGCAAGGCTGCCATTTCTCCATGGCCTGTCCTGCATTTCTGGTTTTGACACTTTCTGCAGCATGGCCCTTTTTACCGATGGGAAGCGAGACTTCTTTGTAGCGCTGATTTGCCTTTCCAGGTTGCTTGGTTGGCCAAAAAGGGCGTATGCGTTTTTTCCTGAATATATTCAGGAAAAAACGCATACGCCCTTTTTGGCCAAGGGCATCATTGTCGACGTTTTGCGACTTTTCATGTGCTTTAAAGACGATTCGAATCTACCTCCTGAAACCTGTTTACTGCAATTCTGCCTTGCTTTCAAATCCTCTTCGTTGCCTTCCCTCAATATATTTGTGGACGAGAGTTATCGTTTATAACTCTGCGGGTTTGTGAATGGCAGTGTCCCTGGGCTCCATTTTTCAACTCGCTTTTTTGGGAGCTGGCCGCAGGAGCGCGGCATTGCCTCAGGCCCTATTCTGCTTCTGGGCGGCAGGCTGAGCCTGTGGTTAATTCTTCTTCCTGATGGGAAAATAGAGTGACCTGTGCCTGTCCCAACACCTAGATCTAGTCTCTCATTGGTTGCCCCTCTTCCCTTTCATCCTCAGTACAAATTGCAAACTGTACGGAACAGGAGGTTAAAGGTGCTGATTCTCCAAGTAGGGAGATTGCTAGTAAAGTAGCTGGAATGGCGATCCCGAGCACAAGGAGATGAGAAATGAGGTGCGTTATAGAAACCTTTCAAAATCACACGGTGTACCATCTTCTGGGTTTCTCATGCATGTTTTCGATGTAGGAAGATGCCCTTGAACCTGGAGATTTGGGACCCATGGGATGGGTTCCAGGCTGTATTACTTTAAAGGGTCTGTGTTTGCTCACCCAACCTCACCCAACCTCTCAGCCCCAAGTGTGTCCACCCTTATGTCTCATCCAGCTGTGGGTCTAGATATGATCAATCCAGGTTGCATCACAGCCCCTGAACGAATTTTGTAAGAATTTCTCTCTCTTTCACTGTCTTTGTTTTACGGGTTTTTAAAAGTAATTTATTTTTATAATGGGGTTTACCTGCTTTTCACGGCTGTGTTTATGCGGCTTCACACCCACTTGACTCACTTCCAGACAGATATCAATACATAGGTTTTACGATTCTTACTAGTCACATATATTCTTGTGCGGTGAATAGGGGGTGTTGAGTCCAGTTCACTGAGCAAGGAGTCGGTCTTTTCTATTACATATTGGGTGTATGGAACGGTATCTGAGCCAATTTGAAACCCTTGTTTTATGCATCACCCCACCTCACCTTTCCCGTTAAGCAGCCATAGTGTGTTTTGTAAACGTGTGACTCTGTTCTGTTTTGTAATTCAGTTCAAGTGTAGCGGTTTTTACATTCCCTCTATAAGTGATAGCTTATGATAAGTGTCTTTTTCTGTGTGACTTATTTCACTTAGAATCATCGTACCTAAGTCCACTCATCTTGCTTCTTCTAGCCTTATGACATTGATTTCATGTCTGAGTGATATTCCTTTGTACATAAGGACCACAACTTCTTTATCCATTTTTCTCTTTCCTGGGATATTTAAGGTGTCATGAAGTGGAGGTTCTTGTCAACAGAGCAGCCCTAAACTTTGGGGTGCCTGTGTCTTGCTGATTTTTAGTTTTCCCAATTTATACGCCCATGAGTGGACGTGCCCTATGCTCCCTAAGCTGTGTTTTTTCGATGTTTCAGGACACACCGTACACTTCTCCAGAGTGGCTGTTGGCAATTTACATCCCGCCCATCAGCGTAGCAAGGCTGCCATTTCTCCATGGCCTGTCCTGCATTTCTGGTTTTGACACTTTTTGCAGCATGGCCCTTTTGACCGATGGGAAGCGAGACTACTTTGTAGCGCTGATTTGCCTTTCCAGGTTGCTTGGTTGGCCAAAAAGGGCGTATGCGTTTTTTCCTGAATATATTCAGGAAAAAACGCATACGCCCTTTTTGGCCAAGGGCATCATTGTCGACGTTTTGCGACTTTTCATGTGCTTTAAAGGCGATTCGAATCTACCTCCTGAAACCTGTTTCCTGCAATTCTGCCTTGCTTTCAAATCCTCTTCGTTGCCTTCCCTCAATATATTTGTGGACGAGAGTTATCATTTATAAGTCTGCGGGTTTGTGAATGGCAGTGTCCCTGGGCTCCATTTTTCAACTCGCTTTTTTGGGAGCTGGCCGTAAGTGTGCGGGATTGCCTCAGGCCCTATTCTGCTTCTGGGCGGCAGGCTGAGCCTGTGGTTAATTCTTCTTCCTGATGGGAAAATAGAGTGACCTGTGCCTGTCCCAACACCTAGATCTAGTCTCTCATTGGTTGCCCCTCTTCCCGTTCATCCTCAGGACAAATTGCAACCTGTAGGGAACAGGAGGTTAAAGGTGCTGATTCTCCAAGTAGGGAGATTGCTAGTAAAGTACCTGGAATGGCGAACCCGAGCACAAGGAGATGAGAAATGAGGTGCCTTTTAGAAACCTTTCAAAATCACACGGTGTACCATCTTCTGGGTTTCTCATGTAAGTTTTCGATGCAGGAAGATGCCCTTGAACCTGGAGATTTGGGACCCATGGGATGCGTACCACGCAGTATTACTTTAAAGGTTGTGCGTTTGCTCACCCAACCTCTCAGCCCCAAGAGTGTCCACCGTTATGTCTCATCCAGCTGTGTGTCTAGATATGGTCAATCCAGGTTGCATCACAGCCCCTGACCGAATTTTGGAAGAATTTCTCTCTCTTTCACTGTCTTTGTTTTACGGGTTTTTAAAAGTAATTTATTTTTATAATGGGGTTTACCTGCTTTTCACGGCTGTGTTTATGCGGCTTTACACCCATTTGACTCACTTCCAGACAGATATCAATACATAGGTTTTAAGATTCTTACTAGTCACATATATTCTTGTGCGGTGAATAGGGGGTGTTGAGTCCAGTTCACTGAGCAAGGAGTCGGTCTTTTCTATTACATATTGGGTGTATGGAACGGTATCTGAGCGAATTTGAAACCCTTGTTTTATGCATCACCCCACCTCACCTTTCCCGTTAAGCAGCCATAGTATGTTTTCTAAACGTGTGATTCTGTCCTGTTTTGTAACTCAGTTCAAGTGTAGCGGTTTTTACATTCCCTCTATAAGTGATAGCTTATGATAAGTGTCTTTTTCTGTGTGACTTATTTCACTTAGAATCATCGTACCTAAGTCCACTCATCTTGCTTCTTCTAGCCTTATGATATTGATTTCATGTCTGCGTGATATTCCATTGTACATAAGGACCACAACTTCTTTATCCATTTTTCTCTTTCCTGGGATATTAAAGGTGTCATGAAGTGGAGGTTCTTGTCAACAGAGCAGCCCTCAACTTTGGGGTGCCTGTGTCTTGCTGATTTTTAGTTTTCCCAATTTATACGCCCATGAGTGGATGTGCCCTATGCTCCCTAAGGTGTGTGTTTTAGATGTTTCAGGACACACCGTACACTTCTCCAGAGTGGCTGTTGGCAATTTACATCCCGCCCATCAGCGTAGCAAGGCTGCCATTTCTCCATGGCCTGTCCTGCATTTCTGGTTTTGACACTTTTTGCAGCATGGCCCTTTTGACCGATGGGAAGCGAGACTACTTTGTAGCGCTGATTTGCCTTTCCAGGTTGCTTGGTTGGCCAAAAAGGGCGTATGCGTTTTTTCCTGAATATATTCAGGAAAAAACGCATACGCCCTTTTTGGCCAAGGGCATCATTGTCGACGTTTTGCGACTTTTCATGTGCTTTAAAGGCGATTCGAATCTATCTCCTGAAACCTGTTTCCTGCAATTCTGCCTTTCTTTCAAATCCTCTTCATTGCCTTCCCTCAATATATTTGTGGACAAGAGTTATCATTTATAACTCTGCGGTTTTGTGAATGGCAGTGTCCCTGGGCTCCATTTTTCAACTCGCTTTTTTGGGAGCTGGCCGCAAGAGCGCGGGATTGCCTCAGGCCCTATTCTGCTTCTGGGCGGCAGGCTGAGCCTGTGGTTAATTCTTCTTCCTGATGGGAAAATAGAGTGACCTGTGCCTGTCCCAACACCTAGATCTAGTCTCTCATTGGTTGCCCCTCTTCCCGTTCATCCTCAGGACAATTTGCAACCTGTAGGGAACAAAAGGTTAAAGGTGCTGATTCTCCAACTAGGGAGATTGCTAGTAAAGTACCTGGAATGGCGAACCCGAGCACAAGGAGATGAGAAATGAGGTGCCTTATAGAAACCTTTCAAAATCACACGGTGTACCACCTTCTGGATTTCTCATGCATGTTTTCGATGTAGGAAGATGCCCTTGAACCTGGAGATTTGGGACCCATGGGATGCGTACCACGCAGTATTACTTTAAAGGTTGTGCGTTTGCTCACCCAACCTCACCCAACCTCTCAGCCCCAAGAGTGTCCACCCTTATGTCTCATCCAGCTGTGTGTCTAGATATGGTCAATCCAGGTTGCATCACAGCCCCTGACCGAATTTTGGAAGAATTTCTCTCTCTTTCACTGTCTTTGTTTTACGGGTTTTTAAAAGTAATTCATTTTTATAATGGGGTTTAGCTGCTTTTCACGGCTGTGTTTATGCGGCTTTACACCCACTTGACTCACTTCCAGACAGATATCAATACATAGGTTTTAAGATTCTTACTGGTCACATATATTCTTGTGCGGTGAATAGGGGGTGTTGAGTCCAGTTCACTGAGCAAGGAGTCGGTCTTTTCTATTACATATTGGGTGTATGGAACGGTATCTGAGCGAATTTGAAACCCTTGTTTTATGCATCACCACACCTCACCTTTCCCGTTAAGCAGCAATAGTGTGTTTTCTAAAGGTGTGACTCTGTTCTGTTTTGTAATTCAGTTCAAGTGTAGCGGTTTTTACATTCCCTCTATAAGTGATAGCTTATGATAAGTGTCTTTTTCTGTGTGACTTATTTCACTTAGAATCGTCGTACCTAAATCCACTCATCTTGCTTCTTCTAGCCTTATGACATTGATTTCATGTCTGAGTGATATTCCATTGTACATAATGATCACAACTTCTTTATCCATTTTTCTCTTTCCTGGGATATTTAAGGTGTCATGAAGTGGAGGTTCTTGTCAACAGAGCAGCCCTAAACTTTGGGGTGCCTGTGTCTTGCTGATTTTTAGTTTTCCCAATTTATACGCCCATGAGTGGACGTGCCCTATGCTCCCTAAGCTGTGTGTTTTAGATGTTTCAGGACACACCGTACACTTCTCCAGAGTGGCTGTTGGCAATTTACATCCCGCCCATCAGCGTAGCAAGGCTGCCATTTCTCCATGGCCTGTCCTGCATTTCTGGTTTTGACACTTTCTGCAGCATGGCCCTTTTTACCGATGGGAAGCGAGACTTCTTTGTAGCGCTGATTTGCCTTTCCAGGTTGCTTGGTTGGCCAAAAAGGGCGTATGCGTTTTTTCCTGAATATATTCAGGAAAAAACGCATACGCCCTTTTTGGCCAAGGGCATCATTGTCGACGTTTTGCGACTTTTCATGTGCTTTAAAGACGATTCGAATCTACCTCCTGAAACCTGTTTACTGCAATTCTGCCTTGCTTTCAAATCCTCTTCGTTGCCTTCCCTCAATATATTTGTGGACGAGAGTTATCGTTTATAACTCTGCGGGTTTGTGAATGGCAGTGTCCCTGGGCTCCATTTTTCAACTCGCTTTTTTGGGAGCTGGCCGCAGGAGCGCGGCATTGCCTCAGGCCCTATTCTGCTTCTGGGCGGCAGGCTGAGCCTGTGGTTAATTCTTCTTCCTGATGGGAAAATAGAGTGACCTGTGCCTGTCCCAACACCTAGATCTAGTCTCTCATTGGTTGCCCCTCTTCCCTTTCATCCTCAGTACAAATTGCAAACTGTACGGAACAGGAGGTTAAAGGTGCTGATTCTCCAAGTAGGGAGATTGCTAGTAAAGTAGCTGGAATGGCGATCCCGAGCACAAGGAGATGAGAAATGAGGTGCGTTATAGAAACCTTTCAAAATCACACGGTGTACCATCTTCTGGGTTTCTCATGCATGTTTTCGATGTAGGAAGATGCCCTTGAACCTGGAGATTTGGGACCCATGGGATGGGTTCCAGGCTGTATTACTTTAAAGGGTCTGTGTTTGCTCACCCAACCTCACCCAACCTCTCAGCCCCAAGTGTGTCCACCCTTATGTCTCATCCAGCTGTGGGTCTAGATATGATCAATCCAGGTTGCATCACAGCCCCTGAACGAATTTTGTAAGAATTTCTCTCTCTTTCACTGTCTTTGTTTTACGGGTTTTTAAAAGTAATTTATTTTTATAATGGGGTTTACCTGCTTTTCACGGCTGTGTTTATGCGGCTTCACACCCACTTGACTCACTTCCAGACAGATATCAATACATAGGTTTTACGATTCTTACTAGTCACATATATTCTTGTGCGGTGAATAGGGGGTGTTGAGTCCAGTTCACTGAGCAAGGAGTCGGTCTTTTCTATTACATATTGGGTGTATGGAACGGTATCTGAGCCAATTTGAAACCCTTGTTTTATGCATCACCCCACCTCACCTTTCCCGTTAAGCAGCCATAGTGTGTTTTGTAAACGTGTGACTCTGTTCTGTTTTGTAATTCAGTTCAAGTGTAGCGGTTTTTACATTCCCTCTATAAGTGATAGCTTATGATAAGTGTCTTTTTCTGTGTGACTTATTTCACTTAGAATCATCGTACCTAAGTCCACTCATCTTGCTTCTTCTAGCCTTATGACATTGATTTCATGTCTGAGTGATATTCCTTTGTACATAAGGACCACAACTTCTTTATCCATTTTTCTCTTTCCTGGGATATTTAAGGTGTCATGAAGTGGAGGTTCTTGTCAACAGAGCAGCCCTAAACTTTGGGGTGCCTGTGTCTTGCTGATTTTTAGTTTTCCCAATTTATACGCCCATGAGTGGACGTGCCCTATGCTCCCTAAGCTGTGTTTTTTCGATGTTTCAGGACACACCGTACACTTCTCCAGAGTGGCTGTTGGCAATTTACATCCCGCCCATCAGCGTAGCAAGGCTGCCATTTCTCCATGGCCTGTCCTGCATTTCTGGTTTTGACACTTTTTGCAGCATGGCCCTTATGACCGATGGGAAGCGAGACTACTTTGTAGCGCTGATTTGCCTTTCCAGGTTGCTTGGTTGGCCAAAAAGGGCGTATGCGTTTTTTCCTGAATATATTCAGGAAAAAACGCATACGCCCTTTTTGGCCAAGGGCATCATTGTCGACGTTTTGCGACTTTTCATGTGCTTTAAAGGCGATTCGAATCTACCTCCTGAAACCTGTTTCCTGCAATTCTGCCTTGCTTTCAAATCCTCTTCGTTGCCTTCCCTCAATATATTTGTGGACGAGAGTTATCATTTATAAGTCTGCGGGTTTGTGAATGGCAGTGTCCCTGGGCTCCATTTTTCAACTCGCTTTTTTGGGAGATGGCCGTAAGTGTGCGGGATTGCCTCAGGCCCTATTCTGCTTCTGGGCGGCAGGCTGAGCCTGTGGTTAATTCTTCTTCCTGATGGGAAAATAGAGTGACCTGTGCCTGTCCCAACACCTAGATCTAGTCTCTCATTGGTTGCCCCTCTTCCCGTTCATCCTCAGGACAAATTGCAACCTGTAGGGAACAGGAGGTTAAAGGTGCTGATTCTCCAAGTAGGGAGATTGCTAGTAAAGTACCTGGAATGGCGAACCCGAGCACAAGGAGATGAGAAATGAGGTGCCTTTTAGAAACCTTTCAAAATCACACGGTGTACCATCTTCTGGGTTTCTCATGTAAGTTTTCGATGCAGGAAGATGCCCTTGAACCTGGAGATTTGGGACCCATGGGATGCGTACCACGCAGTATTACTTTAAAGGTTGTGCGTTTGCTCACCCAACCTCTCAGCCCCAAGAGTGTCCACCGTTATGTCTCATCCAGCTGTGTGTCTAGATATGGTCAATCCAGGTTGCATCACAGCCCCTGACCGAATTTTGGAAGAATTTCTCTCTCTTTCACTGTCTTTGTTTTACGGGTTTTTAAAAGTAATTTATTTTTATAATGGGGTTTACCTGCTTTTCACGGCTGTGTTTATGCGGCTTTACACCCATTTGACTCACTTCCAGACAGATATCAATACATAGGTTTTAAGATTCTTACTAGTCACATATATTCTTGTGCGGTGAATAGGGGGTGTTGAGTCCAGTTCACTGAGCAAGGAGTCGGTCTTTTCTATTACATATTGGGTGTATGGAACGGTATCTGAGCGAATTTGAAACCCTTGTTTTATGCATCACCCCACCTCACCTTTCCCGTTAAGCAGCCATAGTATGTTTTCTAAACGTGTGATTCTGTCCTGTTTTGTAACTCAGTTCAAGTGTAGCGGTTTTTACATTCCCTCTATAAGTGATAGCTTATGATAAGTGTCTTTTTCTGTGTGACTTATTTCACTTAGAATCATCGTACCTAAGTCCACTCATCTTGCTTCTTCTAGCCTTATGATATTGATTTCATGTCTGCGTGATATTCCATTGTACATAAGGACCACAACTTCTTTATCCATTTTTCTCTTTCCTGGGATATTAAAGGTGTCATGAAGTGGAGGTTCTTGTCAACAGAGCAGCCCTCAACTTTGGGGTGCCTGTGTCTTGCTGATTTTTAGTTTTCCCAATTTATACGCCCATGAGTGGATGTGCCCTATGCTCCCTAAGGTGTGTGTTTTAGATGTTTCAGGACACACCGTACACTTCTCCAGAGTGGCTGTTGGCAATTTACATCCCGCCCATCAGCGTAGCAAGGCTGCCATTTCTCCATGGCCTGTCCTGCATTTCTGGTTTTGACACTTTTTGCAGCATGGCCCTTTTGACCGATGGGAAGCGAGACTACTTTGTAGCGCTGATTTGCCTTTCCAGGTTGCTTGGTTGGCCAAAAAGGGCGTATGCGTTTTTTCCTGAATATATTCAGGAAAAAACGCATACGCCCTTTTTGGCCAAGGGCATCATTGTCGACGTTTTGCGACTTTTCATGTGCTTTAAAGGCGATTCGAATCTATCTCCTGAAACCTGTTTCCTGCAATTCTGCCTTTCTTTCAAATCCTCTTCATTGCCTTCCCTCAATATATTTGTGGACAAGAGTTATCATTTATAACTCTGCGGTTTTGTGAATGGCAGTGTCCCTGGGCTCCATTTTTCAACTCGCTTTTTTGGGAGCTGGCCGCAAGAGCGCGGGATTGCCTCAGGCCCTATTCTGCTTCTGGGCGGCAGGCTGAGCCTGTGGTTAATTCTTCTTCCTGATGGGAAAATAGAGTGACCTGTGCCTGTCCCAACACCTAGATCTAGTCTCTCATTGGTTGCCCCTCTTCCCGTTCATCCTCAGGACAATTTGCAACCTGTAGGGAACAAAAGGTTAAAGGTGCTGATTCTCCAACTAGGGAGATTGCTAGTAAAGTACCTGGAATGGCGAACCCGAGCACAAGGAGATGAGAAATGAGGTGCCTTTTAGAAACCTTTCAAAATCACACGGTGTACCACCTTCTGGGTTTCTCATGCATGTTTTCGATGTAGGAATATGCCCTTGAACCTGGAGATTTGGGAACCATGGGATGGGTACCAGGCAGTATTACTTTAAAGGGTCTGTGTTTGCTCACCCAACCTCACCCAACCTCTCAGCCCCAAGTGTGTCCAACCTTATGTCTCATCCAGCTGTGGGTGTAGATATGATCAATCCAGGTTGCATCACAGCCCCTGAACGAATTTTGTAAGAATTTCTCTCTCTTTCACTGTCTTTGTTTTACGGGTTTTTAAAAGTAATTTATTTTTATAATGGGGTTTACCTGCTTTTCACGGCTGTGTTTATGCGGCTTTACACCCACTTGACTCACTTCCAGACAGATATCAATACATAGGTTTTACGATTCTTACTAGTCACATATATTCTTGTGCGGTGAATAGGGGGTGTTGAGTCCAGTTCACTGAGCAAGGAGTCGGTCTTTTCTATTACATATTGGGTGTATGGAACCGTATCTGAGCCAATTTGAAACCCTTGTTTTATGCATCACCCCACCTCACCTTTCCCGTTAAGCAGCCATAGGGTGTTTTGTAAACGTGTGACTCTGTTCTGTTTTGTAATTCAGTTCAAGTGTAGCGGTTTTTACATTCCCTCTATAAGTGATAGCTTATGATAAGTGTCTTTTTCTGTGTGACTTATTTCACTTAGAATCATCGTACCTAAGTCCACTCATCTTGCTTCTTCTAACCTTATGACATTGATTTCATGTCTGAGTGATATTCCTTTGTACATAAGGACCACAACTTCTTTATCCATTTTTCTCTTTCCTGGGATATTTAAGGTGTCATGAAGTGGAGGTTCTTGTCAACAGAGCAGCCCTAAACTTTGGGGTGCCTGTGTCTTGCTGATTTTTAGTTTTCCCAATTTATACGCCCATGAGTGGACGTGCCCTATGCTCCCTAAGCTGTGTTTTTTCGATGTTTCAGGACACACCGTACACTTCTCCAGAGTGGCTGTTGGCAATTTACATCCCGCCCATCAGCGTAGCAAGGCTGCCATTTCTCCATGGCCTGTCCTGCATTTCTGGTTTTGACACTTTTTGCAGCATGGCCCTTTTGACCGATGGGAAGCGAGACTTCTTTGTAGCGCTGATTTGCCTTTCCAGGTTGCTTGGTTGGCCAAAAAGGGCGTATGCGTTTTTTCCTGAATATATTCAGGAAAAAACGCATACGCCCTTTTTGGCCAAGGGCATCATTGTCGACGATTTGCGACTTTTCATGTGCTTTAAAGGCGATTCGAATCTACCTCCTGAAACCTGTTTCCTGCAATTCTGCCTTGCTTTCAAATCCTCTTCGTTGCCTTCCCTCAATATATTTGTGGACGAGAGTTATCATTTATAACTCTGCGGGTTTGTGAATGGCAGTGTCCCTGGGCTCCATTTTTCAACTCGCTTTTTTGGGAGCTGGCCTTAAGAGCGCGGGATTGCCTCAGGCCCTATTCTGCTTCTGGGCGGCAGGCTGAGCCTGTGGTTAATTCTTCTTCCTGATGGGAAAATAGAGTGACCTGTGCCTGTCCCAAAACCTAGATCTAGTCTCTCATTGGTTGCCCCTCTTCCCGTTCATCCTCAGGACAAATTGCAACCTGTAGGGAACAGGAGGTTAAAGGTGCTGATTCTCCAAGTAGGGAGATTGCTAGTAAAGTAGCTGGAATGGCGAACCCGAGCACAAGGAGGTGAGAAATGAGGTGCCTTTTAGAAACCTTTCAAAATCACACGGTGTACCATCTTCTGGGTTTCTCATGTATGTTTTCGATGTAGGAAGATGCCCTTGAACCTGGAGATTTGGGACCCATGGGATGCGTACCACGCAGTATTACTTTAAAGGTTGTGCGTTTGCTCACCCAACCTCACCCAACCTCTCAGCCCCAAGAGTGTCCACCGTTATGTCTCATCCAGCTGTGTGTCTAGATATGGTCAATCCAGGTTGCATCACAGCCCCTGACCGAATTTTGGAAGAATTTCTCTCTCTTTCACTGTCTTTGTTTTACGGGTTTTTAAAAGTAATTTATTTTTATAATGGGGTTTAGCTGCTTTTCACGGCTGTGTTTATGCGGCTTTACACCCATTTGACTCACTTCCAGACAGATATCAATACATAGGTTTTAAGATTCTTACTAGTCACATATATTCTTGTGCGGTGAATAGGGGGTGTTGAGTCCAGTTCACTGAGCAAGGAGTCGGTCTTTTTTATTACATATTGGGTGTATGGAACGGTATCTGAGCGAATTTGAAACCCTTGTTTTATGCATCACCCCACCTCACCTTTCCCGTTAAGCAGCCATAGTGTGTTTTCTAAACGTGTGACTCTGTTCTGTTTTGTAATTCAGTTCAAGTGTAGCGGTTTTTACATTCCCTCTATAAGTGATAGCTTATGATAAGTGTCTTTTTCTGTGTGACTTATTTCACTTAGAATCGTCGTACCTAAATCCACTCATCTTGCTTCTTCTAGCCTTATGACATTGATTTCATGTCTGAGTGATATTCCATTGTACATAAGGACCACAACTTCTTTATCCATTTTTCTCTTTCCTGGGATATTTAAGGTGTCATGAAGTGGAGGTTCTTGTCAACAGAGCAGCCGTAAACTTTGGGGTGCCTGTGTCTTGCTGATTTTTAGTTTTCCCAATTTATACGCCCATGAGTGGACGTGCCCTATGCTCCCTAAGCTGTGTTTTTTGGATGTTTCAGGACACACCGTACACTTCTCCAGAGTGGCTGTTGGCAATTTACATCCCGCCCATCAGCGTAGCAAGGCTGCCATTTCTCTATGGCCTGTCCTGCATTTCTGGTTTTGACACTTTCTGCAGCATGGCCCTTTTGACCGATGGGAAGCGAGACTTCTTTGTAGCGCTGATTTGCCTTTCCAGGTTGCTTGGTTGGCCAAAAAGGGCGTATGCGTTTTTTCCTGAATATATTCAGGAAAAAACGCATACGCCCTTTTTGGCCAAGGGCATCATTGTCGACGTTTTGCGACTTTTCATGTGCTTTAAAGGCGACTCGAATCTACCTCCTGAAACCTGTTTCCTGCAATTCTGCCTTGCTTTCAAATCCTCTTCGTTGCCTTCCCTCAATATATTTGTGGACGAGAGTTATCATTTATAACTCTGCGGGTTTGTGAATGGCAGTGTCCCTGGGCTCCATTTTTCAACTCCCTTTTTTGGGAGCTGGCCGCAAGAGCGCGGGATTGCCTCAGGCCCTATTCTGCTTCTGGGCGGCAGGCTGAGCCTGTGGTTAATTCTTCTTCCCGATGGGAAAATAGAGTGACCTGTGCCTGTCCCAACACCTAGATCTAGTCTCTCATTGGTTGCCCCTCTTCCCGTTCATCCTCAGGACAAATTGCAACCTGTAGGGAACAGGAGGTTAAAGGTGCTGATTCTCCAAGTAGGGAGATTGCTAGTAAAGTAGCTGGAATGGAGAACCCGAGCACAAGGAGATGAGAAATGAGGTGCGTTTTAGAAACCTTTCAAAATCACACGGTGTACCATCTTCTGGGTTTCTCATGCATGTTTTCGATGTAGGAAGATGCCCTTGAACCTGGAGATTTGGGACCCATGGGATGGGTACCAGGCAGTATTACTTTAAAGGGTCTGCGTTTGCTCACCCAACCTCACCCAACCTTTCAGCCCCTAGAGTGTCCACCCTTATGTCTCATCCAGCTGTGGGTCTAGATATGGTCAATCCAGGTTGCATCACAGCCCCTGAAAGAATTTTGTAAGAATTTCTCTCTCTTTCACTGTCTTTGTTTTACGGGTTTTTAAAAGTAATTTATTTTTATAATGGGGTTTAGCTGCTTTTCACCGCTGTGTTTATGCGGCTTTACACCAGCTGGACTCACTTCCAGACAGATATCAATACATAGGTTTTAAGATTCTTACTAGTCACATATATTCTTCTGCGCTGAATAGGGGGTGTTGAGTCCAGTTCACTGAGCAAGGAGTAGGTCTTGTCTATTTCATATTGGGTGTATGGAACGGTATCTGAGCGAATTTGAAAACCTTGTTTTATGCATCACCCCACCTCACCTTTCCCGTTAAGCAGCCATAGTGTGTTTTCTAAACGTGAGACTCTGTTCTGTTTTGTAATTCAGTTCAAGTGTAGCGGTTTTTACATTCCCTCTATAAGTGATAGCTTATGATAAGTGTCTTTTTCTGTGTGACTTATTTCGCTTAGAATCGTCGTACCTAAAACCACTCATCTTGCTTCTACTAGCCTTATGACATTGATTTCATGTCTGAGTGATATTCCATTGTACATAAGGACCACAACTTCTTTATCCATTTTTCTCTTTCCTGGGATATTTAAGGTGTCATGAAGTGGAGGTTCTTGTCAACAGAGCAGCCCTAAACTTTGGGGTGCCTGTGTCTTGCTGATTTTTAGTTTTCCCAATTTATACGCCCATGAGTGGACGTGCCCTATGCTCCCTAAGCTGTGTTTTTTCGATGTTTCAGGACACACCGTACACTTCTCCTGAGTGGCTGTTGGCAATTTACATCCCGCCCATCAGCGTAGCAAGGCTGCCATTTCTCTATGGCCTGTCCTGCATTTCTGGTTTTGACACTTTCTGCAGCATGACCCTTTTGACCGATGGGAAGCGAGACTACTTTGTAGCGCTGATTTGCCTTTCCAGGTTGCTTGGTTGGCCAAAAAGGGCGTATGCGTTTTTTCCTGAATATATTCAGGAAAAAACGCATACGCCCTTTTTGGCCAAGGGCATCATTGTCGACGTTTTGCGACTTTTCATGTGCTTTAAAGGCGATTCGAATCTACCTCCTGAAACCTGTTTCCTGCAATTCTGCCTTGCTTTCAAATCCTCTTCGTTGCCTTCCCTCAATATATTTGTGGACGAGAGTTATCATTTATAACTCTGCGGGTTTGTGAATGGCAGTGTCCCTGGTCTCCATTTTTCAACTCGCTTTTTTGGGAGCTGGCATTAAGAGCGCGGGATTGCCTCAGGCCCTATTCTGCTTCTGGGCGGCAGGCTGAGCCTGTGGTTAATTCTTCTTCCTGATGGGAAAATAGAGTGACCTGTGCCTGTCCCAACACCTAGATCTAGTCTCTCATTGGTTGCCCCTCTTCCCGTTCATCCTCAGGACAAATTGCAACCTGTAGGGAACAGGAGGTTAAAGGTGCTGATTCTCCAAGTAGGGAGATTGCTAGTAAAGTACCTGGAATGGCGAACCCGAGCACAAGGAGATGAGAAATGAGGTGCCTTTTAGAAACCTTTCAAAATCACACGGTGTACCATCTTCTGGGTTTCTCATGTATGTTTTCGATGTAGGAAGATGCCCTTGAACCTGGATATTTGGGACCAATGGGATGCGTACCACGCAGTATTACTTTAAAGGTTGTGCGTTTGCTCACCCAACCTCACCCAACCTTTCAGCCCCAAGAGTGTCCACCCTTATGTCTCATCCAGCTGTGTGTCTAGATATGGTCAATCCAGGTTGCATCACAGCCCCTGACCGAATTTTGGAAGAATTTCTCTCTCTTTCACTGTCTTTGTTTTACGGGTTTTTAAAAGTAATTTATTTTTATAATGGGGTTTAGCTGCTTTTCACGGCTGTGTTTATGCGGCTTTACACCCACTTGACTCACTTCCAGACAGATATCAATACATAGGTTTTAAGATTCTTACTAGTCACATATATTCTTGTGCGGTGAATAGGGGGTGTTGAGTCCAGTTCACTGAGCAAGGAGTCGGTCTTTTCTATTACATATTGGGTGTATGGAACGGTATCTGAGAGAATTTGAAACCCTTGTTTTATGCATCACCCCACCTCACCTTTCCCGTTAAGCAGCCATAGTGTGTTTTCTAAAGGTGTGACTCTGTTCTGTTTTGTAATTCAGTTCAAGTGTAGCGGTTTTTACATTCCCTCTATAAGTGATAGCTTATGATAAGTGTCTTTTTCTGTGTGACTTATTTCACTTAGAATCGTCGTACCTAAATCCACTCATCTTGCTTCTTCTAGCCTTATGACATTGATTTTATGTCTGAGTGATATTCCATTGTACATAAGGACCACAACTTCTTTATCCATTTTTCTCTTTCCTGGGATATTTAAGGTGTCATGAAGTGGAGGTTCTTGTCAACAGAGCAGCCCTAAACTTTGGGGTGCCTGTGTCTTGCTGATTTTTAGTTTTCCCAATTTATACGCCCATGAGTGGACGTGCCCTATGCTCCCTAAGCTGTGTGTTTTAGATGTTTCAGGACACACCGTACACGTCTCCAGAGTGGCTGTTGGCAATTTACATCCCGCCCATCAGCGTAGCAAGGCTGCCATTTCTCTATGGCCTGTCCTGCATTTCTGGTTTTGACACTTTTTGCATCATGGCCCTTTTGACCGATGGGAAGCGAGACTTCTTTGTAGCGCTGATTTGCCTTTCCAGGTTGCTTGGTTGGCCAAAAAGGGCGTATGCGTTTTTTCCTGAATATATTCAGGAAAAAACGCATACGCCCTTTTTGGCCAAGGGCATCATTGTCGACGATTTGCGACTTTTCATGTGCTTTAAAGGCGATTCGAATCTACCTCCTGAAACCTGTTTCCTGCAATTCTGCCTTGCTTTCAAATCCTCTTCGTTGCCTTCCCTCAATATATTTGTGGACGAGAGTTATCATTTATAACTCTGCGGGTTTGTGAATGGCAGTGTCCCTGGGCTCCATTTTTCAACTGGCTTTTTTGGGAGCTGGCCTTAAGAGCGCGGGATTGCCTCAGGCCCTATTCTGCTTCTGGGCGGCAGGCTGAGCCTGTGGTTAATTCTTCTTCCTGATGGGAAAATAGAGTGACCTGTGCCTGTCCCAACACCTAGATCTAGTCTCTCATTGGTTGCCCCTCTTCCCGTTCATCCTCAGGACAAATTGCAACCTGTAGGGAACAGGAGGTTAAAGGTGCTGATTCTCCAAGTAGGGAGATTGCTAGTAAAGTACCTGGAATGGCGAACCCGAGCACAAGGAGATGAGAAATGAGGTGCCTTTTAGAAACCTTTCAAAATCACACGGTGTACCATCTTCTGGGTTTCTCATGTATGTTTTCGATGTAGGAAGATGCCCTTGAACCTGGAGATTTGGGACCCATGGGATGCGTACCACGCAGTATTACTTTAAAGGTTGTGCGTTTGCTCACCCAACCTCACCCAACCTCTCAGCCCCAAGAGTGTCCACCCTTATGTCTCATCCAGCTGTGTGTCTAGATATGGTCAATCCAGGTTGCATCACAGCCCCTGACCGAATTTTGGAAGAATTTCTCTCTCTTTCACTGTCTTTGTTTTACGGGTTTTTAAAAGTAATTCATTTTTATAATGGGGTTTAGCTGCTTTTCACGGCTGTGTTTATGCGGCTTTACACCCACTTGACTCACTTCCAGACAGATATCAATACATAGGTTTTAAGATTCTTACTGGTCACATATATTCTTGTGCGGTGAATAGGGGGTGTTGAGTCCAGTTCACTGAGCAAGGAGTCGGTCTTTTCTATTACATATTGGGTGTATGGAACGGTATCTGAGCGAATTTGAAACCCTTGTTTTATGCATCACCACACCTCACCTTTCCCGTTAAGCAGCAATAGTGTGTTTTCTAAAGGTGTGACTCTGTTCTGTTTTGTAATTCAGTTCAAGTGTAGCGGTTTTTACATTCCCTCTATAAGTGATAGCTTATGATAAGTGTCTTTTTCTGTGTGACTTATTTCACTTAGAATCGTCGTACCTAAATCCACTCATCTTGCTTCTTCTAGCCTTATGACATTGATTTCATGTCTGAGTGATATTCCATTGTACATAATGATCACAACTTCTTTATCCATTTTTCTCTTTCCTGGGATATTTAAGGTGTCATGAAGTGGAGGTTCTTGTCAACAGAGCAGCCCTAAACTTTGGGGTGCCTGTGTCTTGCTGATTTTTAGTTTTCCCAATTTATACGCCCATGAGTGGACGTGCCCTATGCTCCCTAAGCTGTGTGTTTTAGATGTTTCAGGACACACCGTACACTTCTCCAGAGTGGCTGTTGGCAATTTACATCCCGCCCATCAGCGTAGCAAGGCTGCCATTTCTCCATGGCCTGTCCTGCATTTCTGGTTTTGACACTTTCTGCAGCATGGCCCTTTTTACCGATGGGAAGCGAGACTTCTTTGTAGCGCTGATTTGCCTTTCCAGGTTGCTTGGTTGGCCAAAAAGGGCGTATGCGTTTTTTCCTGAATATATTCAGGAAAAAACGCATACGCCCTTTTTGGCCAAGGGCATCATTGTCGACGTTTTGCGACTTTTCATGTGCTTTAAAGGCGATTCGAATCTACCTCCTGAAACCTGTTTACTGCAATTCTGCCTTGCTTTCAAATCCTCTTCGTTGCCTTCCCTCAATATATTTGTGGACGAGAGTTATCGTTTATAACTCTGCGGGTTTGTGAATGGCAGTGTCCCTGGGCTCCATTTTTCAACTCGCTTTTTTGGGAGCTGGCCGCAGGAGCGCGGCATTGCCTCAGGCCCTATTCTGCTTCTGGGCGGCAGGCTGAGCCTGTGGTTAATTCTTCTTCCTGATGGGAAAATAGAGTGACCTGTGCCTGTCCCAACACCTAGATCTAGTCTCTCATTGGTTGCCCCTCTTCCCTTTCATCCTCAGGACAAATTGCAAACTGTACGGAACAGGAGGTTAAAGGTGCTGATTCTCCAAGTAGGGAGATTGCTAGTAAAGTAGCTGGAATGGCGAACCCGAGCACAAGGAGATGAGAAATGAGGTGCGTTATAGAAACCTTTCAAAATCACACGGTGTACCATCTTCTGGGTTTCTCATGCATGTTTTCGATGTAGGAAGATGCCCTTGAACCTGGAGATTTGGGACCCATGGGATGGGTACCAGGCTGTATTACTTTAAAGGGTCTGTGTTTGCTCACCCAACCTCACCCAACCTCTCAGCCCCAAGTGTGTCCACCCTTATGTCTCATCCAGCTGTGGGTCTAGATATGATCAATCCAGGTTGCATCACAGCCCCTGAACGAATTTTGTAAGAATTTCTCTCTCTTTCACTGTCTTTGTTTTACGGGTTTTTAAAAGTAATTTATTTTTATAATGGGGTTTACCTGCTTTTCACGGCTGTGTTTATGCGGCTTCACACCCACTTGACTCACTTCCAGACAGATATCAATACATAGGTTTTACGATTCTTACTAGTCACATATATTCTTGTGCGGTGAATAGGGGGTGTTGAGTCCAGTTCACTGAGCAAGGAGTCGGTCTTTTCTATTACATATTGGGTGTATGGAACGGTATCTGAGCCAATTTGAAACCCTTGTTTTATGCATCACCCCACCTCACCTTTCCCGTTAAGCAGCCATAGTGTGTTTTGTAAACGTGTGACTCTGTTCTGTTTTGTAATTCAGTTCAAGTGTAGCGGTTTTTACATTCCCTCTATAAGTGATAGCTTATGATAAGTGTCTTTTTCTGTGTGACTTATTTCACTTAGAATCATCGTACCTAAGTCCACTCATCTTGCTTCTTCTAGCCTTATGACATTGATTTCATGTCTGAGTGATATTCCTTTGTACATAAGGACCACAACTTCTTTATCCATTTTTCTCTTTCCTGGGATATTTAAGGTGTCATGAAGTGGAGGTTCTTGTCAACAGAGCAGCCCTAAACTTTGGGGTGCCTGTGTCTTGCTGATTTTTAGTTTTCCCAATTTATACGCCCATGAGTGGACGTGCCCTATGCTCCCTAAGCTGTGTTTTTTCGATGTTTCAGGACACACCGTACACTTCTCCAGAGTGGCTGTTGGCAATTTACATCCCGCCCATCAGCGTAGCAAGGCTGCCATTTCTCCATGGCCTGTCCTGCATTTCTGGTTTTGACACTTTTTGCAGCATGGCCCTTTTGACCGATGGGAAGCGAGACTACTTTGTAGCGCTGATTTGCCTTTCCAGGTTGCTTGGTTGGCCAAAAAGGGCGTATGCGTTTTTTCCTGAATATATTCAGGAAAAAACGCATACGCCCTTTTTGGCCAAGGGCATCATTGTCGACGATTTGCGACTTTTCATGTGCTTTAAAGGCGATTCGAATCTACCTCCTGAAACCTGTTTCCTGCAATTCTGCCTTGCTTTCAAATCCTCTTCGTTGCCTTCCCTCAATATATTTGTGGACGAGAGTTATCATTTATAAGTCTGCGGGTTTGTGAATGGCAGTGTCCCTGGGCTCCATTTTTCAACTCGCTTTTTTGGGAGCTGGCCGTAAGAGTGCGGGATTGCCTCAGGCCCTATTCTGCTTCTGGGCGGCAGGCTGAGCCTGTGGTTAATTCTTCTTCCTGATGGGAAAATAGAGTGACCTGTGCCTGTCCCAACACCTAGATCTAGTCTCTCATTGGTTGCCCCTCTTCCCGTTCATCCTCAGGACAAATTGCAACCTGTAGGGAACAGGAGGTTAAAGGTGCTGATTCTCCAAGTAGGGAGATTGCTAGTAAAGTACCTGGAATGGCGAACCCGAGCACAAGGAGATGAGAAATGAGGTGCCTTTTAGAAACCTTTCAAAATCACACGGTGTACCATCTTCTGGGTTTCTCATGTATGTTTTCGATGTAGGAAGATGCCCTTGAACCTGGAGATTTGGGACCCATGGGATGCGTACCACGCAGTATTACTTTAAAGGTTGTGCGTTTGCTCACCCAACCTCACCCAACCTCTCAGCCCCAAGAGTGTCCACCCTTATGTCTCATCCAGCTGTGTGTCTAGATATGGTCAATCCAGGTTGCATCACAGCCCCTGACCGAATTTTGGAAGAATTTCTCTCTCTTTCACTGTCTTTGTTTTACGGGTTTTTAAAAGTAATTCATTTTTATAATGGGGTTTAGCTGCTTTTCACGGCTGTGTTTATGCGGCTTTACACCCACTTGACTCACTTCCAGACAGATATCAATACATAGGTTTTAAGATTCTTACTGGTCACATATATTCTTGTGCGGTGAATAGGGGGTGTTGAGTCCAGTTCACTGAGCAAGGAGTCGGTCTTTTCTATTACATATTGGGTGTATGGAACGGTATCTGAGCGAATTTGAAACCCTTGTTTTATGCATCACCACACCTCACCTTTCCCGTTAAGCAGCAATAGTGTGTTTTCTAAAGGTGTGACTCTGTTCTGTTTTGTAATTCAGTTCAAGTGTAGCGGTTTTTACATTCCCTCTATAAGTGATAGCTTATGATAAGTGTCTTTTTCTGTGTGACTTATTTCACTTAGAATCGTCGTACCTAAATCCACTCATCTTGCTTCTTCTAGCCTTATGACATTGATTTCATTTCTGAGTGATATTCCATTGTACATAATGATCACAACTTCTTTATCCATTTTTCTCTTTCCTGGGATATTTAAGGTGTCATGAAGTGGAGGTTCTTGTCAACAGAGCAGCCCTAAACTTTGGGGTGCCTGTGTCTTGCTGATTTTTAGTTTTCCCAATTTATACGCCCATGAGTGGACGTGCCCTATGCTCCCTAAGCTGTGTGTTTTAGATGTTTCAGGACACACCGTACACTTCTCCAGAGTGGCTGTTGGCAATTTACATCCCGCCCATCAGCGTAGCAAGGCTGCCATTTCTCCATGGCCTGTCCTGCATTTCTGGTTTTGACACTTTCTGCAGCATGGCCCTTTTTACCGATGGGAAGCGAGACTTCTTTGTAGCGCTGATTTGCCTTTCCAGGTTGCTTGGTTGGCCAAAAAGGGCGTATGCGTTTTTTCCTGAATATATTCAGGAAAAAACGCATACGCCCTTTTTGGCCAAGGGCATCATTGTCGACGATTTGCGACTTTTCATGTGCTTTAAAGGCGATTCGAATCTACCTCCTGAAACCTGTTTCCTGCAATTCTGCCTTGCTTTCAAATCCTCTTCGTTGCCTTCCCTCAATATATTTGTGGACGAGAGTTATCATTTATAACTCTGCGGGTTTGTGAATGGCAGTGTCCCTGGGCTCCATTTTTCAACTGGCTTTTTTGGGAGCTGGCCTTAAGAGCGCGGGATTGCCTCAGGCCCTATTCTGCTTCTGGGCGGCAGGCTGAGCCTGTGGTTAATTCTTCTTCCTGATGGGAAAATAGAGTGACCTGTGCCTGTCCCAACACCTAGATCTAGTCTCTCATTGGTTGCCCCTCTTCCCGTTCATCCTCAGGACAAATTGCAACCTGTAGGGAACAGGAGGTTAAAGGTGCTGATTCTCCAAGTAGGGAGATTGCTAGTAAAGTACCTGGAATGGCGAACCCGAGCACAAGGAGATGAGAAATGAGGTGCCTTTTAGAAACCTTTCAAAATCACACGGTGTACCATCTTCTGGGTTTCTCATGTATGTTTTCGATGTAGGAAGATGCCCTTGAACCTGGAGATTTGGGACCCATGGGATGCGTACCACGCAGTATTACTTTAAAGGTTGTGCGTTTGCTCACCCAACCTCACCCAACCTCTCAGCCCCAAGAGTGTCCACCCTTATGTCTCATCCAGCTGTGTGTCTAGATATGGTCAATCCAGGTTGCATCACAGCCCCTGACCGAATTTTGGAAGAATTTCTCTCTCTTTCACTGTCTTTGTTTTACGGGTTTTTAAAAGTAATTCATTTTTATAATGGGGTTTAGCTGCTTTTCACGGCTGTGTTTATGCGGCTTTACACCCACTTGACTCACTTCCAGACAGATATCAATACATAGGTTTTAAGATTCTTACTGGTCACATATATTCTTGTGCGGTGAATAGGGGGTGTTGAGTCCAGTTCACTGAGCAAGGAGTCGGTCTTTTCTATTACATATTGGGTGTATGGAACGGTATCTGAGCGAATTTGAAACCCTTGTTTTATGCATCACCACACCTCACCTTTCCCGTTAAGCAGCAATAGTGTGTTTTCTAAAGGTGTGACTCTGTTCTGTTTTGTAATTCAGTTCAAGTGTAGCGGTTTTTACATTCCCTCTATAAGTGATAGCTTATGATAAGTGTCTTTTTCTGTGTGACTTATTTCACTTAGAATCGTCGTACCTAAATCCACTCATCTTGCTTCTTCTAGCCTTATGACATTGATTTCATTTCTGAGTGATATTCCATTGTACATAATGATCACAACTTCTTTATCCATTTTTCTCTTTCCTGGGATATTTAAGGTGTCATGAAGTGGAGGTTCTTGTCAACAGAGCAGCCCTAAACTTTGGGGTGCCTGTGTCTTGCTGATTTTTAGTTTTCCCAATTTATACGCCCATGAGTGGACGTGCCCTATGCTCCCTAAGCTGTGTGTTTTAGATGTTTCAGGACACACCGTACACTTCTCCAGAGTGGCTGTTGGCAATTTACATCCCGCCCATCAGCGTAGCAAGGCTGCCATTTCTCCATGGCCTGTCCTGCATTTCTGGTTTTGACACTTTCTGCAGCATGGCCCTTTTGACCGATGGGAAGCGAGACTTCTTTGTAGCGCTGATTTGCCTTTCCAGGTTGCTTGGTTGGCCAAAAAGGGCGTATGCGTTTTTTCCTGAATATATTCAGGAAAAAACGCATACGCCCTTTTTGGCCAAGGGCATCATTGTCGACGTTTTGCGACTTTTCATGTGCTTTAAAGGCGATTCGAATCTACCTCCTGAAACCTGTTTACTGCAATTCTGCCTTGCTTTCAAATCCTCTTCGTTGCCTTCCCTCAATATATTTGTGGACGAGAGTTATCGTTTATAACTCTGCGGGTTTGTGAATGGCAGTGTCCCTGGGCTCCATTTTTCAACTGGCTTTTTTGGGAGCTGGCCGCAGGAGCGCGGCATTGCCTCAGGCCCTATTCTGCTTCTGGGCGGCAGGCTGAGCCTGTGGTTAATTCTTCTTCCTGATGGGAAAATAGAGTGACCTGTGCCTGTCCCAACACCTAGATCTAGTCTCTCATTGGTTGCCCCTCTTCCCTTTCATCCTCAGGACAAATTGCAAACTGTACGGAACAGGAGGTTAAAGGTGCTGATTCTCCAAGTAGGGAGATTGCTAGTAAAGTAGCTGGAATGGCGAACCCGAGCACAAGGAGATGAGAAATGAGGTGCGTTATAGAAACCTTTCAAAATCACACGGTGTACCATCTTCTGGGTTTCTCATGCATGTTTTCGATGTAGGAAGATGCCCTTGAACCTGGAGATTTGGGACCCATGGGATGGGTACCAGGCTGTATTACTTTAAAGGGTCTGTGTTTGCTCACCCAACCTCACCCAACCTCTCAGCCCCAAGTGTGTCCACCCTTATGTCTCATCCAGCTGTGGGTCTAGATATGATCAATCCAGGTTGCATCACAGCCCCTGAACGAATTTTGTAAGAATTTCTCTCTCTTTCACTGTCTTTGTTTTACGGGTTTTTAAAAGTAATTTATTTTTATAATGGGGTTTACCTGCTTTTCACGGCTGTGTTTATGCGGCTTCACACCCACTTGACTCACTTCCAGACAGATATCAATACATAGGTTTTACGATTCTTACTAGTCACATATATTCTTGTGCGGTGAATAGGGGGTGTTGAGTCCAGTTCACTGAGCAAGGAGTCGGTCTTTTCTATTACATATTGGGTGTATGGAACGGTATCTGAGCCAATTTGAAACCCTTGTTTTATGCATCACCCCACCTCACCTTTCCCGTTAAGCAGCCATAGTGTGTTTTGTAAACGTGTGACTCTGTTCTGTTTTGTAATTCAGTTCAAGTGTAGCGGTTTTTACATTCCCTCTATAAGTGATAGCTTATGATAAGTGTCTTTTTCTGTGTGACTTATTTCACTTAGAATCATCGTACCTAAGTCCACTCATCTTGCTTCTTCTAGCCTTATGACATTGATTTCATGTCTGAGTGATATTCCTTTGTACATAAGGACCACAACTTCTTTATCCATTTTTCTCTTTCCTGGGATATTTAAGGTGTCATGAAGTGGAGGTTCTTGTCAACAGAGCAGCCCTAAACTTTGGGGTGCCTGTGTCTTGCTGATTTTTAGTTTTCCCAATTTATACGCCCATGAGTGGACATGCCCTATGCTCCCTAAGCTGTGTTTTTTCGATGTTTCAGGACACACCGTACACTTCTCCAGAGTGGCTGTTGGCAATTTACATCCCGCCCATCAGCGTAGCAAGGCTGCCATTTCTCCATGGCCTGTCCTGCATTTCTGGTTTTGACACTTTTTGCAGCATGGCCCTTTTGACCGATGGGAAGCGAGACTACTTTGTAGCGCTGATTTGCCTTTCCAGGTTGCTTGGTTGGCCAAAAAGGGCGTATGCGTTTTTTCCTGAATATATTCAGGAAAAAACGCATACGCCCTTTTTGGCCAAGGGCATCATTGTCGACGATTTGCGACTTTTCATGTGCTTTAAAGGCGATTCGAATCTACCTCCTGAAACCTGTTTCCTGCAATTCTGCCTTGCTTTCAAATCCTCTTCGTTGCCTTCCCTCAATATATTTGTGGACGAGAGTTATCATTTATAAGTCTGCGGGTTTGTGAATGGCAGTGTCCCTGGGCTCCATTTTTCAACTCGCTTTTTTGGGAGCTGGCCGTAAGAGTGCGGGATTGCCTCAGGCCCTATTCTGCTTCTGGGCGGCAGGCTGAGCCTGTGGTTAATTCTTCTTCCTGATGGGAAAATAGAGTGACCTGTGCCTGTCCCAACACCTAGATCTAGTCTCTCATTGGTTGCCCCTCTTCCCGTTCATCCTCAGGACAAATTGCAACCTGTAGGGAACAGGAGGTTAAAGGTGCTGATTCTCCAAGTAGGGAGATTGCTAGTAAAGTACCTGGAATGGCGAACCCGAGCACAAGGAGATGAGAAATGAGCTGCCTTTTAGAAACCTTTCAAAATCACACGGTGTACCATCTTCTGGGTTTCTCATGTATGTTTTCGATGTAGGAAGATGCCCTTGAACCTGGAGATTTGGGACCCATGGGATGCGTACCACGCAGTATTACTTTAAAGGTTGTGCGTTTGCTCACCCAACCTCACCCAACCTCTCAGCCCCAAGAGTGTCCACCCTTATGTCTCATCCAGCTGTGTGTCTAGATATGGTCAATCCAGGTTGCATCACAGCCCCTGACCGAATTTTGGAAGAATTTCTCTCTCTTTCACTGTCTTTGTTTTACGGGTTTTTAAAAGTAATTCATTTTTATAATGGGGTTTAGCTGCTTTTCACGGCTGTGTTTATGCGGCTTTACACCCACTTGACTCACTTCCAGACAGATATCAATACATAGGTTTTAAGATTCTTACTGGTCACATATATTCTTGTGCGGTGAATAGGGGGTGTTGAGTCCAGTTCACTGAGCAAGGAGTCGGTCTTTTCTATTACATATTGGGTGTATGGAACGGTATCTGAGCGAATTTGAAACCCTTGTTTTATGCATCACCACACCTCACCTTTCCCGTTAAGCAGCAATAGTGTGTTTTCTAAAGGTGTGACTCTGTTCTGTTTTGTAATTCAGTTCAAGTGTAGCGGTTTTTACATTCCCTCTATAAGTGATAGCTTATGATAAGTGTCTTTTTCTGTGTGACTTATTTCACTTAGAATCGTCGTACCTAAATCCACTCATCTTGCTTCTTCTAGCCTTATGACATTGATTTCATGTCTGAGTGATATTCCATTGTACATAATGATCACAACTTCTTTATCCATTTTTCTCTTTCCTGGGATATTTAAGGTGTCATGAAGTGGAGGTTCTTGTCAACAGAGCAGCCCTAAACTTTGGGGTGCCTGTGTCTTGCTGATTTTTAGTTTTCCCAATTTATACGCCCATGAGTGGACGTGCCCTATGCTCCCTAAGCTGTGTGTTTTAGATGTTTCAGGACACACCGTACACTTCTCCAGAGTGGCTGTTGGCAATTTACATCCCGCCCATCAGCGTAGCAAGGCTGCCATTTCTCCATGGCCTGTCCTGCATTTCTGGTTTTGACACTTTCTGCAGCATGGCCCTTTTTACCGATGGGAAGCGAGACTTCTTTGTAGCGCTGATTTGCCTTTCCAGGTTGCTTGGTTGGCCAAAAAGGGCGTATGCGTTTTTTCCTGAATATATTCAGGAAAAAACGCATACGCCCTTTTTGGCCAAGGGCATCATTGTCGACGTTTTGCGACTTTTCATGTGCTTTAAAGGCGATTCGAATCTACCTCCTGAAACCTGTTTACTGCAATTCTGCCTTGCTTTCAAATCCTCTTCGTTGCCTTCCCTCAATATATTTGTGGACGAGAGTTATCGTTTATAACTCTGCGGGTTTGTGAATGGCAGTGTCCCTGGGCTCCATTTTTCAACTCGCTTTTTTGGGAGCTGGCCGCAGGAGCGCGGCATTGCCTCAGGCCCTATTCTGCTTCTGGGCGGCAGGCTGAGCCTGTGGTTAATTCTTCTTCCTGATGGGAAAATAGAGTGACCTGTGCCTGTCCCAACACCTAGATCTAGTCTCTCATTGGTTGCCCCTCTTCCCTTTCATCCTCAGGACAAATTGCAAACTGTACGGAACAGGAGGTTAAAGGTGCTGATTCTCCAAGTAGGGAGATTGCTAGTAAAGTAGCTGGAATGGCGAACCCGAGCACAAGGAGATGAGAAATGAGGTGCGTTATAGAAACCTTTCAAAATCACACGGTGTACCATCTTCTGGGTTTCTCATGCATGTTTTCGATGTAGGAAGATGCCCTTGAACCTGGAGATTTGGGACCCATGGGATGGGTACCAGGCTGTATTACTTTAAAGGGTCTGTGTTTGCTCACCCAACCTCACCCAACCTCTCAGCCCCAAGTGTGTCCACCCTTATGTCTCATCCAGCTGTGGGTCTAGATATGATCAATCCAGGTTGCATCACAGCCCCTGAACGAATTTTGTAAGAATTTCTCTCTCTTTCACTGTCTTTGTTTTACGGGTTTTTAAAAGTAATTTATTATTATAATGGGGTTTACCTGCTTTTCACGGCTGTGTTTATGCGGCTTCACACCCACTTGACTCACTTCCAGACAGATATCAATACATAGGTTTTACGATTCTTACTAGTCACATATATTCTTGTGCGGTGAATAGGGGGTGTTGAGTCCAGTTCACTGAGCAAGGAGTCGGTCTTTTCTATTACATATTGGGTGTATGGAACGGTATCTGAGCCAATTTGAAACCCTTGTTTTATGCATCACCCCACCTCACCTTTCCCGTTAAGCAGCCATAGTGTGTTTTGTAAACGTGTGACTCTGTTCTGTTTTGTAATTCAGTTCAAGTGTAGCGGTTTTTACATTCCCTCTATAAGTGATAGCTTATGATAAGTGTCTTTTTCTGTGTGACTTATTTCACTTAGAATCATCGTACCTAAGTCCACTCATCTTGCTTCTTCTAGCCTTATGACATTGATTTCATGTCTGAGTGATATTCCTTTGTACATAAGGACCACAACTTCTTTATCCATTTTTCTCTTTCCTGGGATATTTAAGGTGTCATGAAGTGGAGGTTCTTGTCAACAGAGCAGCCCTAAACTTTGGGGTGCCTGTGTCTTGCTGATTTTTAGTTTTCCCAATTTATACGCCCATGAGTGGACGTGCCCTATGCTCCCTAAGCTGTGTTTTTTCGATGTTTCAGGACACACCGTACACTTCTCCAGAGTGGCTGTTGGCAATTTACATCCCGCCCATCAGCGTAGCAAGGCTGCCATTTCTCCATGGCCTGTCCTGCATTTCTGGTTTTGACACTTTTTGCAGCATGGCCCTTTTGACCGATGGGAAGCGAGACTACTTTGTAGCGCTGATTTGCCTTTCCAGGTTGCTTGGTTGGCCAAAAAGGGCGTATGCGTTTTTTCCTGAATATATTCAGGAAAAAACGCATACGCCCTTTTTGGCCAAGGGCATCATTGTCGACGATTTGCGACTTTTCATGTGCTTTAAAGGCGATTCGAATCTACCTCCTGAAACCTGTTTCCTGCAATTCTGCCTTGCTTTCAAATCCTCTTCGTTGCCTTCCCTCAATATATTTGTGGACGAGAGTTATCATTTATAAGTCTGCGGGTTTGTGAATGGCAGTGTCCCTGGGCTCCATTTTTCAACTCGCTTTTTTGGGAGCTGGCCGTAAGAGTGCGGGATTGCCTCAGGCCCTATTCTGCTTCTGGGCGGCAGGCTGAGCCTGTGGTTAATTCTTCTTCCTGATGGGAAAATAGAGTGACCTGTGCCTGTCCCAACACCTAGATCTAGTCTCTCATTGGTTGCCCCTCTTCCCGTTCATCCTCAGGACAAATTGCAACCTGTAGGGAACAGGAGGTTAAAGGTGCTGATTCTCCAAGTAGGGAGATTGCTAGTAAAGTACCTGGAATGGCGAACCCGAGCACAAGGAGATGAGAAATGAGGTGCCTTTTAGAAACCTTTCAAAATCACACGGTGTACCATCTTCTGGGTTTCTCATGTAAGTTTTCGATGTAGGAAGATGCCCTTGAACCTGGAGATTTGGGACCCATGGGATGCGTACCACGCAGTATTACTTTAAAGGTTGTGTGTTTGCTCACCCAACCTCTCAGCCCCAAGAGTGTCCACCGTTATGTCTCATCCAGCTGTGTGTCTAGATATGGTCAATCCAGGTTGCATCACAGCCCCTGACCGAATTTTGGAAGAATTTCTCTCTCTTTCACTGTCTTTGTTTTACGGGTTTTTAAAAGTAATTTATTTTTATAATGGGGTTTACCTGCTTTTCACGGCTGTGTTTATGCGGCTTTACACCCATTTGACTCACTTCCAGACAGATATCAATACATAGGTTTTAAGATTCTTACTAGTCACATATATTCTTGTGCGGTAAATAGGGGGTGTTGAGTCCAGTTCACTGAGCAAGGAGTCGGTCTTTTCTATTACATATTGGGTGTATGGAACGGTATCTGAGCGAATTTGAAACCCTTGTTTTATGCATCACCCCACCTCACCTTTCCCGTTAAGCAGCCATAGTATGTTTTCTAAACGTGTGATTCTGTCCTGTTTTGTAACTCAGTTCAAGTGTAGCGGTTTTTACATTCCCTCTATAAGTGATAGCTTATGATAAGTGTCTTTTTCTGTGTGACTTATTTCACTTAGAATCATCGTACCTAAGTCCACTCATCTTGATTCTTCTAGCCTTATGATATTGATTTCATGTCTGCGTGATATTCCATTGTACATAAGGACCACAACTTCTTTATCCATTTTTCTCTTTCCTGGGATATTAAAGGTGTCATGAAGTGGAGGTTATTGTCAACAGAGCAGCCCTAAACTTTGGGGTGCCTGTGTCTTGCTGATTTTTAGTTTTCCCAATTTATACGCCCATGAGTGGATGTGCCCTATGCTCCCTAAGGTGTGTGTTTTAGATGTTTCAGGACACACCGTACACTTCTCCAGAGTGGCTGTTGGCAATTTACATCCCGCCCATCAGCGTAGCAAGGCTGCCATTTCTCCATGGCCTGTCCTGCATTTCTGGTTTTGACACTTTTTGCAGCATGGCCCTTTTGACCGATGGGAAGCGAGACTACTTTGTAGCGCTGATTTGCCTTTCCAGGTTGCTTGGTTGGCCAAAAAGGGCGTATGCGTTTTTTCCTGAATATATTCAGGAAAAAACGCATACGCCCTTTTTAGCCAAGGGCATCATTGTCGACGTTTTGCGACTTTTCATGTGCTTTAAAGGCGATTCGAATCTATCTCCTGAAACCTGTTTCCTGCAATTCTGCCTTTCTTTCAAATCCTCTTCATTGCCTTCCCTCAATATATTTGTGGACGAGAGTTATCATTTATAACTCTGCGGTTTTGTGAATGGCAGTGTCCCTGGGCTCCATTTTTCAAATCGCTTTTTTGGGAGCTGGCCGCAAGAGCGCGGGATTGCCTAAGGCCCTATTCTGCTTCTGGGCGGCAGGCTGAGCCTGTGGTTAATTCTTCTTCCTGATGGGAAAATAGAGTGACCTGTGCCTGTCCCAACACCTAGATCTAGTCTCTCATTGGTTGCCCCTCTTCCCGTTCATCCTCAGGACAAATTGCAACCTGTAGGGATCAAAAGGTTAAAGGTGCTGATTCTCCAACTAGGGAGATTGCTAGTAAAGTACCTGGAATGGCGAACCCGAGCACAAGGAGATGAGAAATGAGGTGCGTTTTAGAAACCTTTCAAAATCACTCGGTGTACCACCTTCTGGGTTTCTCATGCATGTTTTCGATGTAGGAATATGCCCTTGAATCTGGAGATTTGGGAACCATGGGATGGGTACCAGGCAGTATTACTTTAAAGGGTCTGTGTTTGCTCACCCAACCTCACCCAACCTCTCAGCCCCAAGTGTGTCCAACCTTATGTCTCATCCAGCTGTGGGTTTAGATGTGATCAATCCAGGTTGCATCACAGCCCCTGAACGAATTTTGTAAGAATTTCTCTCTCTTTCACTGTCTTTGTTTTACGGGTTTTTAAAAGTAATTTATTTTTATAATGGGGTTTACCTGCTTTTCACGGCTGTGTTTATGCGGCTTTACACCCACTTGACTCACTTCCAGACAGATATCAATACATAGGTTTTACGATTCTTACTAGTCACATATATTCTTGTGCGGTGAATAGGGGGTGTTGAGTCCAGTTCACTGAGCAAGGAGTCGGTCTTTTCTATTACATATTGGGTGTATGGAACGGTATCTGAGCCAATTTGAAACCCTTGTTTTATGCATCACCCCACCTCACCTTTCCCGTTAAGCAGCCATAGTGTGTTTTGTAAACGTGTGACTCTCTTCTGTTTTGTAATTCAGTTCAAGTGTAGCGGTTTTTACATTCCCTCTATAAGTGATAGCTTATGATAAGTGTCTTTTTCTGTGTGACTTATTTCACTTAGAATCATCGTACCTAAGTCCACTCATCTTGCTTCTTCTAACCTTATGACATTGATTTCATGTCTGAGTGATATTCCTTTGTACATAAGGACCACAACTTCTTTATCCATTTTTCTCTTTCCTGGGATATTTAAGGTGTCATGAAGTGGAGGTTCTTGTCAACAGAGCAGCCCTAAACTTTGGGGTGCCTGTGTCTTGCTGATTTTTAGTTTTCCCAATTTATACGCCCATGAGTGGACGTGCCCTATGCTCCCTAAGCTGTGTTTTTTCGATGTTTCAGGACACACCGTACACTTATCCAGAGTGGCTGTTGGCAATTTACATCCCGCCCATCAGCGTAGCAAGGCTGCCATTTCTCCATGGCCTGTCCTGCATTTCTGGTTTTGACACTTTTTGCAGCATGGCCCTTTTGACCGATGGGAAGCGAGACTACTTTGTAGCGCTGATTTGCCTTTCCAGGTTGCTTGGTTGGCCAAAAAGGGCGTATGCGTTTTTTCCTGAATATATTCAGGAAAAAACGCATACGCCCTTTTTGGCCAAGGGCATCATTGTCGACGTTTTGCGACTTTTCATGTGCTTTAAAGGCGATTCGAATCTACCTCCTGAAACCTGTTTCCTGCAATTCTGCCTTGCTTTCAAATCCTCTTCGTTGCCTTCCCTCAATATATTTGTGGACGAGAGTTATCATTTATAAGTCTGCGGGTTTGTGAATGGCAGTGTCCCTGGGCTCCATTTTTCAACTCGCTTTTTTGGGAGCTGGCCGTAAGAGTGCGGGATTGCCTCAGGCCCTATTCTGCTTCTGGGCGGCAGGCTGAGCCTGTGGTTAATTCTTCTTCCTGATGGGAAAATAGAGTGACCTGTGCCTGTCCCAACACCTAGATCTAGTCTCTCATTGGTTGCCCCTCTTCCCGTTCATCCTCAGGACAAATTGCAACCTGTAGGGAACAGGAGGTTAAAGGTGCTGATTCTCCAAGTAGGGAGATTGCTAGTAAAGTACCTGGAATGGCGAACCCGAGCACAAGGAGATGAGAAATGAGGTGCCTTTTAGAAACCTTTCAAAATCACACGGTGTACCATCTTCTGGGTTTCTCATGTATGTTTTCGATGTAGGAAGATGCCCTTGAACCTGGAGATTTGGGACCCATGGGATGCGTACCACGCAGTATTACTTTAAAGGTTGTGCGTTTGCTCACCCAACCTCACCCAACCTCTCAGCCCCAAGAGTGTCCAACGTTATGTCTCATCCAGCTGTGTGTCTAGATATGGTCAATCCAGGTTGCATCACAGCCCCTGAAAGAATTTTGGAAGAATTTCTCTCTCTTTTACTGTCTTTGTTTTACGGGTTTTTAAAAGTAATTTATTTTTATAATGGGGTTTAGCTGCTTTTCACGGCTGTGTTTATGCGGCTTTACACCCATTTGACTCACTTCCAGACAGATATCAATACATAGGTTTTAAGATTCTTACTGGTCACATATATTCTTGTGCGGTGAATAGGGGGTGTTGAGTCCAGTTCACTGAGCAAGGAGTCGGTCTTTTCTATTACATATTGGGTGTATGGAACGGTATCTGAGCGAATTTGAAACCCTTCTTTTATGCATCACCCCACCTCACCTTTCCCGTTAAGCAGCCATAGTGTGTTTTCTAAAGGTGTGACTCTGTTCTGTTTTGTAATTCAGTTCAAGTGTAGCGGTTTTTACATTCCCTCTATAAGTGATAGCTTATGATAAGGGTCTTTTTCTGTGTGACTTATTTCACTTAGAATCGTCGTACCTAAATCCACTCATCTTGCTTCTTCTAGCCTTATGACATTGATTTCATGTCTGAGTGATATTCCATTGTACATAATGATCACAACTTCTTTATCCATTTTTCTCTTTCCTGGGATATTTAAGTTGTCATGAAGTGGAGGTTCTTGTCAACAGAGCAGCCCTAAACTTTGGGGTGCCTGTGTCTTGCTGATTTTTAGTTTTCCCAATTTATACGCCCATGAGTGGACGTGCCCTATGCTCCGTAAGCTGTGTGTTTTAGATGTTTCAGGACACACCGTACACTTCTCCAGAGTGGCTGTTGGCAATTTACATCCCGCCCATCAGCGTAGCAAGGCTGCCATTTCTCTATGGCCTGTCCTGCATTTCTGGTTTTGACACTTTTTGCAGCATGGCCCTTTTGACCGATGGGAAGCGAGACTTCTTTGTAGCGCTGATTTGCCTTTCCAGGTTGCTTGGTTGGCCAAAAAGGGCGTATGCGTTTTTTCCTGAATATATTCAGGAAAAAACGCATACGCCCTTTTTGGCCAAGGGCATCATTGTCGACGTTTTGCGACTTTTCATGTGCTTTAAAGGCGATTCGAATCTACCTCCTGAAACCTGTTTACTGCAATTCTGCCTTGCTTTCAAATCCTCTTCGTTGCCTTCCCTCAATATATTTGTGGACGAGAGTTATCGTTTATAACTCTGCGGGTTTTTGAATGGCAGTGTCCCTGGGCTCCATTTTTCAACTCGCTTTTTTGGGAGCTGGCCGCAGGAGCGCGGCATTGCCTCAGGCCCTATTCTGCTTCTGGGCGGCAGGCTGAGCCTGTGGTTAATTCTTCTTCCTGATGGGAAAATAGAGTGACCTGTGCCTGTCCCAACACCTAGATCTAGTCTCTCATTGGTTGCCCCTCTTCCCTTTCATCCTCAGGACAAATTGCAAACTGTACGGAACAGGAGGTTAAAGGTGCTGATTCTCCAAGTAGGGAGATTGCTAGTAAAGTAGCTGGAATGGCGAACCCGAGCACAAGGAGATGAGAAATGAGGTGCGTTATAGAAACCTTTCAAAATCACACGGTGTACCATCTTCTGGGTTTCTCATGCATGTTTTCGATGTAGGAAGATGCCCTTGAACCTGGAGATTTGGGACCCATGGGATGGGTACCAGGCTGTATTACTTTAAAGGGTCTGTGTTTGCTCACCCAACCTCACCCAACCTCTCAGCCCCAAGTGTGTCCACCCTTATGTCTCATCCAGCTGTGGGTCTAGATATGATCAATCCAGGTTGCATCACAGCCCCTGAACGAATTTTGTAAGAATTTCTCTCTCTTTCACTGTCTTTGTTTTACGGGTTTTTAAAAGTAATTTATTATTATAATGGGGTTTACCTGCTTTTCACGGCTGTGTTTATGCGGCTTCACACCCACTTGACTCACTTCCAGACAGATATCAATACATAGGTTTTACGATTCTTACTAGTCACATATATTCTTGTGCGGTGAATAGGGGGTGTTGAGTCCAGTTCACTGAGCAAGGAGTCGGTCTTTTCTATTACATATTGGGTGTATGGAACGGTATCTGAGCCAATTTGAAACCCTTGTTTTATGCATCACCCCACCTCACCTTTCCCGTTAAGCAGCCATAGTGTGTTTTGTAAACGTGTGACTCTGTTCTGTTTTGTAATTCAGTTCAAGTGTAGCGGTTTTTACATTCCCTCTATAAGTGATAGCTTATGATAAGTGTCTTTTTCTGTGTGACTTATTTCACTTAGAATCATCGTACCTAAGTCCACTCATCTTGCTTCTTCTAGCCTTATGACATTGATTTCATGTCTGAGTGATATTCCTTTGTACATAAGGACCACAACTTCTTTATCCATTTTTCTCTTTCCTGGGATATTTAAGGTGTCATGAAGTGGAGGTTCTTGTCAACAGAGCAGCCCTAAACTTTGGGGTGCCTGTGTCTTGCTGATTTTTAGTTTTCCCAATTTATACGCCCATGAGTGGACGTGCCCTATGCTCCCTAAGCTGTGTTTTTTCGATGTTTCAGGACACACCGTACACTTCTCCAGAGTGGCTGTTGGCAATTTACATCCCGCCCATCAGCGTAGCAAGGCTGCCATTTCTCCATGGCCTGTCCTGCATTTCTGGTTTTGACACTTTTTGCAGCATGGCCCTTTTGACCGATGGGAAGCGAGACTACTTTGTAGCGCTGATTTGCCTTTCCAGGTTGCTTGGTTGGCCAAAAAGGGCGTATGCGTTTTTTCCTGAATATATTCAGGAAAAAACGCATACGCCCTTTTTGGCCAAGGGCATCATTGTCGACGATTTGCGACTTTTCATGTGCTTTAAAGGCGATTCGAATCTACCTCCTGAAACCTGTTTCCTGCAATTCTGCCTTGCTTTCAAATCCTCTTCGTTGCCTTCCCTCAATATATTTGTGGACGAGAGTTATCATTTATAAGTCTGCGGGTTTGTGAATGGCAGTGTCCCTGGGCTCCATTTTTCAACTCGCTTTTTTGGGAGCTGGCCGTAAGAGTGCGGGATTGCCTCAGGCCCTATTCTGCTTCTGGGCGGCAGGCTGAGCCTGTGGTTAATTCTTCTTCCTGATGGGAAAATAGAGTGACCTGTGCCTGTCCCAACACCTAGATCTAGTCTCTCATTGGTTGCCCCTCTTCCCGTTCATCCTCAGGACAAATTGCAACCTGTAGGGAACAGGAGGTTAAAGGTGCTGATTCTCCAAGTAGGGAGATTGCTAGTAAAGTACCTGGAATGGCGAACCCGAGCACAAGGAGATGAGAAATGAGGTGCCTTTTAGAAACCTTTCAAAATCACACGGTGTACCATCTTCTGGGTTTCTCATGTAAGTTTTCGATGTAGGAAGATGCCCTTGAACCTGGAGATTTGGGACCCATGGGATGCGTACCACGCAGTATTACTTTAAAGGTTGTGTGTTTGCTCACCCAACCTCTCAGCCCCAAGAGTGTCCACCGTTATGTCTCATCCAGCTGTGTGTCTAGATATGGTCAATCCAGGTTGCATCACAGCCCCTGACCGAATTTTGGAAGAATTTCTCTCTCTTTCACTGTCTTTGTTTTACGGGTTTTTAAAAGTAATTTATTTTTATAATGGGGTTTACCTGCTTTTCACGGCTGTGTTTATGCGGCTTTACACCCATTTGACTCACTTCCAGACAGATATCAATACATAGGTTTTAAGATTCTTACTAGTCACATATATTCTTGTGCGGTAAATAGGGGGTGTTGAGTCCAGTTCACTGAGCAAGGAGTCGGTCTTTTCTATTACATATTGGGTGTATGGAACGGTATCTGAGCGAATTTGAAACCCTTGTTTTATGCATCACCCCACCTCACCTTTCCCGTTAAGCAGCCATAGTATGTTTTCTAAACGTGTGATTCTGTCCTGTTTTGTAACTCAGTTCAAGTGTAGCGGTTTTTACATTCCCTCTATAAGTGATAGCTTATGATAAGTGTCTTTTTCTGTGTGACTTATTTCACTTAGAATCATCGTACCTAAGTCCACTCATCTTGATTCTTCTAGCCTTATGATATTGATTTCATGTCTGCGTGATATTCCATTGTACATAAGGACCACAACTTCTTTATCCATTTTTCTCTTTCCTGGGATATTAAAGGTGTCATGAAGTGGAGGTTATTGTCAACAGAGCAGCCCTAAACTTTGGGGTGCCTGTGTCTTGCTGATTTTTAGTTTTCCCAATTTATACGCCCATGAGTGGATGTGCCCTATGCTCCCTAAGGTGTGTGTTTTAGATGTTTCAGGACACACCGTACACTTCTCCAGAGTGGCTGTTGGCAATTTACATCCCGCCCATCAGCGTAGCAAGGCTGCCATTTCTCCATGGCCTGTCCTGCATTTCTGGTTTTGACACTTTTTGCAGCATGGCCCTTTTGACCGATGGGAAGCGAGACTACTTTGTAGCGCTGATTTGCCTTTCCAGGTTGCTTGGTTGGCCAAAAAGGGCGTATGCGTTTTTTCCTGAATATATTCAGGAAAAAACGCATACGCCCTTTTTAGCCAAGGGCATCATTGTCGACGTTTTGCGACTTTTCATGTGCTTTAAAGGCGATTCGAATCTATCTCCTGAAACCTGTTTCCTGCAATTCTGCCTTTCTTTCAAATCCTCTTCATTGCCTTCCCTCAATATATTTGTGGACGAGAGTTATCATTTATAACTCTGCGGTTTTGTGAATGGCAGTGTCCCTGGGCTCCATTTTTCAAATCGCTTTTTTGGGAGCTGGCCGCAAGAGCGCGGGATTGCCTCAGGCCCTATTCTGCTTCTGGGCGGCAGGCTGAGCCTGTGGTTAATTCTTCTTCCTGATGGGAAAATAGAGTGACCTGTGCCTGTCCCAACACCTAGATCTAGTCTCTCATTGGTTGCCCCTCTTCCCGTTCATCCTCAGGACAAATTGCAACCTGTAGGGATCAAAAGGTTAAAGGTGCTGATTCTCCAACTAGGGAGATTGCTAGTAAAGTACCTGGAATGGCGAACCCGAGCACAAGGAGATGAGAAATGAGGTGCGTTTTAGAAACCTTTCAAAATCACTCGGTGTACCACCTTCTGGGTTTCTCATGCATGTTTTCGATGTAGGAATATGCCCTTGAATCTGGAGATTTGGGAACCATGGGATGGGTACCAGGCAGTATTACTTTAAAGGGTCTGTGTTTGCTCACCCAACCTCACCCAACCTCTCAGCCCCAAGTGTGTCCAACCTTATGTCTCATCCAGCTGTGGGTTTAGATGTGATCAATCCAGGTTGCATCACAGCCCCTGAACGAATTTTGTAAGAATTTCTCTCTCTTTCACTGTCTTTGTTTTACGGGTTTTTAAAAGTAATTTATTTTTATAATGGGGTTTACCTGCTTTTCACGGCTGTGTTTATGCGGCTTTACACCCACTTGACTCACTTCCAGACAGATATCAATACATAGGTTTTACGATTCTTACTAGTCACATATATTCTTGTGCGGTGAATAGGGGGTGTTGAGTCCAGTTCACTGAGCAAGGAGTCGGTCTTTTCTATTACATATTGGGTGTATGGAACGGTATCTGAGCCAATTTGAAACCCTTGTTTTATGCATCACCCCACCTCACCTTTCCCGTTAAGCAGCCATAGTGTGTTTTGTAAACGTGTGACTCTGTTCTGTTTTGTAATTCAGTTCAAGTGTAGCGGTTTTTACATTCCCTCTATAAGTGATAGCTTATGATAAGTGTCTTTTTCTGTGTGACTTATTTCACTTAGAATCATCGTACCTAAGTCCACTCATCTTGCTTCTTCTAACCTTATGACATTGATTTCATGTCTGAGTGATATTCCTTTGTACATAAGGACCACAACTTCTTTATCCATTTTTCTCTTTCCTGGGATATTTAAGGTGTCATGAAGTGGAGGTTCTTGTCAAAATAGCAGCCCTAAACATTGGGGTGCCTGTGTCTTGCTGATTTTTAGTTTTCCCAATTTATACGCCCATGAGTGGACGTGCCCTATGCTCCCTAAGCTGTGTTTTTTCGATGTTTCAGGACACACCGTACACTTCTCCAGTGTGGCTTTTGGCAATTTACATCCCGCCCATCAGCGTAGCAAGGCTGCCATTTCTCCATGGCCTGTACTGCATTTCTGGTTTTGACACTTTTTGCAGCATGGCCCTTTTGACCGATGGGAAGCGAGACTTCTTTGTAGCGCAGATTTGACTTTCCAGGTTGCTTGGTTGGCCAAAAAGGGCGTATGCGTTTTTTCCTGAATATATTCAGGAAAAAACGCATACGCCCTTTTTGGCCAAGGGCATCATTGTCGACGTTTTGCCGCTTTTCATGTGCTTTAAAGGCGATTCGAATCTACCTCCTGAAATCTGCTTCCTGCAATTCTGCCTTGCTTTCAAATCCTCTTCGTTGCCTTCCCTCAATATATTTGTGGACGAGAGTTATCATTTATAAGTCTGCGGGTTTGTGAATGGCAGTGTCCCTGGGCTCCATTTTTCAACTCGCTTTTTTGGGAGCTGGCCGTAAGAGTGCGGGATTGCCTCAGGCCCTATTCTGCTTCTGGGCGGCAGGCTGAGCCTGTGGTTAATTCTTCTTCCTGATGGGAAAATACAGTGACCTGTGCCTGTCCCAACACCTAGATCTAGTCTCTCATTGGTTGCCCCTCTTCCCGTTCATCCTCAGGACAAATTGCAACCTGTAGGGAACAGGAGGTTAAAGGTGCTGATTCTCCAAGTAGGGAGATTGCTAGTAAAGTACCTGGAATGGCGAACCCGAGCACAAGGAGATGAGAAATGAGCTGCCTTTTAGAAACCTTTCAAAATCACACGGTGTACCATCTTCTGGGTTTCTCATGTATGTTTTCGATGTAGGAAGATGCCCTTGAACCTGGAGATTTGGGACCCATGGGATGCGTACCACGCAGTATTACTTTAAAGGTTGTGCGTTTGCTCACCCAACCTCACCCAACCTCTCAGCCCCAAGAGTGTCCAACGTTATGTCTCATCCAGCTGTGTGTCTAGATATGGTCAATCCAGGTTGCATCACAGCCCCTGAAAGAATTTTGGAAGAATTTCTCTCTCTTTTACTGTCTTTGTTTTACGGGTTTTTAAAAGTAATTTATTTTTATAATGGGGTTTAGCTGCTTTTCACGGCTGTGTTTATGCGGCTTTACACCCATTTGACTCACTTCCAGACAGATATCAATACATAGGTTTTAAGATTCTTACTGGTCACATATATTCTTGTGCGGTGAATAGGGGGTGTTGAGTCCAGTTCACTGAGCAAGGAGTCGGTCTTTTCTATTACATATTGGGTGTATGGAACGGTATCTGAGCGAATTTGAAACCCTTCTTTTATGCATCACCCCACCTCACCTTTCCCGTTAAGCAGCCATAGTGTGTTTTCTAAAGGTGTGACTCTGTTCTGTTTTGTAATTCAGTTCAAGTGTAGCGGTTTTTACATTCCCTCTATAAGTGATAGCTTATGATAAGGGTCTTTTTCTGTGTGACTTATTTCACTTAGAATCGTCGTACCTAAATCCACTCATCTTGCTTCTTCTAGCCTTATGACATTGATTTCATGTCTGAGTGATATTCCATTGTACATAATGATCACAACTTCTTTATCCATTTTTCTCTTTCCTGGGATATTTAAGGTGTCATGAAGTGGAGGTTCTTGTCAACAGAGCAGCCCTAAACTTTGGGGTGCCTGTGTCTTGCTGATTTTTAGTTTTCCCAATTTATACGCCCATGAGTGGACGTGCCCTATGCTCCGTAAGCTGTGTGTTTTAGATGTTTCAGGACACACCGTACACTTCTCCAGAGTGGCTGTTGGCAATTTACATCCCGCCCATCAGCGTAGCAAGGCTGCCATTTCTCTATGGCCTGTCCTGCATTTCTGGTTTTGACACTTTTTGCAGCATGGCCCTTTTGACCGATGGGAAGCGAGACTTCTTTGTAGCGCTGATTTGCCTTTCCAGGTTGCTTGGTTGGCCAAAAAGGGCGTATGCGTTTTTTCCTGAATATATTCAGGAAAAAACGCATACGCCCTTTTTGGCCAAGGGCATCATTGTCGACGATTTGCGACTTTTCATGTGCTTTAAAGGCGATTCGAATCTACCTCCTGAAACCTGTTTCCTGCAATTCTGCCTTGCTTTCAAATCCTCTTTGTTGCCTTCCCTCAATATATTTGTGGACGAGAGTTATCATTTATAACTCTGCGGGTTTGTGAAAGGCAGTGTCCCTGGGCTCCATTTTTCAACTCGCTTTTTTGGGAGCTGGCCGCAGGAGCGCGGCATTGCCTCAGGCCCTATTCTGCTTCTGGGCGGCAGGCTGAGCCTGTGGTTAATTCTTCTTCCTGATGGGAAAATAGAGTGACCTGTGCCTGTCCCAACACCTAGATCTAGTCTCTCATTGGTTGCCCCTCTTCCGTTCATCCTCAGGACAAATTGCAACCTGTAGGGAACAGGAGGTTAAAGGTGCTGATTCTCCAAGTAGGGAGATTGCTAGTAAAGTACCTGGAATGGCGAACCCGAGCACAAGGAGATGAGAAATGAGGTGCGTTTTAGAAACCTTTCAAAATCACACGGTGTACCACCTTCTGGGTTTCTCATGTATGTTTTCGATGTAGGAATATGCCCTTGAACCTGGAGATTTGGGACCCATGGGATGGGTACCAGGCAGTATTACTTTAAAGGGTCTGTGTTTCCTCACCCAACCTCACCCAACCTCTCAGCCCCAAGTGTGTCCACCCTTATGTCTCATCCAGCTGTGGGTCTAGATATGATCAATCCAGGTTGCATCACAGCCCCTGAACGAATTTTGTAAGAATTTCTCTCTCTTTCACTGTCTTTGTTTTACGGGTTTTTAAAAGTAATTTATTTTTATAATGGGGTTTACCTGCTTTTCACGGCTGTGTTTATGCGGCTTTACACCCACTTGACTCACTTCCAGACAGATATCAATACATAGGTTTTAAGATTCTTACTAGTCACATATATTCTTGTGCGGTGAATAGGGGGTGTTGAGTCCAGTTCACTGAGCAAGGAGTCGGTCTTTTCTATTACATATTGGGTGTATGGAACAGTATCTGAGCCAATTTGAAACCCTTGTTTTATGCATCACCCCACCTCACCTTTCCCGTTAAGCAGCCATAGTGTGTTTTGTAAACGTGTGACTCTGTTCTGTTTTGTAATTCAGTTCAAGTGTAGCGGTTTTTACATTCCCTCTATAAGTGAGAGCTTATGATAAGTGTCTTTTTCTGTGTGACTTATTTCACTTAGAATCATCGTACCTAAGTCCACTCATCTTGCTTCTTCTAGCCTTATGACATTGATTTCATGTCTGAGTGATATTCCATTGTACATAAGGACCACAACTTCTTTATCCATTTTTCTCTTTCCTGGGATATTTAAGGTGTCATGAAGTGGAGGTTCTTGTCAACAGAGCAGCCCTAAACTTTGGGGTGCCTGTGTCTTGCTGATTTTTAGTTTTCCCAATTTATACGCCCATGAGTGGACGTGCCCTATGCTCCCTAAGCTTTGTTTTTTCGATGTTTCAAGACACACCGTACACTTCTCCAGAGTGGCTGTTGGCAATTTACATCCCACCCATCAGTGTAGCAAGGCTGCCATTTCTCCATGGCCTGTCCTGCATTTCTGGTTTTGACACTTTTTGCAGCATGGCCCTTTTGACCGATGGGAAGCGAGACTTCTTTGTAGCGCTGATTTGCCTTTCCACGTTGCTTGGTTGGCCAAAAAGGGCGTATGCGTTTTTTCCTGAATATATTCAGGAAAAAACGCATACGCCCTTTTTGGCCAAGGGCATCATTGTCGACGTTTTGCCGCCTTTCATGTGCTTTAAAGGCGATTCGAATCTACCTCCTGAAACCTGTTTCCTGCAATTCGGCCTTGCTTTCAAATCCTCTTCGTTGCCCTCCCTCAATATATTTGTGGACGAGAGTTATCATTTATAACTCAGCAGGTTTGTGAATTGCAGTGCCCCTGAGCTCCATTTTTCAACTGTCTATTATGGGAGCTGGCCGCAAAAGCACGGGATTGCTTAAGGCCATTTTCTGGTTCCGGGCGGCAGGCTGAGCCTGTGGTTAATTCTTCTTCCTGATGGGAAAATACAGTGACCTCTGCCGGTCCCAACACCAAAATCTAGTCTCTCATTGGTTGCCCCTCTTGCCGTTCATCCTCAGGACAAATTGCAACCTGTAGGGAAAAGGAGGTTAAAGGTGCTGATTCTCCAAGTAGGGAGATTGCTAGTAAAGTAGCTGGAATGGCGAACCCGAACACAAGGAGATGAGAAATGAGGTGCGTATTAGAATCCTTTCAAAATCACACGGTGTACCATCTTCTGGGTTTCTCATGCATGTTTTCGATGTAGGAAAATGCCGTTGAATCTGGAGATTTGGGACCCATGGGATGGGTACCACACAGTATTACTTTAAAGGGTCTGTGTTTTCTCACCCAACGTCACCCAACCTCTCAACCCCAAGAATGTCCACCCATATGTCTCATCCAGCTGTGGGTCTAGATATGGTCAATCCAGGTTGCATCACAGCCCCTGAACGAATTTTGTAAGAATTTCTCTCTCTTTCACTGTCTTTGTTTTACGGGTTTTTAAAAGTAATTTATTTTTATAATGGGGTTTAGCTGCTTTTCACGGCTGTGTTTATGCGGCTTTACACCCACTTGACTCACTTCCAGAGAGATATCAATACATAGGTTTTAAGATTCTTACTAGTCAGATATATTCTTGTGTGGTGAATAGGGGGTGTTGAGTCCAGTTCACTGAGCAAGGAGTAGGTCTTGTCTATTACATATTGGGTGTATGGAACGGTATCTGAGCGAATTTGAAACCCTTGTTTTATGCATCACCCCACCTCACCTTTCCCGTTAAGCAGCCATAGTGCGTTTTCTAAAGGTGTGACTCTGTTCTGTTTTGTAATTCAGTTCAAGTGTAGCGGTTTTTACATTCCCTCTATAAGTGATAGCTTATGATAAGTGTCTTTTTCTGTGTGACTTATTTCACTTAGAATCGTCGTACCTAAATCCACTCATCTTGCTTCTTCTAGCCTTATGACATTGATTTCATGTCTGAGTGATATTCCATTGTACATAAGGACCACAACTTCTTTATCCATTTTTCTCTTTCCTGGGATATTTAAGGTGTCATGAAGTGGAGGTTCTTGTCAACAGAGCAGCCCTAAACTTTGGGGTGCCTGTGTCTTGCTGATTTTTAGTTTTCCCAATTTATACGCCCATGAGGGGACGTGCCCTATGCTCCCTAAGCTGTGTTTTTTCGATGTTTCAGGACACACCGTACACTTCTCCAGAGTGGCTGTTGGCAATTTACATCCCGCCCATCAGCGGAGCAAGGCTGCCATTTCTCCATGGCCTGTCCTGCATTTCTGGTTTTGACACTTTTTGCAGCATGGCCCTTTTGACCGATGGGAAGCGAGAGTTCTTTGTAACGCTGTTTTGCCTTTCCAGGTTGCTTGGTCTGCCAAAAAGGGCGTATGCGTTTTTTCCTGAATATACTCAGGAAAAAACGCATACGCCCTTTTTGGCCAAGGGCATCATTGTCGACGTTTTGCAACTTTTCATGTGCTTTAAAGGCGATTCGAATCTACCTCCTGAAACCTGTTTCCTGCAATTCTGCCTTGCTTTCATATCCTCTTCGTTGCCTTCCCTCAATATATTTGTGGACGAGAGTTATCATTTATAGCTCTGCGGGTTTGTGAATGGCACTGTCCCTGAGCTCCATTTTTCAACTGGCTTTTTTGGGAGTTGGCCACAAAAGCGCGGGATTGCCTCAGGCCCTATTCTGCTTCTGGGCGGCAGGCTGAGCCTGTGGTTAATTCTTCTTCCTGATGGGAAAATAGAGTGACCTGTGCCTGTCCCAACACCTAGATCTAGTGTCTCATTGGTTGCCCCACTTCCCGTTCATGCTCAGGACAAATTGCAACCTGTAGGGAACAGGAGCTTAAAGGTGCTGATTTTCCAAGTAGGGAGATTGCTAGTAAAGTAGCTGGAATGGCGAACCCGAGCACAAGGAGATGAGAAATGAGGTGCGTTTTAGAAACCTTTCAAAATCACACGGTGTTTCTGGGTTTCTCATGCATGTTTTCGATGTAGGAATATGCCCTTGAACCTGGAGATTTGGGACCCATGGGATGGGTACCACGCAGTATTACTTTAAAGGGTCTGTGTTTGCTCACCCAACCTCACCCAACCTCTCAGCCCCAAGTGTGTCTACCCTTATGTCTCATCCAGTTGTGGGTCTAGATATGGTCAATCCAGGTTGCATCACAGCCCCTGAACGAATTTTGTAAGAATTTCTCTCTCTTTCACTGTCTTTGTTTTACGGGTTTTTAAAAGTAATTTATTTTTATAATGGGGTTTAGCTGCTTTTCACGGCTGTGTTTATGCAGCTTTACACCCACTTGACTCACTTCCAGACAGATATCAATACATAGGTTTTAAGATTCTTACTAGTCACATATATTCTTGTGCGGTGAATAGGGGGTGTTGAGTCCAGTTCACTGAGCAAGGAGTCGGTCTTTTCTATTACATATTGGGTGTATGGAACGGTATCTGAGCCAATTTGAAACCCTTGTTTTATGCATCACCCCACCTCACCTTTCCCGTTAAGCAGCCATAGTGTGTTTTCTAAACGTGTGACTCTGTTCTGTTTTGTAATTCAGTTCAAGTGTAGCGGTTTTTACATTCCCTCTATAAGTGATAGCTTATGATAAGTGTCTTTTTCTGTGTGACTTATTTCACTTAGAATCGTCGTACCTAAGTCCACTCATCTTGCTTCTTCTAGCCTTATGACATTGATTTCATGTCTGAGTGATATTCCATTGTACATAAGGACCACAACTTCTTTATCCATTTTTCTCTTTCCTGGGATATTTAAGGTGTCATGAAGTGGAGGTTCTTGTCAACAGAGCAGCCCTAAACTTTGGGGTGCCTGTGTCTTGCTGATTTTTAGTTTTCCCAATTTATACGCCCATGAGTGGACGTGCCCTATGCTCCCTAAGCTGTGTGTTTTAGATGTTTCAGGACACACCGTACACTTCTCCAGAGTGGCTGTTGGCAATTTACATCCCGCCCATCAGCGTAGCAAGGCTGCCATTTCTCCATGGCCTGTCCTGCATTTCTGGTTTTGACACTTTTTGCAACATGGCCCTTTTGACCGATGGGAAGCGAGACTACTTTGTAGCGCTGATCTGCCTTTCCAGGTTGCTTGGTTGGCCAAAAAGGGCGTATGCGTTTTTTCCTGAATATATTCAGGAAAAAACGCATACGCCCTTTTTGGCCAAGGGCATCATTGTCGACGTTTTGCGACTTTTCATGTGCTTTAAAGGCGATTCGAATCTACCTCCTGAAACCTGTTTCCTGCAATTCTGCCTTGCTTTCAAATCCTCTTCGTTGCCTTCCCTCAATATATTTGTGGACGAGAGTTATCATTTATAACTCTGCGTGTTTGTGAATGGCAGTGTCTCTGGGCTCCATTTTTCAACTCCCTTTTTTTGGAGCTGGCCATAAGAGCGCGGGATTGCCTCAGGCCCTATTCTGCTTCTGGGCGGCAGGCTGAGCCTGTGGTTAATTCTTCTTCCTGATGGGAAAATAGAGTGACCTGTGCCTGTCCCAACACCTAGATCTAGTCTCTCATTGGTTGCCCCTCTTCCCTTTCACCCTCAGGACAAATTGCAACCTGTACAGAACAGGAGGTTAAAGGTGCTGATTCTCCAAGTAAGGAGATTGCTAGTAAAGTAGCTGGAAAGGCGAACCCGAGCACAAGGAGATGAGAAATGAGGTGTGTATTAGAAACCTTTCAAAATCACACGGTGTACCATCTTCTGGGTTTCTCATGCATGTTTTCGATGTAGGAAGATGCCCTTGAACCCGGAGATTTGGGACCCATGGGATGGGTACCACGCAGTATTACTTTAAAGGGTATGCGATTGCTCACCCAACCTCTCAACCCCAAGAGTGTCCACCCTTTTGTTATCATCCAGCTGTGTGTCTAGATATGGTCAATCCAGGTTGCATCACATCCTCTGAACGATTTTTGTAAGAATTTCTCTATTTCACTGTCTTTATTTTAAGGGTTTTTAAAAGTAATTTATTTTTATAATGGGGTTTATCTGCTTTTCACGCCTGTGTTTATGCGGCTTTACACCCACTTGACTCACTTCCAGACAGATATCAATACATAGGTATTAAGATGCTTACTACTAACATATATTCTTGTGCGGTGAATAGGGGGTGTTGAGTCCAGTTCACTGAGCAAGGTGTCGGTCTTTTCTATTACATATTGGGTGTATGGAACGGTATCTGAGCCAATTTGAAACCCTTGTTTTATGCATCACCCCACCTCACCTTTCCCGTTAAGCAGCCATAGTGTGTTTTCTAAATGTGTGACTCTGTTCTGTTTTGTAATTCAGTTCAAGTGTAGCGGTTTTTACATTCCCTCTATAAGTGATAGCTTATGATAAGTGTCTTTTTCTGTGTGACTTATTTCACTTAGAATCGTCGTACCTAAATCCACTCATCTTGCTTCTAATAGCCTTATGACATTGATTTCATGTCTGAGTGATATTCCATTGTACATAAGGAACACAACTTCTTTATCCATTTTTCTCTTTCCTGGGATATTTAAGGTGTCATGAAGTGGAGGTTCTTGTCAACAGAGCAGCCCTAAACTTTGGGGTGCCTGTGTCTTGCTGATTTTTAGTTTTCCCAATTTATACGCCCATGAGTGGACGTGCCCTATGCTCCCTATGCTGTGTTTTTTCGATGTTTCAGGACACACCGTACACTTCTCCAGAGTGGCTGTTGGCAATTTACATCCCGCCCATCAGCGTAGCAAGGCTGCCATTTCTCCACGGCCTGTCCTGCATTTCTGGTTTTGACACTTTTTGCAACATGGCCCTTTTGACCGATGGGAAGCGAGACTTCCTTGTAGCGCTGATTTGCCTTTCCAGGTTGCTTGGTTGGCCAAAAAGGACGTATGCGTTTTTCCCTGAATATATTCAGGAAAAAACGCATACGCCCTTTTTGGCCAAGGGCATCTTTGTCAACGTTTTGCCACTTTTCATGTGCTTTAAAGGCGATTCGAATCTACCTCCTGAAACCTGTTTCCTGCAATTCTGCCTTGCTTTCAAATCCTCTTCGTTGCCTTCCCTCAATATATTTGTGGACTGGAGTAATCATTTATAACTCAGCAGGTTTGTGAATGGCAGTGCCCCTGAGCTCCATTTTTCAACTGTCTTTTTTGGGAGCTGGCCGCAAAAGCACGGGATTGCCTCAGGCCCTATTCTGCTTCTGGGCGGCAGGCTGAGCCTGTGGTTAATTCTTCTTCCTGATGGGAAAATAGAGTGACCTGTGCCTGTCCCAACACCTAGATCTAGTCTCTCATTGGTTGCCCCTCTTCCGTTCATCCTCAGGACAAATTGCAACCTGTAGGGAACAGGAGGTTAAAGGTGCTGATTCTCCAAGTAGGGAGATTGCTAGTAAAGTAGCTGGAATGGCGAACCCGAGCACAAGGAGATGAGAAATGAGGTGCGTTTTAGAAACCTTTCAAAATCACACGGTGTTTCTGGGTTTCTCATGCATGTTTTCGATGTAGGAATATGCCCTTGAACCTGGAGATTTGGGACCCATGGGATGCGTACCACGCAGTATTACTTTAAAGGGTCTGTGTTTGCTCACCCAACCTCACCCAACCTCTCAGCCCCAAGTGTGTCTACCCTTATGTCTCATCCAGTTGTGGGTCTAGATATGGTCAATCCAGGTTGCATCACAGCCCCTGAACGAATTTTGTAAGAATTTCTCTCTCTTTCACTGTCTTTGTTTTACGGGTTTTTAAAAGTAATTTATTTTTATAATGGGGTTTAGCTGCTTTTCACGGCTGTGTTTATGCGGCTTTACACCCACTTGACTCACTTCCAGACAGATATCAATACATAGGTTTTAAGATTCTTACTAGTCACATATATTCTTGTGCGGTGAATAGGGGGTTTTGAGTCCAGTTCACTGAGCAAGGAGTCGGTCTTTTCTATTACATATTGGGTGTATGGAATGGTATCTGAGCCAATTTGAAACCCTTGTTTTATGCATCACCCCACCTCACCTTTCCCGTTAAGCAGCCATAGTGTGTTTTCTAAACGTGTGACTCTGTTCTGTTTTGTAATTCAGTTCAAGTGTAGCGGTTTTTACATTTCCTCTATAAGTGATAGCTTATGATAAGTGTCTTTTTCTGTGTGACTTATTTCACTTAGAATCGTCGTACCAAAGTCCACTCATCTTGCTTCTTCTAGCCTTATGACATTGATTTCATGTCTGAGTGATATTCCATTGTACATAAGGACCACAACTTCTTTATCCATTTTTCTCTTTCCTGGGATATTTAAGGTGTCATGAAGTGGAGGTTCTTGTCAACAGAGCAGCCCTAAACTTTGGGGTGCCTGTGTCTTGCTGATTTTTAGTTTTCCCAATTTATAAGCCCATGAGTGGACGTGCCCTATGCTCCCTAAGCTGTGTGTTTTAGATGTTTCAGGAGACACCGTACACTTCTCCAGAGTGGCTGTTGGCAATTTACATCCCGCCCATCAGCGTAGCAAGGCTGCCATTTCTCCATGGCCTGTCCTGCATTTCTGGTTTTGACACTTTTTGCAGCATGGCCCTTTTGATCGATGGGAAGCGAGACTAATTTTTAGCGCTGATCTTACTTTCCAGGTTGCTTGGTTGGCCAAAAAGGGCGTATGCGTTTTTTCCTGAATATATTCAGGAAAAAACGCATACGCCCTTTTTGGCCAAGGGCATCATTGTCGACGTTTTGCGACTTTTCATGTGCTTTAAAGGCGATTCGAATCTACCTCCTGAAACCTGTTTCCTGCAATTCTGCCTTGCTTTCAAATCCTCTTCGTTGCCTTCCCTCAATATATTTGTGGATGAGAGTTATCATTTATAGATCTGCGGGTTTGTGAATTGCAGTGTCCCTGAGCTCCATTTTTCAACTGGCTTTTTTGGGAGCTGGCCGCAAAAGCGCGGGTTTGCCTCAGGCCCTATTCTGCTTCTGGGCGGCAGGCTGAGCCTGTGGTTAATTCTTCTTCCCGATGGGAAAATAGAGTGACCTGTGCCTGTCCCAACACCTAGATCTGGTCTCTCATTGGTTGCCCCTCTTCCCGTTCATCCTCAGGACAAATTGCAACCTGTAGGGAACAGGAGTTTAAAGGTGCTGATTCTCCAAGTAGGGAGATTGCTAGTAAAGTAGCTGGAAGTGCGAACCCGAGCACAAGGAGATGAGAAATGAGGTGCGTTTTAGAAACCTTTCAAAATCACATGGTGTACCTTCTTCTGGGTTTCTCATGCATGTTTTCGATGTAGGAAGATGCCCTTGAACCTGGAGATTTGGGACCCATGGGATGGGTACCACGCAGTACTACTTTAAAGGTTGTGCGTTTGCTCACCCAACCTCACCCAACCTCTCAGCCCCAAGAGTGTCCACCCTTATGTCTCATCCAGCTGTGGGTCTAGATATGGTCAATCCAGGTTGCATCACAGCCCCTGAACGAATTATGTAAGAATTTCCCTCTCTTTCAGTGTCTTTGTTTTACGGGTTTTTAAAAGTAATTTATTTTTATAATGGGGTTTAGCTGCCTTTCACGGCTGTGTTTATGCGGCTTTACACCCACTGGAGTCACTTCCAGACAGATATCAATACATAGGTTTTAAGATTCTTACTAGTCACATATATTCTTGTGCGGTGAATAGGGGGTGTTGAGTCCAGTTCACTGAGCAAGGAGTAGGTCTTGTCTATTACATATTGGGTGTATGGAACGGTATCTGAGCGAATTTGAAAACCTTGTTTTATGCATCACCCCACCTCACCTTTCCCGTTAAGCAGCCATAGTGTGTTTTCTAAACGTGAGACTCTGTTCTGTTTTGTAATTCAGTTCAAGTGTAGCGGTTTTTACATTCCCTCTATAAGTGATAGCTTATGATAAGTGTCTTTTTCTGTGTGACTTATTTCACTTAGAATCGTCGTACCTAAATCCACTCATCTTGCTTCTACTAGCCTTATGACATTGATTTCATGTCTGAGTGATATTCCATTGTACATAAGGACCACAACTTCTTTATCCATTTTTCTCTTTCCTGGGATATTTAAGGTGTCATGAAGTGGAGGTTCTTGTCAACAGAGCAGCCCTAAACTTTGGGGTGCCTGTGTCTTGCTGATTTTTAGTTTTCCCAATTTATACGCCCATGAGTGGACGTGCCCTATGCTCCCTGAGCTGTGTTTTTTCGATGTTTCAGGACACACCGTATACTTCTCCAGAGTGGCTGTTGGCAATTTACATCCCGCCCATCAGCGTAGCAATGCTGCCATTTCTCCATGGCCTGTCCTGCATTTCTGGTTTTGACACTTTCTGCAGCATGGCCCTTTTGACCGATGGGAAGCGAGACTTCTTTGTAGTGCTGATTTGCCTTTCCAGGTTGCTTGGTTGGCCAAAAAGGGCGTATGCGTTTTTTCCTGAATATATTCAGGAAAAAACGCATACGCCCTTTTTGGCCAAGGGCATCATTGTCGACGTTTTGCCGCTTTTCATGTGCTTTAAAGGCGATTCGAATCTACCTCCTGAAACCTGTTTCCTGCAATTCTGCCTTGCTTTCAAATCCTCTTCGTTGCCTTCCCTCAATATATTTGTGGACGAGAGTTATCATTTATAACTCTGCGGGTTTGTGAATGGCAGTGTCCCTGGGCTCTATTTTTCAACTCGCTTTTTTGGGAGCTGGCCACAGGAGCGCGGGATTGCCTCAGGCCCTATTCTGCTTCTGGGCGGCAGGCTGAGCCTGTGGTTAATTCTTCTTCCTGATGGGAAAATAGAGTGACCTCTGCCGGTCCCAACACCAAAATCTAGTCTCTCATTGGTTGCCCCTCTTGCCGTTCATCCTCAGGACAAATTGCAACCTGTAGGGAAAAGGAGGTTAAAGGTGCTGATTCTCCAAGTAGGGAGATTGCTAGTAAAGTAGCTGGAATGGCGAACCCGAACACAAGGAGATGAGAAATGAGGTGCGTATTAGAATCCTTTCAAAATCACACGGTGTACCATCTTCTGGGTTTCTCATGCATGTTTTCGATGTAGGAAAATGCCGTTGAATCTGGAGATTTGGGACCCATGGGATGGGTACCACACAGTATTACTTTAAAGGGTCTGTGTTTTCTCACCCAACGTCACCCAACCTCTCAACCCCAAGAATGTCCACCCATATGTCTCATCCAGCTGTGGGTCTAGATATGGTCAATCCAGGTTGCATCACAGCCCCTGAACGAATTTTGTAAGAATTTCTCTCTCTTTCACTGTCTTTGTTTTACGGGTTTTTAAAAGTAATTTATTTTTATAATGGGGTTTAGCTGCTTTTCACGGCTGTGTTTTTGCGGCTTTACACCCACTTGACTCACTTCCAGAGAGATATCAATACATAGGTTTTAAGATTCTTACTAGTCAGATATATTCTTGTGTGGTGAATAGGGGGTGTTGAGTCCAGTTCACTGAGCAAGGAGTAGGTCTTGTCTATTACATATTGGGTGTATGGAACGGTATCTGAGCGAATTTGAAACCCTTGTTTTATGCATCACCCCACCTCACCTTTCCCGTTAAGCAGCCATAGTGCGTTTTCTAAAGGTGTGACTCTGTTCTGTTTTGTAATTCAGTTCAAGTGTAGCGGTTTTTACATTCCCTCTATAAGTGATAGCTTATGATAAGTGTCTTTTTCTGTGTGACTTATTTCACTTAGAATCGTCGTACCTAAATCCACTCATCTTGCTTCTTCTAGCCTTATGACATTGATTTCATGTCTGAGTGATATTCCATTGTACATAAGGACCACAACTTCTTTATCCATTTTTCTCTTTCCTGGGATATTTAAGGTGTCATGAAGTGGAGGTTCTTGTCAACAGAGCAGCCCTAAACTTTGGGGTGCCTGTGTCTTGCTGATTTTTAGTTTTCCCAATTTATACGCCCATGAGGGGACGTGCCCTATGCTCCCTAAGCTGTGTTTTTTCGATGTTTCAGGACACACCGTACACTTCTCCAGAGTGGCTGTTGGCAATTTACATCCCGCCCATCAGCGGAGCAAGGCTGCCATTTCTCCATGGCCTGTCCTGCATTTCTGGTTTTGACACTTTTTGCAGCATGGCCCTTTTGACCGATGGGAAGCGAGAGTTCTTTGTAACGCTGTTTTGCCTTTCCAGGTTGCTTGGTCTGCCAAAAAGGGCGTATGCGTTTTTTCCTGAATATACTCAGGAAAAAACGCATACGCCCTTTTTGGCCAAGGGCATCATTGTCGACGTTTTGCAACTTTTCATGTGCTTTAAAGGCGATTCGAATCTACCTCCTGAAACCTGTTTCCTGCAATTCTGCCTTGCTTTCATATCCTCTTCGTTGCCTTCCCTCAATATATTTGTGGACGAGAGTTATCATTTATAGCTCTGCGGGTTTGTGAATGGCACTGTCCCTGAGCTCCATTTTTCAACTGGCTTTTTTGGGAGTTGGCCACAAAAGCGCGGGATTGCCTCAGGCCCTATTCTGCTTCTGGGCGGCAGGCTGAGCCTGTGGTTAATTCTTCTTCCTGATGGGAAAATAGAGTGACCTGTGCCTGTCCCAACACCTAGATCTAGTGTCTCATTGGTTGCCCCACTTCCCGTTCATGCTCAGGACAAATTGCAACCTGTAGGGAACAGGAGCTTAAAGGTGCTGATTTTCCAAGTAGGGAGATTGCTAGTAAAGTAGCTGGAATGGCGAACCCGAGCACAAGGAGATGAGAAATGAGGTGCGTTTTAGAAACCTTTCAAAATCACACGGTGTTTCTGGGTTTCTCATGCATGTTTTCGATGTAGGAATATGCCCTTGAACCTGGAGATTTGGGACCCATGGGATGCGTACCACGCAGTATTACTTTAAAGGGTCTGTGTTTGCTCACCCAACCTCACCCAACCTCTCAACCCCAAGTGTGTCTACCCTTATGTCTCATCCAGTTGTGGGTCTAGATATGGTCAATCCAGGTTGCATCACAGCCCCTGAACGAATTTTGTAAGAATTTCTCTCTCTTTCACTGTCTTTGTTTTACGGGTTTTTAAAAGTAATTTATTTTTATAATGGGGTTTAGCTGCTTTTCACGGCTGTGTTTATGCGGCTTTACACCCACTTGACTCACTTCCAGACAGATATCAATACATAGGTTTTAAGATTCTTACTAGTCACATATATTCTTGTGCGGTGAATAGGGGGTGTTGAGTCCAGTTCACTGAGCAAGGAGTCGGTCTTTTCTATTACATATTGGGTGTATGGAACGGTATCTGAGCCAATTTGAAACCCTTGTTTTATGCATCACCCCACCTCACCTTTCCCGTTAAGCAGCCATAGTGTGTTTTCTAAACGTGTGACTCTGTTCTGTTTTGTAATTCAGTTCAAGTGTAGCGGTTTTTACATTCCCTCTATAAGTGATAGCTTATGATAAGTGTCTTTTTCTGTGTGACTTATTTCACTTAGAATCGTCGTACCTAAGTCCACTCATCTTGCTTCTTCTAGCCTTATGACATTGATTTCATGTCTGAGTGATATTCCATTGTACATAAGGACCACAACTTCTTTATCCATTTTTCTCTTTCCTGGGATATTTAAGGTGTCATGAAGTGGAGGTTCTTGTCAACAGAGCAGCCCTAAACTTTGGGGTGCCTGTGTCTTGCTGATTTTTAGTTTTCCCAATTTATACGCCCATGAGTGGACGTGCCCTATGCTCCCTAAGCTGTGTGTTTTAGATGTTTCAGGACACACCGTACACTTCTCCAGAGTGGCTGTTGGCAATTTACATCCCGCCCATCAGCGTAGCAAGGCTGCCATTTCTCCATGGCCTGTCCTGCATTTCTGGTTTTGACACTTTTTGCAACATGGCCCTTTTGACCGATGGGAAGCGAGACTACTTTGTAGCGCTGATCTGCCTTTCCAGGTTGCTTGGTTGGCCAAAAAGGGCGTATGCGTTTTTTCCTGAATATATTCAGGAAAAAACGCATACGCCCTTTTTGGCCAAGGGCATCATTGTCGACGTTTTGCGACTTTTCATGTGCTTTAAAGGCGATTCGAATCTACCTCCTAAAATCTGCTTCCTGCAATTCTGCCTTGCTTTCAAATCCTCTTCGTTGCCTTCCCTCAATATATCTGTGGATGAGAGTTATCATTTATAACTCTGCGGGTTTGTGAATGGCAGTGTCCCTGAGCTCCATTTTTCAACTCGCTTTTTTGGGAGCTGGCCACAAAAGCGCGAGATTGCCTCAGGCCTTATTCTGGTTCCTGGCGGCAGGCTGAGCCTGTGGTTAATTCTTCTTCCTGATGGGAAAATAGAGTGACCTGTGCCTCTACCAACACCTAGATCTAGTCTCTCATTGGTTGCCCCTCTTCCCGTTCATCCTCAGGACAAATTGCAACCTGTAGGGAACAGGAGCTTAAAGGTGCTGATTCTCCAAGTAGGGAGATTGCTAGTAAAGTAGCTGGAAAGGCGAACCCTAGCACAAGGAGATGAGAAATGGGGTGCGTTATAGAAACCTTTCAAAATCACACGGTGTACCATCTTCTGGGTTTCTCATGCATGTTTTCGATGTAGGAAGATGCCCTTGAACCTGGAGATTTGGGACCCATGGGATGGGTACCACGCAGTACTACTTTAAAGGGTCTGAGTTTGCTCACCCAACCTCACCCAACCTCTCAGCCCCAAGAGTGTCCACCCTTATGTCTCATCCAGGTGTGGGTCTAGATATGGTCAATCCAGGTTGCATCACAGCTCCTGAACGAATTTTTTAAGAATTTCTCTCTCTTTCACTGTCTTTGTTTTACAGGTTTTTAAAAGTAATTTATTTTTATAATGGGGTTTAGCTGCTTTTCACGGCTGTGTTTATGCAGCTTTACACCCACTTGACACACTTCCAGAGAGATATCAATACATAGGTTTTACGATTCTTACTAGTCACATATATTCTTGTGCGGTGAATAGGGGTTGTTGAGTCCAGTTCACTGAGCAAGGAGTAGGTCTTGTCTATTACATATTGGGTGTATGGAACAGTATCTGAGCGAATTTGAAACCCTTGTTTTATGCATCACCCCACCTCACCTTTCCCGTTAAGCAGCCATAGTGTGTTTTCTAAACGTGTGACTCTGTTCTGTTTTGTAATTCAGTTCAGGTGTAGCGGTTTTTACATTCCCTCTATAAGTGATAGCTTATGATAAGTGTCTTTTTCTGTGTCACTTATTTCACTTAGAATCGTCGTACCTAAATCCACTCATCTTGCTTCTACTAGCCTTATGACATTGATTTCATGTCTGAGTGATATTCCTTTGTACATAAGGACCACAACTTCTTTATCCATTTTTCTCTTTCCTGGGATATTTAAGGTGTCATGAAGTGGAGGTTCTTGTCAAAATAGCAGCCCTAAACATTGGGGTGCCTGTGTCTTGCTGATTTTTAGTTTTCCCAATTTATACGCCCATGAGTGGACGTGCCCTATGCTCCCTAAGCTGTGTTTTTTCGATGTTTCAGGACACACCGTACACTTCTCCAGTGTGGCTTTTGGCAATTTACATCCCGCCCATCAGCGTAGCAAGGCTGCCATTTCTCCATGGCCTGTACTGCATTTCTGGTTTTGACACTTTTTGCAGCATGGCCCTTTTGACCGATGGGAAGCGAGACTTCTTTGTAGCGCTGATTTGACTTTCCAGGTTGCTTGGTTGGCCAAAAAGGGCGTATGCGTTTTTTCCTGAATATATTCAGGAAAAAACGCATACGCCCTTTTTGGCCAAGGGCATCATTGTCGACGTTTTGCCGCTTTTCATGTGCTTTAAAGGCGATTCGAATCTACCTCCTGAAATCTGTTTCCTGCAATTCTGCCTTGCTTTCAAATCCTCTTCGTTGCCTTCCCTCAATATATCTGTGGATGAGAGTTATCATTTATAACTCTGCGGGTTTGTGAATTGCAGTGTCCCTGAGCTCCATTTTTCAACTCGCTTTTTTGGGAGCTGGCCGCAAAAGCGCGGGATTGCCTCAGGCCCTATTCTGGTTCCTGGCGGCAGGCTGAGCCTGTGGTTAATTCTTCTTCCTGATGGGAAAATAGAGTGACCTGTGCCTGTCCCAACACCTAGATCTAGTCTCTCATTGGTTGCCCCTCTTCCCGTTCATCCTCAGGACAAATTGCAACCTGTAGGGAACAGGAGCTTAAAGGTGCTGATTCTCCAAGTAGGGAGATTGCTAGTAAAGTAGCTGGAAAGGCGAACCCGAGCACAAGGAGATGAGAAATTGGGTGCGTTTTAGAAACCTTTCAAAATCACACGGTGTACCATCTTCTGGGTTTCTCATGCATGTTTTCGATGTAGGAAGATGCCCTTGAACCTGGAGATTTGGGACCCATGGGATGGGTACCACGCAGTACTACTTTAAAGGGTCTGAGTTTGCTCACCCAACCTCACCCAACCTCTCAGCCCCAAGAGTGTCCACCCTTATGTCTCATCCAGGTGTGGGTCTAGATATGGTCAATCCAGGTTGCATCACAGCTCCTGAACGAATTTTTTAAGAATTTCTCTCTCTTTCACTGTCTTTGTTTTACAGGTTTTTAAAAGTAATTTATTTTTATAATGGGGTTTAGCTGCTTTTCACGGCTGTGTTTATGCAGCTTTACACCCACTTGACACACTTCCAGAGAGATATCAATACATAGGTTTTACGATTCTTACTAGTCACATATATTCTTGTGCGGTGAATAGGGGTTGTTGAGTCCAGTTCACTGAGCAAGGAGTAGGTCTTGTCTATTACATATTGGGTGTATGGAACAGTATCTGAGCGAATTTGAAACCCTTGTTTTATGCATCACCCCACCTCACCTTTCCCGTTAAGCAGCCATAGTGTGTTTTCTAAACGTGTGACTCTGTTCTGTTTTGTAATTCAGTTCAGGTGTAGCGGTTTTTACATTCCCTCTATAAGTGATAGCTTATGATAAGTGTCTTTTTCTGTGTCACTTATTTCACTTAGAATCGTCGTACCTAAATCCACTCATCTTGCTTCTACTAGCCTTATGACATTGATTTCATGTCTGAGTGATATTCCTTTGTACATAAGGACCACAACTTCTTTATCCATTTTTCTCTTTCCTGGGATATTTAAGGTGTCATGAAGTGGAGGTTCTTGTCAACATAGCAGCCCTAAACATTGGGGTGCCTGTGTCTTGCTGATTTTTAGTTTTCCCAATTTATACGCCCATGAGTGGACGTGCCCTATGCTCCCTAAGCTGTGTTTTTTCGATGTTTCAGGACACACCGTACACTTCTCCAGTGTGGCTTTTGGCAATTTACATCCCGCCCATCAGCGTAGCAAGGCTGCCATTTCTCCATGGCCTGTACTGCATTTCTGGTTTTGACACTTTTTGCAGCATGGCCCTTTTGACCGATGGGAAGCGAGACTTCTTTGTAGCGCTGATTTGCCTTTCCAGGTTGCTTGGTTGGCCAAAAAGGGCGTATGCGTTTTTTCCTGAATATATTCAGGAAAAAACGCATACGCCCTTTTTGGCCAAGGGCATCATTGTCGACGTTTTGCCGCTTTTCATGTGCTTTAAAGGCGATTCGAATCTACCTCCTGAAATCTGTTTCCTGCAATTCTGCCTTGCTTTCAAATCCTCTTCGTTGCCTTCCCTCAATATATCTGTGGATGAGAGTTATCATTTATAACTCTGCGGGTTTGTGAATTTCAGTGTCCCTGAGCTCCATTTTTCAACTCGCTTTTTTGGGAGCTGGCCGCAAAAGCGCGGGATTGCCTCAGGCCCTATTCTGGTTCCTGGCGGCAGGCTGAGCCTGTGGTTAATTCTTCTTCCTGATGGGAAAATAGAGTGACCTGTGCCTGTCCCAACACCTAGATCTAGTCTCTCATTGGTTGCCCCTCTTCCCGTTCATCCTCAGGACAAATTGCAACCTGTAGGGAACAGGAGCTTAAAGGTGCTGATTCTCCAAGTAGGGAGATTTCTAGTAAAGTAGCTGGAAAGGCGAACCCGAGCACAAGGAGATGAGAAATTGGGTGCGTTTTAGAAACCTTTCAAAATCACACGGTGTACCATCTTCTGGGTTTCTCATGCATGTTTTCGATGTAGGAAGATGCCCTTGAACCTGGAGATTTGGGACCCATGGGATGGGTACCACGCAGTACTACTTTAAAGGGTCTGAGTTTGCTCACCCAACCTCACCCAACCTCTCAGCCCCAAGAGTGTCCACCCTTATGTCTCATCCAGGTGTGGGTCTAGATATGGTCAATCCAGGTTGCATCACAGCTCCTGAACGAATTTTTTAAGAATTTCTCTCTCTTTCACTGTCTTTGTTTTACAGGTTTTTAAAAGTAATTTATTTTTATAATGGGGTTTAGCTGCTTTTCACGGCTGTGTTTATGCAGCTTTACACCCACTTGACACACTTCCAGAGAGATATCAATACATAGGTTTTACGATTCTTACTAGTCACATATATTCTTGTGCGGTGAATAGGGGTTGTTGAGTCCAGTTCACTGAGCAAGGAGTAGGTCTTGTCTATTACATATTGGGTGTATGGAACAGTATCTGAGCGAATTTGAAACCCTTGTTTTATGCATCACCCCACCTCACCTTTCCCGTTAAGCAGCCATAGTGTGTTTTCTAAACGTGTGACTCTGTTCTGTTTTGTAATTCAGTTCAGGTGTAGCGGTTTTTACATTCCCTCTATAAGTGATAGCTTATGATAAGTGTCTTTTTCTGTGTCACTTATTTCACTTAGAATCGTCGTACCTAAATCCACTCATCTTGCTTCTACTAGCCTTATGACATTGATTTCATGTCTGAGTGATATTCCTTTGTACATAAGGACCACAACTTCTTTATCCATTTTTCTCTTTCCTGGGATATTTAAGGTGTCATGAAGTGGAGGTTCTTGTCAAAATAGCAGCCCTAAACATTGGGGTGCCTGTGTCTTGCTGATTTTTAGTTTTCCCAATTTATACGCCCATGAGTGGACGTGCCCTATGCTCCCTAAGCTGTGTTTTTTCGATGTTTCAGGACACACCGTACACTTCTCCAGTGTGGCTTTTGGCAATTTACATCCCGCCCATCAGCGTAGCAAGGCTGCCATTTCTCCATGGCCTGTCCTGCATTTCTGGTTTTGACACTTTTTGCAGCATGGCCCTTTTGACCGATGGGAAGTGAGACTTCTTTGTAGCGCTGATTTGCCTTTCCAGGTTGCTTGGTTGGCCAAAAAGGGCGTATGCGTTTTTTCCTGAATATATTCAGGAAAAAACGCATACGCCCTTTTTGGCCAAGGGCATCATTGTCGACGTTTTGCCGCTTTTCATGTGCTTTAAAGGCGATTCGAATCTACCTCCTGAAATCTGTTTCCTGCCATTCTGCCTTGCTTTAAAATCCTCTTCGTTGCCTTCCCTCAATATATCTGTGGATGAGAGTTATCATTTATAACTCTGCGGGTTTGTGAATTGCAGTGTCCCTGAGCTCCATTTTTCAACTCGCTTTTTTGGGAGCTGGCCGCAAAAGCGCGGGATTGCCTCAGGCCCTATTCTGGTTCCTGGCGGCAGGCTGAGCCTGTGGTTAATTCTTCTTCCTGATGGGAAAATAGAGTGACCTGTGCCTGTCCCAACACCTAGATCTAGTCTCTCATTGGTTGCCCCTCTTCCCGTTCATCCTCAGGACAAATTGCAACCTGTACAGAACAGGAGCTTAAAGGTGCTGATTCTCCAAGTAGGGAGATTTCTAGTAAAGTAGCTGGAAAGGCGTGAACCCGAGCACAAGGAGATGAGAAATTGGGTGCGTTTTAGAAACCTTTCAAATCACACGGTGTACCATCTTCTGGGTTTCTCATGCATGTTTTCGATGTAGGAAGATGCCCTTGAACCTGGAGATTTGGGACCCATGGGATGGGTACCACGCAGTACTACTTTAAAGGGTCTGAGTTTGCTCACCCAACCTCACCCAACCTCTCAGCCCCAAGAGTGTCCACCCTTATGTCTCATCCAGGTGTGGGTCTAGATATGGTCAATCCAGGTTGCATCACAGCTCCTGAACGAATTTTTAAGAATTTCTCTCTCTTTCACTGTCTTTGTTTTACAGGTTTTTAAAAGTAATTTATTTTTATAATGGGGTTTAGCTGCTTTTCACGGCTGTGTTTATGCAGCTTTACACCCACTTGACACACTTCCAGAGAGATATCAATACATAGGTTTTACGATTCTTACTAGTCACATATATTCTTGTGCGGTGAATAGGGGTTGTTGAGTCCAGTTCACTGAGCAAGGAGTAGGTCTTGTCTATTACATATTGGGTGTATGGAACAGTATCTGAGCGAATTTGAAACCCTTGTTTTATGCATCACCCCACCTCACCTTTCCCGTTAAGCAGCCATAGTGTGTTTTCTAAACGTGTGACTCTGTTCTGTTTTGTAATTCAGTTCAAGTGTAGCGGTTTTTACATTCCCTCTATAAGTGGTATCTTATGATAAGTGTCTTTTTCTGTGTGACTTATTTCACTTAGAATCGTCATACCTAAATCCACTCATCTTGCTTCTACTAGCCTTATGACATTGATTTCATGTCTGAGTGATATTCCTTTGTACATAAGGACCACAACTTCTTTATCCATTTTTCTCTTTCCTGGGATATTTAAGGTGTCATGAAGTGGAGGTTCTTGTCAACATAGCAGCCCTAAACATTGGGGTGCCTGTGTCTTGCTGATTTTTAGTTTTCCCAATTTATACGCCCATGAGTGGACGTGCCCTATGCTCCCTAAGCTGTGTTTTTTCGATGTTTCAGGACACACCGTACACTTCTCTAGAGTGGCTGTTGGCAATTTACATCCCGCCCATCAGCGTAGCAAGGCTGCCATTTCTCCATGGCCTGTCCTGCATTTCTGGTTTTGACACTTTTTGCAGCATGGCCCTTTTGACCGATGGGAAGCGAGACCTCTTTGTAGCGCTGATTTGCCTTTCCAGGTTGCTTGGTTGGCCAAAAAGGGCGTATGCGTTTTTTCCTGAATATATTCAGGAAAAAACGCATACCCTCTTTTTGGCCAAGGGCATCATTGTCGACGTTTTGCCGCTTTTCATGTGCTTTAAAGGCGATTCGAATCTACCTCCTGAAATCTGCTTCCTGCAATTCTGCCTTGCTTTCAAATCCTCTTCGTTGCCTTCCCTCAATATATCTGTGGATGAGAGTTATCATTTATAACTCTGCGGGTTTGTGAATTGCAGTGTCCCTGAGCTCCATTTTTCAACTCGCTTTTTTGGGAGCTGGCCACAAAAGCGCGAGATTGCCTCAGGCCTTATTCTGGTTCCTGGCGGCAGGCTGAGCCTGTGGTTAATTCTTCTTCCTGATGGGAAAATAGAGTGACCTGTGCCTCTACCAACACCTAGATCTAGTCTCTCATTGGTTGCCCCTCTTCCCGTTCATCCTCAGGACAAATTGCAACCTGTAGGGAACAGGAGCTTAAAGGTGCTGATTCTCCAAGTAGGGAGATTGCTAGTAAAGTAGCTGGAAAGGCGAACCCTAGCACAAGGAGATGAGAAATGGGGTGCGTTTTAGAAACCTTTCAAAATCACACGGTGTACCATCTTCTGGGTTTCTCATGCATGTTTTCGATGTAGGAAGATGCCCTTGAACCTGGAGATTTGGGACCCATGGGATGGGTACCACGCAGTACTACTTTAAAGGGTCTGAGTTTGCTCACCCAACCTCACCCAACCTCTCAGCCCCAAGAGTGTCCACCCTTATGTCTCATCCAGCTGTGGGTCTAGATATGGTCAATCCAGGTTGCATCACAGCTCCTGAACGAATTTTTTAAGAATTTATCTCTCTTTCACTGACTTTGTTTTACAGGTTTTTAAAAGTAATTTATTTTTATAATGGGGTTTAGCTGCTTTTCACGGCTGTGTTTATGCAGCTTTACACCCACTTGACACACTTCCAGAGAGATATCAATACATAGGTTTTACGATTCTTACTAGTCACATATATTCTTGTGCGGTGAATAGGGGTTGTTGAGTCCAGTTCACTGAGCAAGGAGTAGGTCTTGTCTATTACATATTGGGTGTATGGAACAGTATCTGAGCGAATTTGAAACCCTTGTTTTATGCATCACCCCACCTCACCTTTCCGTTAAGCAGCCATAGTGTGTTTTCTAAACGTGTGACTCTGTTCTGTTTTGTAATTCAGTTCAGGTGTAGCGGTTTTTACATTCCCTCTATAAGTGATAGCTTATGATAAGTGTCTTTTTCTGTGTCACTTATTTCACTTAGAATCGTCGTACCTAAATCCACTCATCTTGCTTCTACTAGCCTTATGACATTGATTTCATGTCTGAGTGATATTCCTTTGTACATAAGGACCACAACTTCTTTATCCATTTTTCTCTTTCCTGGGATATTTAAGGTGTCATGAAGTGGAGGTTCTTGTCAACATAGCAGCCCTAAACATTGGGGTGCCTGTGTCTTGCTGATTTTTAGTTTTCCCAATTTATACGCCCATGAGTGGACGTGCCCTATGCTCCCTAAGCTGTGTTTTTTCGATGTTTCAGGACACACCGTACACTTCTCCAGTGTGGCTTTTGGCAATTTACATCCCGCCCATCAGCGTAGCAAGGCTGCCATTTCTCCATGGCCTGTCCTGCATTTCTGGTTTTGACACTTTTTGCAGCATGGCCCTTTTGACCGATGGGAAGCGAGACTTCTTTGTAGCGCTGATTTGCCTTTCCAGGTTGCTTGGTTGGCCAAAAAGGGCGTATGCGTTTTTTCCTGAATATATTCAGGAAAAAACGCATACGCCCTTTTTGGCCAAGGGCATCATTGTCGACGTTTTGCCGCTTTTCATGTGCTTTAAAGGCGATTCGAATCTACCTCCTGAAATCTGTTTCCTGCCATTCTGCCTTGCTTTCAAATCCTCTTCGTTGCCTTCCCTCAATATATCTGTGGATGAGAGTTATCATTTATAACTCTGCGGGTTTGTGAATTGCAGTGTCCCTGAGCTCCATTTTTCAACTCGCTTTTTTGGGAGCTGGCCGCAAAAGCGCGGGATTGCCTCAGGCCCTATTCTGGTTCCTGGCGGCAGGCTGAGCCTGTGGTTAATTCTTCTTCCTGATGGGAAAATAGAGTGACCTGTGCCTGTCCCAACACCTAGATCTAGTCTCTCATTGGTTGCCCCTCTTCCCGTTCATCCTCAGGACAAATTGCAACCTGTACAGAACAGGAGCTTAAAGGTGCTGATTCTCCAAGTAGGGAGATTTCTAGTAAAGTAGCTGGAAAGGCGAACCCGAGCACAAGGAGATGAGAAATTGGGTGCGTTTTAGAAACCTTTCAAAATCACACGGTGTACCATCTTCTGGGTTTCTCATGCATGTTTTCGATGTAGGAAGATGCCCTTGAACCTGGAGATTTGGGACCCATGGGATGGGTACCACGCAGTACTACTTTAAAGGGTCTGAGTTTGCTCACCCAACCTCACCCAACCTCTCAGCCCCAAGAGTGTCCACCCTTATGTCTCATCCAGGTGTGGGTCTAGATATGGTCAATCCAGGTTGCATCACAGCTCCTGAACGAATTTTTTAAGAATTTCTCTCTCTTTCACTGTCTTTGTTTTACAGGTTTTTAAAAGTAATTTATTTTTATAATGGGGTTTAGCTGCTTTTCACGGCTGTGTTTATGCAGCTTTACACCCACTTGACACACTTCCAGAGAGATATCAATACATAGGTTTTACGATTCTTACTAGTCACATATATTCTTGTGCGGTGAATAGGGGTTGTTGAGTCCAGTTCACTGAGCAAGGAGTAGGTCTTGTCTATTACATATTGGGTGTATGGAACAGTATCTGAGCGAATTTGAAACCCTTGTTTTATGCATCACCCCACCTCACCTTTCCCGTTAAGCAGCCATAGTGTGTTTTCTAAACGTGTGACTCTGTTCTGTTTTGTAATTCAGTTCAAGTGTAGCGGTTTTTACATTCCCTCTATAAGTGGTATCTTATGATAAGTGTCTTTTTCTGTGTGACTTATTTCACTTAGAATCGTCATACCTAAATCCACTCATCTTGCTTCTACTAGCCTTATGACATTGATTTCATGTCTGAGTGATATTCCTTTGTACATAAGGACCACAACTTCTTTATCCATTTTTCTCTTTCCTGGGATATTTAAGGTGTCATGAAGTGGAGGTTCTTGTCAACATAGCAGCCCTAAACATTGGGGTGCCTGTGTCTTGCTGATTTTTAGTTTTCCCAATTTATACGCCCATGAGTGGACGTGCCCTATGCTCCCTAAGCTGTGTTTTTTCGATGTTTCAGGACACACCGTACACTTCTCTAGAGTGGCTGTTGGCAATTTACATCCCGCCCATCAGCGTAGCAAGGCTGCCATTTCTCCATGGCCTGTCCTGCATTTCTGGTTTTGACACTTTTTTCAGCATGGCCCTTTTGACCGATGGGAAGCGAGACCTCTTTGTAGCGCTGATTTGCCTTTCCAGGTTGCTTGGTTGGCCAAAAAGGGCGTATGCGTTTTTTCCTGAATATATTCAGGAAAAAACGCATACGCTCTTTTTGGCCAAGGGCATCATTGTCGACGTTTTGCCGCTTTTCATGTGCTTTAAAGGCGATTCGAATCTACCTCCTGAAATCTGCTTCCTGCAATTCTGCCTTGCTTTCAAATCCTCTTCGTTGCCTTCCCTCAATATATCTGTGGATGAGAGTTATCATTTATAACTCTGCGGGTTTGTGAATTGCAGTGTCCCTGAGCTCCATTTTTCAACTCGCTTTTTTGGGAGCTGGCCACAAAAGCGCGAGATTGCCTCAGGCCTTATTCTGGTTCCTGGCGGCAGGCTGAGCCTGTGGTTAATTCTTCTTCCTGATGGGAAAATAGAGTGACCTGTGCCTCTACCAACACCTAGATCTAGTCTCTCATTGGTTGCCCCTCTTCCCGTTCATCCTCAGGACAAATTGCAACCTGTAGGGAACAGGAGCTTAAAGGTGCTGATTCTCCAAGTAGGGAGATTGCTAGTAAAGTAGCTGGAAAGGCGAACCCTAGCACAAGGAGATGAGAAATGGGGTGCGTTTTAGAAACCTTTCAAAATCACACGGTGTACCATCTTCTGGGTTTCTCATGCATGTTTTCGATGTAGGAAGATGCCCTTGAACCTGGAGATTTGGGACCCATGGGATGGGTACCACGCAGTACTACTTTAAAGGGTCTGAGTTTGCTCACCCAACCTCACCCAACCTCTCAGCCCCAAGAGTGTCCACCCTTATGTCTCATCCAGCTGTGGGTCTAGATATGGTCAATCCAGGTTGCATCACAGCTCCTGAACGAATTTTTTAAGAATTTATCTCTCTTTCACTGACTTTGTTTTACAGGTTTTTAAAAGTAATTTATTTTTATAATGGGGTTTAGCTGCTTTTCACGGCTGTGTTTATGCAGCTTTACACCCACTTGACACACTTCCAGAGAGATATCAATACATAGGTTTTACGATTCTTACTAGTCACATATATTCTTGTGCGGTGAATAGGGGTTGTTGAGTCCAGTTCACTGAGCAAGGAGTAGGTCTTGTCTATTACATATTGGGTGTATGGAACAGTATCTGAGCGAATTTGAAACCCTTGTTTTATGCATCACCCCACCTCACCTTTCCCGTTAAGCAGCCATAGTGTGTTTTCTAAACGTGTGACTCTGTTCTGTTTTGTAATTCAGTTCAGGTGTAGCGGTTTTTACATTCCCTCTATAAGTGATAGCTTATGATAAGTGTCTTTTTCTGTGTCACTTATTTCACTTAGAATCGTCGTACCTAAATCCACTCATCTTGCTTCTACTAGCCTTATGACATTGATTTCATGTCTGAGTGATATTCCTTTGTACATAAGGACCACAACTTCTTTATCCATTTTTCTCTTTCCTGGGATATTTAAGGTGTCATGAAGTGGAGGTTCTTGTCAAAATAGCAGCCCTAAACATTGGGGTGCCTGTGTCTTGCTGATTTTTAGTTTTCCCAATTTATACGCCCATGAGTGGACGTGCCCTATGCTCCCTAAGCTGTGTTTTTTCGATGTTTCAGGACACACCGTACACTTCTCCAGTGTGGCTTTTGGCAATTTACATCCCGCCCATCAGCGTAGCAAGGCTGCCATTTCTCCATGGCCTGTACTGCATTTCTGGTTTTGACACTTTTTGCAGCATGGCCCTTTTGACCGATGGGAAGCGAGACCTCTTTGTAGCGCTGATTTGACTTTCCAGGTTGCTTGGTTGGCCAAAAAGGGCGTATGCGTTTTTTCCTGAATATATTCAGGAAAAAACGCATACGCCCTTTTTGGCCAAGGGCATCATTGTCGACGTTTTGCCGCTTTTCATGTGCTTTAAAGGCGATTCGAATCTACCTCCTGAAATCTGTTTCCTGCAATTCTGCCTTGCTTTCAAATCCTCTTCGTTGCCTTCCCTCAATATATCTGTGGATGAGAGTTATCATTTATAACTCTGCGGGTTTGTGAATTGCAGTGTCCCTGAGCTCCATTTTTCAACTCGCTTTTTTGGGAGCTGGCCGCAAAAGCGCGGGATTGCCTCAGGCCCTATTCTGGTTCCTGGCGGCAGGCTGAGCCTGTGGTTAATTCTTCTTCCTGATGGGAAAATAGAGTGACCTGTGCCTGTCCCAACACCTAGATCTAGTCTCTCATTGGTTGCCCCTCTTCCCGTTCATCCTCAGGACAAATTGCAACCTGTAGGGAACAGGAGCTTAAAGGTGCTGATTCTCCAAGTAGGGAGATTGCTAGTAAAGTAGCTGGAAAGGCGAACCCGAGCACAAGGAGATGAGAAATTGGGTGCATTTTAGAAACCTTTCAAAATCACACGGTGTACCATCTTCTGGGTTTCTCATGCATGTTTTCGATGTAGGAAGATGCCCTTGAACCTGGAGATTTGGGACCCATGGGATGGGTACCACGCAGTACTACTTTAAAGGGTCTGAGTTTGCTCACCCAACCTCACCCAACCTCTCAGCCCCAAGAGTGTCCACCCTTATGTCTCATCCAGGTGTGGGTCTAGATATGGTCAATCCAGGTTGCATCACAGCTCCTGAACGAATTTTTTAAGAATTTCTCTCTCTTTCACTGTCTTTGTTTTACAGGTTTTTAAAAGTAATTTATTTTTATAATGGGGTTTAGCTGCTTTTCACGGCTGTGTTTATGCAGCTTTACACCCACTTGACACACTTCCAGAGAGATATCAATACATAGGTTTTACGATTCTTACTAGTCGCATATATTCTTGTGCGGTGAATAGGGGTTGTTGAGTCCAGTTCACTGAGCAAGGAGTAGGTCTTGTCTATTACATATTGGGTGTATGGAACAGTATCTGAGCGAATTTGAAACCCTTGTTTTATGCATCACCCCACCTCACCTTTCCCGTTAAGCAGCCATAGTGTGTTTTCTAAACGTGTGACTCTGTTCTGTTTTGTAATTCAGTTCAAGTGTAGCGGTTTTTACATTCCCTCTATAAGTGGTATCTTATGATAAGTGTCTTTTTCTGTGTGACTTATTTCACTTAGAATCGTCATACCTAAATCCACTCATCTTGCTTCTACTAGCCTTATGACATTGATTTCATGTCTGAGTGATATTCCTTTGTACATAAGGACCACAACTTCTTTATCCATTTTTCTCTTTCCTGGGATATTTAAGGTGTCATGAAGTGGAGGTTCTTGTCAACATAGCAGCCCTAAACATTGGGGTGCCTGTGTCTTGCTGATTTTTAGTTTTCCCAATTTATACGCCCATGAGTGGACGTGCCCTATGCTCCCTAAGCTGTGTTTTTTCGATGTTTCAGGACACACCGTACACTTCTCTAGAGTGGCTGTTGGCAATTTACATCCCGCCCATCAGCGTAGCAAGGCTGCCATTTCTCCATGGCCTGTCCTGCATTTCTGGTTTTGACACTTTTTTCAGCATGGCCCTTTTGACCGATGGGAAGCGAGACCTCTTTGTAGCGCTGATTTGCCTTTCCAGGTTGCTTGGTTGGCCAAAAAGGGCGTATGCGTTTTTTCCTGAATATATTCAGGAAAAAACGCATACGCTCTTTTTGGCCAAGGGCATCATTGTCGACGTTTTGCCGCTTTTCATGTGCTTTAAAGGCGATTCGAATCTACCTCCTGAAATCTGCTTCCTGCAATTCTGCCTTGCTTTCAAATCCTCTTCGTTGCCTTCCCTCAATATATCTGTGGATGAGAGTTATCATTTATAACTCTGCGGGTTTGTGAATTGCAGTGTCCCTGAGCTCCATTTTTCAACTCGCTTTTTTGGGAGCTGGCCACAAAAGCGCGAGATTGCCTCAGGCCTTATTCTGGTTCCTGGCGGCAGGCTGAGCCTGTGGTTAATTCTTCTTCCTGATGGGAAAATAGAGTGACCTGTGCCTCTACCAACACCTAGATCTAGTCTCTCATTGGTTGCCCCTCTTCCCGTTCATCCTCAGGACAAATTGCAACCTGTAGGGAACAGGAGCTTAAAGGTGCTGATTCTCCAAGTAGGGAGATTGCTAGTAAAGTAGCTGGAAAGGCGAACCCTAGCACAAGGAGATGAGAAATGGGGTGCGTTTTAGAAACCTTTCAAAATCACACGGTGTACCATCTTCTGGGTTTCTCATGCATGTTTTCGATGTAGGAAGATGCCCTTGAACCTGGAGATTTGGGACCCATGGGATGGGTACCACGCAGTACTACTTTAAAGGGTCTGAGTTTGCTCACCCAACCTCACCCAACCTCTCAGCCCCAAGAGTGTCCACCCTTATGTCTCATCCAGCTGTGGGTCTAGATATGGTCAATCCAGGTTGCATCACAGCTCCTGAACGAATTTTTTAAGAATTTATCTCTCTTTCACTGACTTTGTTTTACAGGTTTTTAAAAGTAATTTATTTTTATAATGGGGTTTAGCTGCTTTTCACGGCTGTGTTTATGCAGCTTTACACCCACTTGACACACTTCCAGAGAGATATCAATACATAGGTTTTACGATTCTTACTAGTCACATATATTCTTGTGCGGTGAATAGGGGTTGTTGAGTCCAGTTCACTGAGCAAGGAGTAGGTCTTGTCTATTACATATTGGGTGTATGGAACAGTATCTGAGCGAATTTGAAACCCTTGTTTTATGCATCACCCCACCTCACCTTTCCCGTTAAGCAGCCATAGTGTGTTTTCTAAACGTGTGACTCTGTTCTGTTTTGTAATTCAGTTCAGGTGTAGCGGTTTTTACATTCCCTCTATAAGTGATAGCTTATGATAAGTGTCTTTTTCTGTGTCACTTATTTCACTTAGAATCGTCGTACCTAAATCCACTCATCTTGCTTCTACTAGCCTTATGACATTGATTTCATGTCTGAGTGATATTCCTTTGTACATAAGGACCACAACTTCTTTATCCATTTTTCTCTTTCCTGGGATATTTAAGGTGTCATGAAGTGGAGGTTCTTGTCAACATAGCAGCCCTAAACATTGGGGTGCCTGTGTCTTGCTGATTTTTAGTTTTCCCAATTTATACGCCCATGAGTGGACGTGCCCTATGCTCCCTAAGCTGTGTTTTTTCGATGTTTCAGGACACACCGTACACTTCTCCAGTGTGGCTTTTGGCAATTTACATCCCGCCCATCAGCGTAGCAAGGCTGCCATTTCTCCATGGCCTGTACTGCATTTCTGGTTTTGACACTTTTTGCAGCATGGCCCTTTTGACCGATGGGAAGCGAGACCTCTTTGTAGCGCTGATTTGACTTTCCAGGTTGCTTGGTTGGCCAAAAAGGGCGTATGCGTTTTTCCCTGAATATATTCAGGAAAAAACGCATACGCCCTTTTTGGCCAAGGGCATCATTGTCGACGTTTTGCCGCTTTTCATGTGCTTTAAAGGCGATTCGAATCTACCTCCTGAAATCTGTTTCCTGCAATTCTGCCTTGCTTTCAAATCCTCTTCGTTGCCTTCCCTCAATATATCTGTGGATGAGAGTTATCATTTATAACTCTGCGGGTTTGTGAATTGCAGTGTCCCTGAGCTCCATTTTTCAACTCGCTTTTTTGGGAGCTGGACGCAAAAGCGCGGGATTGCCTCAGGCCCTATTCTGGTTCCTGGCGGCAGGCTGAGCCTGTGGTTAATTCTTCTTCCTGATGGGAAAATAGAGTGACCTGTGCCTGTCCCAACACCTAGATCTAGTCTCTCATTGGTTGCCCCTCTTCCCGTTCATCCTCAGGACAAATTGCAACCTGTAGGGAACAGGAGCTTAAAGGTGCTGATTCTCCAAGTAGGGAGATTGCTAGTAAAGTAGCTGGAAAGGCGAACCCGAGCACAAGGAGATGAGAAATTGGGTGCATTTTAGAAACCTTTCAAAATCACACGGTGTACCATCTTCTGGGTTTCTCATGCATGTTTTCGATGTAGGAAGATGCCCTTGAACCTGGAGATTTGGGACCCATGGGATGGGTACCACGCAGTACTACTTTAAAGGGTCTGAGTTTGCTCACCCAACCTCACCCAACCTCTCAGCCCCAAGAGTGTCCACCCTTATGTCTCATCCAGGTGTGGGTCTAGATATGGTCAATCCAGGTTGCATCACAGCTCCTGAAAGAATTTTTTAAGAATTTCTCTCTCTTTCACTGTCTTTGTTTTACAGGTTTTTAAAAGTAATTTATTTTTATAATGGGGTTTAGCTGCTTTTCACGGCTGTGTTTATGCAGCTTTACACCCACTTGACACACTTCCAGAGAGATATCAATACATAGGTTTTACGATTCTTACTAGTCACATATATTCTTGTGCGGTGAATAGGGGTTGTTGAGTCCAGTTCACTGAGCAAGGAGTAGGTCTTGTCTATTACATATTGGGTGTATGGAACAGTATCTGAGCGAATTTGAAACCCTTGTTTTATGCATCACCCCACCTCACCTTTCCCGTTAAGCAGCCATAGTGTGTTTTCTAAACGTGTGACTCTGTTCTGTTTTGTAATTCAGTTCAGGTGTAGCGGTTTTTACATTCCCTCTATAAGTGATAGCTTATGATAAGTGTCTTTTTCTGTGTCACTTATTTCACTTAGAATCGTCGTACCTAAATCCACTCATCTTGCTTCTACTAGCCTTATGACATTGATTTCATGTCTGAGTGATATTCCTTTGTACATAAGGACCACAACTTCTTTATCCATTTTTCTCTTTCCTGGGATATTTAAGGTGTCATGAAGTGGAGGTTCTTGTCAAAATAGCAGCCCTAAACATTGGGGTGCCTGTGTCTTGCTGATTTTTAGTTTTCCCAATTTATACGCCCATGAGTGGACGTGCCCTATGCTCCCTAAGCTGTGTTTTTTCGATGTTTCAGGACACACCGTACACTTCTCCAGTGTGGCTTTTGGCAATTTACATCCCGCCCATCAGCGTAGCAAGGCTGCCATTTCTCCATGGCCTGTACTGCATTTCTGGTTTTGACACTTTTTGCAGCATGGCCCTTTTGACCGATGGGAAGCGAGACTTCTTTGTAGCGCTGATTTGACTTTCCAGGTTGCTTGGTTGGCCAAAAAGGGCGTATGCGTTTTTTCCTGAATATATTCAGGAAAAAACGCATACGCCCTTTTTGGCCAAGGGCATCATTGTCGACGTTTTGCCGCTTTTCATGTGCTTTAAAGGCGATTCGAATCTACCTCCTGAAATCTGTTTCCTGCAATTCTGCCTTGCTTTCAAATCCTCTTCGTTGCCTTCCCTCAATATATCTGTGGATGAGAGTTATCATTTATAACTCTGCGGGTTTGTGAATTGCAGTGTCCCTGAGCTCCATTTTTCAACTCGCTTTTTTGGGAGCTGGCCGCAAAAGCGCGGGATTGCCTCAGGCCCTATTCTGGTTCCTGGTGGCAGGCTGAGCCTGTGGTTAATTCTTCTTCCTGATGGGAAAATAGAGTGACCTGTGCCTGTCCCAACACCTAGATCTAGTCTCTCATTGGTTGCCCCTCTTCCCGTTCATCCTCAGGACAAATTGCAACCTGTAGGGAACAGGAGCTTAAAGGTGCTGATTCTCCAAGTAGGGAGATTGCTAGTAAAGTAGCTGGAAAGGCGAACCCGAGCACAAGGAGATGAGAAATTGGGTGCGTTTTAGAAACCTTTCAAAATCACACGGTGTACCATCTTCTGGGTTTCTCATGCATGTTTTCGATGTAGGAAGATGCCCTTGAACCTGGAGATTTGGGACCCATGGGATGGGTACCACGCAGTACTACTTTAAAGGGTCTGAGTTTGCTCACCCAACCTCACCCAACCTCTCAGCCCCAAGAGTGTCCACCCTTATGTCTCATCCAGGTGTGGGTCTAGATATGGTCAATCCAGGTTGCATCACAGCTCCTGAACGAATTTTTTAAGAATTTCTCTCTCTTTCACTGTCTTTGTTTTACAGGTTTTTAAAAGTAATTTATTTTTATAATGGGGTTTAGCTGCTTTTCACGGCTGTGTTTATGCAGCTTTACACCCACTTGACACACTTCCAGAGAGATATCAATACATAGGTTTTACGATTCTTACTAGTCACATATATTCTTGTGCGGTGAATAGGGGTTGTTGAGTCCAGTTCACTGAGCAAGGAGTAGGTCTTGTCTATTACATATTGGGTGTATGGAACAGTATCTGAGCGAATTTGAAACCCTTGTTTTATGCATCACCCCACCTCACCTTTCCCGTTAAGCAGCCATAGTGTGTTTTCTAAACGTGTGACTCTGTTCTGTTTTGTAATTCAGTTCAGGTGTAGCGGTTTTTACATTCCCTCTATAAGTGATAGCTTATGATAAGTGTCTTTTTCTGTGTCACTTATTTCACTTAGAATCGTCGTACCTAAATCCACTCATCTTGCTTCTACTAGCCTTATGACATTGATTTCATGTCTGAGTGATATTCCTTTGTACATAAGGACCACAACTTCTTTATCCATTTTTCTCTTTCCTGGGATATTTAAGGTGTCATGAAGTGGAGGTTCTTGTCAACATAGCAGCCCTAAACATTGGGGTGCCTGTGTCTTGCTGATTTTTAGTTTTCCCAATTTATACGCCCATGAGTGGACGTGCCCTATGCTCCCTAAGCTGTGTTTTTTCGATGTTTCAGGACACTCCGTACACTTCTCCAGAGTGGCTGTTGGCAATTTACATCCCGCCCATCAGCGTAGCAAGGCTGCCATTTCTCCATGGCCTGTCCTGCATTTCTGGTTTTGACACTTTTTGCAGCATGGCCCTTTTGACCGATGGGAAGCGAGACCTCTTTGTAGCGCTGATTTGCCTTTCCAGGTTGCTTGGTTGGCCAAAAAGGACGTATGCGTTTTTTCCTGAATATATTCAGGAAAAAACGCATACGCCCTTTTTGGCCAAGGGCATCATTGTCGACGTTTTGCCGCTTTTCATGTGCTTTAAAGGCGATTCGAATCTACCTCCTGAAATCTGTTTCCTGCAATTCTGCCTTGCTTTCAAATCCTCTTCGTTGCCTTCCCTCAATATATCTGTGGATGAGAGTTATCATTTATAACTCTGCGGGTTTGTGAATTGCAGTGTCCCTGAGCTCCATTTTTCAACTCGCTTTTTTGGGAGCTGGCCGCAAAAGCGCGGGATTGCCTCAGGCCCTATTCTGGTTCCTGGCGGCAGGCTGAGCCTGTGGTTAATTCTTCTTCCTGATGGGAAAATAGAGTGACCTGTGCCTGTCCCAACACCTAGATCTAGTCTCTCATTGGTTGCCCCTCTTCCCGTTCATCCTCAGGACAAATTGCAACCTGTAGGGAACAGGAGCTTAAAGGTGCTGATTCTCCAAGTAGGGAGATTTCTAGTAAAGTAGCTGGAAAGGCGAACCCGAGCACAAGGAGATGAGAAATTGGGTGCGTTTTAGAAACCTTTCAAAATCACACGGTGTACCATCTTCTGGGTTTCTCATGCATGTTTTCGATGTAGGAAGATGCCCTTGAACCTGGAGATTTGGGACCCATGGGATGGGTACCACGCAGTACTACTTTAAAGGGTCTGAGTTTGCTCACCCAACCTCACCCAACCTCTCAGCCCCAAGAGTGTCCACCCTTATGTCTCATCCAGGTGTGGGTCTAGATATGGTCAATCCAGGTTGCATCACAGCTCCTGAACGAATTTTTTAAGAATTTCTCTCTCTTTCACTGTCTTTGTTTTACAGGTTTTTAAAAGTAATTTATTTTTATAATGGGGTTTAGCTGCTTTTCACGGCTGTGTTTATGCAGCTTTACACCCACTTGACACACTTCCAGAGAGATATCAATACATAGGTTTTACGATTCTTACTAGTCACATATATTCTTGTGCGGTGAATAGGGGTTGTTGAGTCCAGTTCACTGAGCAAGGAGTAGGTCTTGTCTATTACATATTGGGTGTATGGAACAGTATCTGAGCGAATTTGAAACCCTTGTTTTATGCATCACCCCACCTCACCTTTCCCGTTAAGCAGCCATAGTGTGTTTTCTAAACGTGTGACTCTGTTCTGTTTTGTAATTCAGTTCAGGTGTAGCGGTTTTTACATTCCCTCTATAAGTGATAGCTTATGATAAGTGTCTTTTTCTGTGTCACTTATTTCACTTAGAATCGTCGTACCTAAATCCACTCATCTTGCTTCTACTAGCCTTATGACATTGATTTCATGTCTGAGTGATATTCCTTTGTACATAAGGACCACAACTTCTTTATCCATTTTTCTCTTTCCTGGGATATTTAAGGTGTCATGAAGTGGAGGTTCTTGTCAAAATAGCAGCCCTAAACATTGGGGTGCCTGTGTCTTGCTGATTTTTAGTTTTCCCAATTTATACGCCCATGAGTGGACGTGCCCTATGCTCCCTAAGCTGTGTTTTTTCGATGTTTCAGGACACACCGTACACTTCTCCAGTGTGGCTTTTGGCAATTTACATCCCGCCCATCAGCGTAGCAAGGCTGCCATTTCTCCATGGCCTGTACTGCATTTCTGGTTTTGACACTTTTTGCAGCATGGCCCTTTTGACCGATGGGAAGCGAGACCTCTTTGTAGCGCTGATTTGACTTTCCAGGTTGCTTGGTTGGCCAAAAAGGGCGTATGCGTTTTTTCCTGAATATATTCAGGAAAAAACGCATACGCCCTTTTTGGCCAAGGGCATCATTGTCGACGTTTTGCCGCTTTTCATGTGCTTTAAAGGCGATTCGAATCTACCTCCTGAAATCTGTTTCCTGCAATTCTGCCTTGCTTTCAAATCCTCTTCGTTGCCTTCCCTCAATATATCTGTGGATGAGAGTTATCATTTATAACTCTGCGGGTTTGTGAATTGCAGTGTCCCTGAGCTCCATTTTTCAACTCGCTTTTTTGGGAGCTGGCCGCAAAAGCGCGGGATTGCCTCAGGCCCTATTCTGGTTCCTGGCGGCAGGCTGAGCCTGTGGTTAATTCTTCTTCCTGATGGGAAAATAGAGTGACCTGTGCCTGTCCCAACACCTAGATCTAGTCTCTCATTGGTTGCCCCTCTTCCCGTTCATCCTCAGGACAAATTGCAACCTGTAGGGAACAGGAGCTTAAAGGTGCTGATTCTCCAAGTAGGGAGATTGCTAGTAAAGTAGCTGGAAAGGCGAACCCGAGCACAAGGAGATGAGAAATGGGGTGCGTTTTAGAAACCTTTCAAAATCACACGGTGTACCATCTTCTGGGTTTCTCATGCATGTTTTCGATGTAGGAAGATGCCCTTGAACCTGGAGATTTGGGACCCATGGGATGGGTACCACGCAGTACTACTTTAAAGGGTCTGAGTTTGCTCACCCAACCTCACCCAACCTCTCAGCCCCAAGAGTGTCCACCCTTATGTCTCATCCAGGTGTGGGTCTAGATATGGTCAATCCAGGTTGCATCACAGCTCCTGAACGAATTTTTTAAGAATTTCTCTCTCTTTCACTGTCTTTGTTTTACAGGTTTTTAAAAGTAATTTATTTTTATACTGGGGTTTAGCTGCTTTTCACGGCTGTGTTTATGCAGCTTTACACCCACTTGACACACTTCCAGAGAGATATCAATACATAGGTTTTACGATTCTTACTAGTCACATATATTCTTGTGCGGTGAATAGGGGTTGTTGAGTCCAGTTCACTGAGCAAGGAGTAGGTCTTGTCTATTACATATTGGGTGTATGGAACAGTATCTGAGCGAATTTGAAACCCTTGTTTTATGCATCACCCCACCTCACCTTTCCCGTTAAGCAGCCATAGTGTGTTTTCTAAACGTGTGACTCTGTTCTGTTTTGTAATTCAGTTCAGGTGTAGCGGTTTTTACATTCCCTCTATAAGTGATAGCTTATGATAAGTGTCTTTTTCTGTGTCACTTATTTCACTTAGAATCGTCGTACCTAAATCCACTCATCTTGCTTCTACTAGCCTTATGACATTGATTTCATGTCTGAGTGATATTCCTTTGTACATAAGGACCACAACTTCTTTATCCATTTTTCTCTTTCCTGGGATATTTAAGGTGTCATGAAGTGGAGGTTCTTGTCAACATAGCAGCCCTAAACATTGGGGTGCCTGTGTCTTGCTGATTTTTAGTTTTCCCAATTTATACGCCCATGAGTGGACGTGCCCTATGCTCCCTAAGCTGTGTTTTTTCGATGTTTCAGGACACACCGTACACTTCTCCAGTGTGGCTTTTGGCAATTTACATCCCGCCCATCAGCGTAGCAAGGCTGCCATTACTCCATGGCCTGTACTGCATTTCTGGTTTTGACACTTTTTGCAGCATGGCCCTTTTGACCGATGGGAAGCGAGACTTCTTTGTAGCGCTGATTTGACTTTCCAGGTTGCTTGGTTGGCCAAAAAGGGCGTATGCGTTTTTTCCTGAATATATTCAGGAAAAAACGCATACGCCCTTTTTGGCCAAGGGCATCATTGTCGACGTTTTGCCGCTTTTCATGTGCTTTAAAGGCGATTCGAATCTACCTCCTGAAATCTGTTTCCTGCAATTCTGCCTTGCTTTCAAATCCTCTTCGTTGCCTTCCCTCAATATATCTGTGGATGAGAGTTATCATTTATAACTCTGCGGGTTTGTGAATTGCAGTGTCCCTGAGCTCCATTTTTCAACTCGCTTTTTTGGGAGCTGGCCGCAAAAGCGCGGGATTGCCTCAGGCCCTATTCTGGTTCCTGGCGGCAGGCTGAGCCTGTGGTTAATTCTTCTTCCTGATGGGAAAATAGAGTGACCTGTGCCTGTCCCAACACCTAGATCTAGTCTCTCATTGGTTGCCCCTCTTCCCGTTCATCCTCAGGACAAATTGCAACCTGTAGGGAACAGGAGCTTAAAGGTGCTGATTCTCCAAGTAGGGAGATTGCTAGTAAAGTAGCTGGAAAGGCGAACCCGAGCACAAGGAGATGAGAAATTGGGTGCGTTTTAGAAACCTTTCAAAATCACACGGTGTACCATCTTCTAGGTTTCTCATGCATGTTTTCGATGTAGGAAGATGCCCTTGAACCTGGAGATTTGGGACCCATGGGATGGGTACCACGCAGTACTACTTTAAAGGGTCTGCGTTTGCTCACCCAACCTCACCCAACCTCTCAGCCCCAAGAGTGTCCACCCTTATGTCTCATCCAGGTGTGGGTCTAGATATGGTCAATCCAGGTTGCATCACAGCTCCTGAATGAATTTTTTAAGAATTTCTCTCTCTTTCACTGTCTTTGTTTTACAGGTTTTTAAAAGTAATTTATTTTTATAATGGGGTTTAGCTGCTTTTCACGGCTGTGTTTATGCAGCTTTACACCCACTTGACACACTTCCAGAGAGATATCAATACATAGGTTTTACGATTCTTACTAGTCACATATATTCTTGTGCGGTGAATAGGGGTTGTTGAGTCCAGTTCACTGAGCAAGGAGTAGGTCTTGTCTATTACATATTGGGTGTATGGAACAGTATCTGAGCGAATTTGAAACCCTTGTTTTATGCATCACCCCACCTCACCTTTCCCGTTAAGCAGCCATAGTGTGTTTTCTAAACGTGTGACTCTGTTCTGTTTTGTAATTCAGTTCAGGTGTAGCGGTTTTTACATTCCCTCTATAAGTGATAGCTTATGATAAGTGTCTTTTTCTGTGTCACTTATTTCACTTAGAATCGTCGTACCTAAATCCACTCATCTTGCTTCTACTAGCCTTATGACATTGATTTCATGTCTGAGTGATATTCCTTTGTACATAAGGACCACAACTTCTTTATCCATTTTTCTCTTTCCTGGGATATTTAAGGTGTCATGAAGTGGAGGTTCTTGTCAACATAGCAGCCCTAAACATTGGGGTGCCTGTGTCTTGCTGATTTTTAGTTTTCCCAATTTATACGCCCATGAGTGGACGTGCCCTATGCTCCCTAAGCTGTGTTTTTTCGATGTTTCAGGACACTCCGTACACTTCTCCAGAGTGGCTGTTGGCAATTTACATCCCGCCCATCAGCGTAGCAAGGCTGCCATTTCTCCATGGCCTGTCCTGCATTTCTGGTTTTGACACTTTTTGCAGCATGGCCCTTTTGACCGATGGGAAGCGAGACCTCTTTGTAGCGCTGATTTGCCTTTCCAGGTTGCTTGGTTGGCCAAAAAGGGCGTATGCGTTTTTTCCTGAATATATTCAGGAAAAAACGCATACGCCCTTTTTGGCCAAGGGCATCATTTTCGACGTTTTGCCGCTTTTCATGTGCTTTAAAGGCGATTCGAATCTACCTCCTGAAATCTGTTTCCTGCAATTCTGCCTTGCTTTCAAATCCTCTTCGTTGCCTTCCCTCAATATATCTGTGGATGAGAGTTATCATTTATAACTCTGCGGGTTTGTGAATTGCAGTGTCCCTGAGCTCCATTTTTCAACTCGCTTTTTTGGGAGCTGGCCGCAAAAGCGCGGGATTGCCTCAGGCCCTATTCTGGTTCCTGGCGGCAGGCTGAGCCTGTGGTTAATTCTTCTTCCTGATGGGAAAATAGAGTGACCTGTGCCTGTCCCAACACCTAGATCTAGTCTCTCATTGGTTGCCCCTCTTCCCGTTCATCCTCAGGACAAATTGCAACCTGTAGGGAACAGGAGCTTAAAGGTGCTGATTCTCCAAGTAGGGAGATTTCTAGTAAAGTAGCTGGAAAGGCGAACCCGAGCACAAGGAGATGAGAAATTGGGTGCGTTTTAGAAACCTTTCAAAATCACACGGTGTACCATCTTCTGGGTTTCTCATGCATGTTTTCGATGTAGGAAGATGCCCTTGAACCTGGAGATTTGGGACCCATGGGATGGGTACCACGCAGTACTACTTTAAAGGGTCTGAGTTTGCTCACCCAACCTCACCCAACCTCTCAGCCCCAAGAGTGTCCACCCTTATGTCTCATCCAGGTGTGGGTCTAGATATGGTCAATCCAGGTTGCATCACAGCTCCTGAACGAATTTTTTAAGAATTTCTCTCTCTTTCACTGTCTTTGTTTTACAGGTTTTTAAAAGTAATTTATTTTTATAATGGGGTTTAGCTGCTTTTCACGGCTGTGTTTATGCAGCTTTACACCCACTTGACACACTTCCAGAGAGATATCAATACATAGGTTTTACGATTCTTACTAGTCACGTATATTCTTGTGCGGTGAATAGGGGTTGTTGAGTCCAGTTCACTGAGCAAGGAGTAGGTCTTGTCTATTACATATTGGGTGTATGGAACAGTATCTGAGCGAATTTGAAACCCTTGTTTTATGCATCACCCCACCTCACCTTTCCCGTTAAGCAGCCATAGTGTGTTTTCTAAACGTGTGACTCTGTTCTGTTTTGTAATTCAGTTCAAGTGTAGCGGTTTTTACATTCCCTCTATAAGTGATATCTTATGATAAGTGTCTTTTTCTGTGTGACTTATTTCACTTAGAATCGTCATACCTAAATCCACTCATCTTGCTTCTACTAGCCTTATGACATTGATTTCATGTCTGAGTGATATTCCTTTGTACATAAGGACCACAACTTCTTTATCCATTTTTCTCTTTCCTGGGAAATTTAAGGTGTCATGAAGTGGAGGTTCTTGTCAACATAGCAGCCCTAAACATTGGGGTGCCTGTGTCTTGCTGATTTTTAGTTTTCCCAATTTATACGCCCATGAGTGGACGTGCCCTATGCTCCCTAAGCTGTGTTTTTTCGATGTTTCAGGACACACCGTACACTTCTCTAGAGTGGCTGTTGGCAATTTACATCCCGCCCATCAGCGTAGCAAGGCTGCCATTTCTCCATGGCCTGTCCTGCATTTCTGGTTTTGACACTTTTTGCAGCATGGCCCTTTTGACCGATGGGAAGCGAGACCTCTTTGTAGCGCTGATTTGCCTTTCCAGGTTGCTTGGTTGGCCAAAAAGGGCGTATGCGTTTTTTCCTGAATATATTCAGGAAAAAACGCATACGCCCTTTTTGGCCAAGGGCATCATTGTCGACGTTTTGCCGCTTTTCATGTGCTTTAAAGGCGATTCGAATCTACCTCCTGAAATCTGCTTCCTGCAATTCTGCCTTGCTTTCAAATCCTCTTCGTTGCCTTCCCTCAATATATCTGTGGATGAGAGTTATCATTTATAACTCTGCGGGTTTGTGAATTGCAGTGTCCCTGAGCTCCATTTTTCAACTCGCTTTTTTGGGAGCTGGCCACAAAAGCGCGAGTTTGCCTCAGGCCTTATTCTGGTTCCTGGCGGCAGGCTGAGCCTGTGGTTAATTCTTCTTCCTGATGGGAAAATAGAGTGACCTGTGCCTCTACCAACACCTAGATCTAGTCTCTCATTGGTTGCCCCTCTTCCCGTTCATCCTCAGGACAAATTGCAACCTGTAGGGAACAGGAGCTTAAAGGTGCTGATTCTCCAAGTAGGGAGATTGCTAGTAAAGTAGCTGGAAAGGCGAACCCTAGCACAAGGAGATGAGAAATGGGGTGCGTTTTAGAAACCTTTCAAAATCACACGGTGTACCATCTTCTGGGTTTCTCATGCATGTTTTCGATGTAGGAAGATGCCCTTGAACCTGGAGATTTGGGACCCATGGGATGGGTACCACGCAGTACTACTTTAAAGGGTCTGAGTTTGCTCACCCAACCTCACCCAACCTCTCAGCCCCAAGAGTGTCCACCCTTATGTCTCATCCAGGTGTGGGTCTAGATATGGTCAATCCAGGTTGCATCACAGCTCCTGAACGAATTTTTTAAGAATTTCTCTCTCTTTCACTGTCTTTGTTTTACAGGTTTTTAAAAGTAATTTATTTTTATAATGGGGTTTAGCTGCTTTTCACGGCTGTGTTTATGCAGCTTTACACCCACTTGACACACTTCCAGAGAGATATCAATACATAGGTTTTACGATTCTTACTAGTCACATATATTCTTGTGCGGTGAATAGGGGTTGTTGAGTCCAGTTCACTGAGCAAGGAGTAGGTCTTGTCTATTACATATTGGGTGTATGGAACAGTATCTGAGCGAATTTGAAACCCTTGTTTTATGCATCACCCCACCTCACCTTTCCCGTTAAGCAGCCATAGTGTGTTTTCTAAACGTGTGACTCTGTTCTGTTTTGTAATTCAGTTCAGGTGTAGCGGTTTTTACATTCCCTCTATAAGTGATAGCTTATGATAAGTGTCTTTTTCTGTGTCACTTATTTCACTTAGAATCGTCGTACCTAAATCCACTCATCTTGCTTCTACTAGCCTTATGACATTGATTTCATGTCTGAGTGATATTCCTTTGTACATAAGGACCACAAATTCTTTATCCATTTTTCTCTTTCCTGGGATATTTAAGGTGTCATGAAGTGGAGGTTCTTGTCAACATAGCAGCCCTAAACATTGGGGTGCCTGTGTCTTGCTGATTTTTAGTTTTCCCAATTTATACGCCCATGAGTGGACGTGCCCTATGCTCCCTAAGCTGTGTTTTTTCGATGTTTCAGGACACACCGTACACTTCTCCAGTGTGGCTTTTGGCAATTTACATCCCGCCCATCAGCGTAGCAAGGCTGCCATTTCTCCATGGCCTGTACTGCATTTCTGGTTTTGACACTTTTTGCAGCATGGCCCTTTTGACCGATGGGAAGCGAGACTTCTTTGTAGTGCTGATTTGACTTTCCAGGTTGCTTGGTTGGCCAAAAAGGGCGTATGCGTTTTTTCCTGAATATATTCAGGAAAAAACGCATACGCCCTTTTTGGCCAAGGGCATCATTGTCGACGTTTTGCCGCTTTTCATGTGCTTTAAAGGCGATTCGAATCTACCTCCTGAAATCTGTTTCCTGCAATTCTGCCTTGCTTTCAAATCCTCTTCGTTGCCTTCCCTCAATATATCTGTGGATGAGAGTTATCATTTATAACTCTGCGGGTTTGTGAATTGCAGTGTCCCTGAGCTCCATTTTTCAACTCGCTTTTTTGGGAGCTGGCCGCAAAAGCGCGGGATTGCCTCAGGCCCTATTCTGGTTCCTGGCGGCAGGCTGAGCCTGTGGTTAATTCTTCTTCCTGATGGGAAAATAGAGTGACCTGTGCCTGTCCCAACACCTAGATCTAGTCTCTCATTGGTTGCCCCTCTTCCCGTTCATCCTCAGGACAAATTGCAACCTGTAGGGAACAGGAGCTTAAAGGTGCTGATTCTCCAAGTAGGGAGATTGCTAGTAAAGTAGCTGGAAAGGCGAACCCGAGCACAAGGAGATGAGAAATTGGGTGCGTTTTAGAAACCTTTCAAAATCACACGGTGTACCATCTTCTGGGTTTCTCATGCATGTTTTCGATGTAGGAAGATGCCCTTGAACCTGGAGATTTGGGACCCATGGGATGGGTACCACGCAGTACTACTTTAAAGGGTCTGAGTTTGCTCACCCAACCTCACCCAACCTCTCAGCCCCAAGAGTGTCCACCCTTATGTCTCATCCAGGTGTGGGTCTAGATATGGTCAATCCAGGTTGCATCACAGCTCCTGAACGAATTTTTTAAGAATTTCTCTCTCTTTCACTGTCTTTGTTTTACAGGTTTTTAAAAGTAATTTATTTTTATAATGGGGTTTAGCTGCTTTTCACGGCTGTGTTTATGCAGCTTTACACCCACTTGACACACTTCCAGAGAGATATCAATACATAGGTTTTACGATTCTTACTAGTCACGTATATTCTTGTGCGGTGAATAGGGGTTGTTGAGTCCAGTTCACTGAGCAAGGAGTAGGTCTTGTCTATTACATATTGGGTGTATGGAACAGTATCTGAGCGAATTTGAAACCCTTGTTTTATGCATCACCCAACCTCACCTTTCCCGTTAAGCAGCCATAGTGTGTTTTCTAAACGTGTGACTCTGTTCTGTTTTGTAATTCAGTTCAGGTGTAGCGGTTTTTACATTCCCTCTATAAGTGATAGCTTATGATAAGTGTCTTTTTCTGTGTCACTTATTTCACTTAGAATCGTCGTACCTAAATCCACTCATCTTGCTTCTACTAGCCTTATGACATTGATTTCATGTCTGAGTGATATTCCTTTGTACATAAGGACCACAACTTCTTTATCCATTTTTCTCTTTCCTGGGATATTTAAGGTGTCATGAAGTGGAGGTTCTTGTCAAAATAGCAGCCCTAAACATTGGGGTGCCTGTGTCTTGCTGATTTTTAGTTTTCCCAATTTATACGCCCATGAGTGGACGTGCCCTATGCTCCCTAAGCTGTGTTTTTTCGATGTTTCTGGACACACCGTACACTTCTCCAGTGTGGCTTTTGGCAATTTACATCCCGCCCATCAGCGTAGCAAGGCTGCCATTTCTCCATGGCCTGTACTGCATTTCTGGTTTTGACACTTTTTGCAGCATGGCCCTTTTGACCGATGGGAAGCGAGACTTCTTTGTAGCGCTGATTTGACTTTCCAGGTTGCTTGGTTGGCCAAAAAGGGCGTATGCGTTTTTTCCTGAATATATTCAGGAAAAAACGCATACGCCCTTTTTGGCCAAGGGCATCATTGTCGACGTTTTGCCGCTTTTCATGTGCTTTAAAGGCGATTCGAATCTACCTCCTGAAATCTGTTTCCTGCAATTCTGCCTTGCTTTCAAATCCTCTTCGTTGCCTTCCCTCAATATATCTGTGGATGAGAGTTATCATTTATAACTCTGCGGGTTTGTGAATTGCAGTGTCCCTGAGCTCCATTTTTCAACTCGCTTTTTTGGGAGCTGGCCGCAAAAGCGCGGGATTGCCTCAGGCCCTATTCTGGTTCCTGGTGGCAGGCTGAGCCTGTGGTTAATTCTTCTTCCTGATGGGAAAATAGAGTGACCTGTGCCTGTCCCAACACCTAGATCTAGTCTCTCATTGGTTGCCCCTCTTCCCGTTCATCCTCAGGACAAATTGCAACCTGTAGGGAACAGGAGCTTAAAGGTGCTGATTCTCCAAGTAGGGAGATTGCTAGTAAAGTAGCTGGAAAGGCGAACCCGAGCACAAGGAGATGAGAAATTGGGTGCGTTTTAGAAACCTTTCAAAATCACACGGTGTACCATCTTCTGGGTTTCTCATGCATGTTTTCGATGTAGGAAGATGCCCTTGAACCTGGAGATTTGGGACCCATGGGATGGGTACCACGCAGTACTACTTTAAAGGGTCTGAGTTTGCTCACCCAACCTCACCCAACCTCTCAGCCCCAAGAGTGTCCACCCTTATGTCTCATCCAGGTGTGGGTCTAGATATGGTCAATCCAGGTTGCATCACAGCTCCTGAACGAATTTTTTAAGAATTTCTCTCTCTTTCACTGTCTTTGTTTTACAGGTTTTTAAAAGTAATTTATTTTTATAATGGGGTTTAGCTGCTTTTCACGGCTGTGTTTATGCAGCTTTACACCCACTTGACACACTTCCAGAGAGATATCAATACATAGGTTTTACGATTCTTACTAGTCACATATATTCTTGTGCGGTGAATAGGGGTTGTTGAGTCCAGTTCACTGAGCAAGGAGTAGGTCTTGTCTATTACATATTGGGTGTATGGAACAGTATCTGAGCGAATTTGAAACCCTTGTTTTATGCATCACCCCACCTCACCTTTCCCGTTAAGCAGCCATAGTGTGTTTTCTAAACGTGTGACTCTGTTCTGTTTTGTAATTCAGTTCAGGTGTAGCGGTTTTTACATTCCCTCTATAAGTGATAGCTTATGATAAGTGTCTTTTTCTGTGTCACTTATTTCACTTAGAATCGTCGTACCTAAATCCACTCATCTTGCTTCTACTAGCCTTATGACATTGATTTCATGTCTGAGTGATATTCCTTTGTACATAAGGACAACAACTTCTTTATCCATTTTTCTCTTTCCTGGGATATTTAAGGTGTCATGAAGTGGAGGTTCTTGTCAAAATAGCAGCCCTAAACATTGGGGTGCCTGTGTCTTGCTGATTTTTAGTTTTCCCAATTTATACGCCCATGAGTGGACGTGCCCTATGCTCCCTAAGCTGTGTTTTTTCGATGTTTCAGGACACACCGTACACTTCTCCAGTGTGGCTTTTGGCAATTTACATCCCGCCCATCAGCGTAGCAAGGCTGCCATTTCTCCATGGCCTGTACTGCATTTCTGGTTTTGACACTTTTTGCAGCATGGCCCTTTTGACCAATGGGAAGCGAGACTTCTTTGTAGCGCTGATTTGACTTTCCAGGTTGCTTGGTTGGCCAAAAAGGGCGTATGCGTTTTTTCCTGAATATATTCAGGAAAAAACGCATACGCCCTTTTTGGCCAAGGGCATCATTGTCGACGTTTTGCCGCTTTTCATGTGCTTTAAAGGCGATTCGAATCTACCTCCTGAAATCTGTTTCCTGCAATTCTGCCTTGCTTTCAAATCCTCTTCGTTGCCTTCCCTCAATATATCTGTGGATGAGAGTTATCATTTATAACTCTGCGGGTTTGTGAATTGCAGTGTCCCTGAGCTCCATTTTTCAACTCGCTTTTTTGGGAGCTGGCCGCAAAAGCGCGGGATTGCCTCAGGCCCTATTCTGGTTCCTGGCGGCAGGCTGAGCCTGTGGTTAATTCTTCTTCCTGATGGGAAAATAGAGTGACCTGTGCCTGTCCCAACACCTAGATCTAGTCTCTCATTGGTTGCCCCTCTTCCCGTTCATCCTCAGGACAAATTGCAACCTGTAGGGAACAGGAGCTTAAAGGTGCTGATTCTCCAAGTAGGGAGATTGCTAGTAAAGTAGCTGGAAAGGCGAACCCGAGCACAAGGAGATGAGAAATTGGGTGCGTTTTAGAAACCTTTCAAAATCACACGGTGTACCATCTTCTGGGTTTCTCATGCATGTTTTCGATGTAGGAAGATGCCCTTGAACCTGGAGATTTGGGACCCATGGGATGGGTACCACGCAGTACTACTTTAAAGGGTCTGAGTTTGCTCACCCAACCTCACCCAACCTCTCAGCCCCAAGAGTGTCCACCCTTATGTCTCATCCAGCTGTGGGTCTAGATATGGTCAATCCAGGTGGCATCACAGCTCCTGAACGAATTTTTTAAGAATTTCTCTCTCTTTCACTGTCTTTGTTTTACAGGTTTTTAAAAGTAATTTATTTTTATAATGGGGTTTAGCTGCTTTTCACGGCTGTGTTTATGCAGCTTTACACCCACTTGACACACTTCCAGAGAGATATCAATACATAGGTTTTACGATTCTTACTAGTCACATATATTCTTGTGCGGTGAATAGGGGTTGTTGAGTCCAGTTCACTGAGCAAGGAGTAGGTCTTGTCTATTACATATTGGGTGTATGGAACAGTATCTGAGCGAATTTGAAACCCTTGTTTTATGCATCACCCCACCTCACCTTTCCCGTTAAGCAGCCATAGTGTGTTTTCTAAACGTGTGACTCTGTTCTGTTTTGTAATTCAGTTCAGGTGTAGCGGTTTTTACATTCCCTCTATAAGTGATAGCTTATGATAAGTGTCTTTTTCTGTGTCACTTATTTCACTTAGAATCGTCGTACCTAAATCCACTCATCTTGCTTCTACTAGCCTTATGACATTGATTTCATGTCTGAGTGATATTCCTTTGTACATAAGGACCACAACTTCTTTATCCATTTTTCTCTTTCCTGGGATATTTAAGGTGTCATGAAGTGGAGGTTCTTGTCAACATAGCAGCCCTAAACATTGGGGTGCCTGTGTCTTGCTGATTTTTAGTTTTCCCAATTTATACGCCCATGAGTGGACGTGCCCTATGCTCCCTAAGCTGTGTTTTTTCGATGTTTCAGGACACTCCGTACACTTCTCCAGAGTGGCTGTTGGCAATTTACATCCCGCCCATCAGCGTAGCAAGGCTGCCATTTCTCCATGGCCTGTCCTGCATTTCTGGTTTTGACACTTTTTGCAGCATGGCCCTTTTGACCGATGGGAAGCGAGACCTCTTTGTAGCGCTGATTTGCCTTTCCAGGTTGCTTGGTTGGCCAAAAAGGGCGTATGCGTTTTTTCCTGAATATATTCAGGAAAAAACGCATACGCCCTTTTTGGCCAAGGGCATCATTGTCGACGTTTTGCCGCTTTTCATGTGCTTTAAAGGCGATTCGAATCTACCTCCTGAAATCTGTTTCCTGCAATTCTGCCTTGCTTTCAAATCCTCTTCGTTGCCTTCCCTCAATATATCTGTGGATGAGAGTTATCATTTATAACTCTGCGGGTTTGTGAATTGCAGTGTCCCTGAGCTCCATTTTTCAACTCGCTTTTTTGGGAGCTGGCCGCAAAAGCGCGGGATTGCCTCAGGCCCTATTCTGGTTCCTGGCGGCAGGCTGAGCCTGTGGTTAATTCTTCTTCCTGATGGGAAAATAGAGTGACCTGTGCCTGTCCCAACACCTAGATCTAGTCTCTCATTGGTTGCCCCTCTTCCCGTTCATCCTCAGGACAAATTGCAACCTGTAGGGAACAGGAGCTTAAAGGTGCTGATTCTCCAAGTAGGGAGATTGCTAGTAAAGTAGCTGGAAAGGCGAACCCGAGCACAAGGAGATGAGAAATTGGGTGCGTTTTAGAAACCTTTCAAAATCACACGGTGTACCATCTTCTGGGTTTCTCATGCATGTTTTCGATGTAGGAAGATGCCCTTGAACCTGGAGATTTGGGACCCATGGGATGGGTACCACGCAGTACTACTTTAAAGGGTCTGAGTTTGCTCACCCAACCTCACCCAACCTCTCAGCCCCAAGAGTGTCCACCCTTATGTCTCATCCAGGTGTGGGTCTAGATATGGTCAATCCAGGTTGCATCACAGCTCCTGAACGAATTTTTTAAGAATTTCTCTCTCTTTCACTGTCTTTGTTTTACAGGTTTTTAAAAGTAATTTATTTTTATAATGGGGTTTAGCTGCTTTTCACGGCTGTGTTTATGCAGCTTTACACCCACTTGACACACTTCCAGAGAGATATCAATACATAGGTTTTACGATTCTTACTAGTCACATATATTCTTGTGCGGTGAATAGGGGTTGTTGAGTCCAGTTCACTGAGCAAGGAGTAGGTCTTGTCTATTACATATTGGGTGTATGGAACAGTATCTGAGCGAATTTGAAACCCTTGTTTTATGCATCACCCCACCTCACCTTTCCCGTTAAGCAGCCATAGTGTGTTTTCTAAACGTGTGACTCTGTTCTGTTTTGTAATTCAGTTCAGGTGTAGCGGTTTTTACATTCCCTCTATAAGTGATAGCTTATGATAAGTGTCTTTTTCTGTGTCACTTATTTCACTTAGAATCGTCGTACCTAAATCCACTCATCTTGCTTCTACTAGCCTTATGACATTGATTTCATGTCTGAGTGATATTCCTTTGTACATAAGGACAACAACTTCTTTATCCATTTTTCTCTTTCCTGGGATATTTAAGGTGTCATGAAGTGGAGGTTCTTGTCAAAATAGCAGCCCTAAACATTGGGGTGCCTGTGTCTTGCTGATTTTTAGTTTTCCCAATTTATACGCCCATGAGTGGACGTGCCCTATGCTCCCTAAGCTGTGTTTTTTCGATGTTTCAGGACACACCGTACACTTCTCCAGTGTGGCTTTTGGCAATTTACATCCCGCCCATCAGCGTAGCAAGGCTGCCATTTCTCCATGGCCTGTACTGCATTTCTGGTTTTGACACTTTTTGCAGCATGGCCCTTTTGACCAATGGGAAGCGAGACTTCTTTGTAGCGCTGATTTGACTTTCCAGGTTGCTTGGTTGGCCAAAAAGGGCGTATGCGTTTTTTCCTGAATATATTCAGGAAAAAACGCATACGCCCTTTTTGGCCAAGGGCATCATTGTCGACGTTTTGCCGCTTTTCATGTGCTTTAAAGGCGATTCGAATCTACCTCCTGAAATCTGTTTCCTGCAATTCTGCCTTGCTTTCAAATCCTCTTCGTTGCCTTCCCTCAATATATCTGTGGATGAGAGTTATCATTTATAACTCTGCGGGTTTGTGAATTGCAGTGTCCCTGAGCTCCATTTTTCAACTCGCTTTTTTGGGAGCTGGCCGCAAAAGCGCGGGATTGCCTCAGGCCCTATTCTGGTTCCTGGCGGCAGGCTGAGCCTGTGGTTAATTCTTCTTCCTGATGGGAAAATAGAGTGACCTGTGCCTGTCCCAACACCTAGATCTAGTCTCTCATTGGTTGCCCCTCTTCCCGTTCATCCTCAGGACAAATTGCAACCTGTAGGGAACAGGAGCTTAAAGGTGCTGATTCTCCAAGTAGGGAGATTGCTAGTAAAGTAGCTGGAAAGGCGAACCCGAGCACAAGGAGATGAGAAATTGGGTGCGTTTTAGAAACCTTTCAAAATCACACGGTGTACCATCTTCTGGGTTTCTCATGCATGTTTTCGATGTAGGAAGATGCCCTTGAACCTGGAGATTTGGGACCCATGGGATGGGTACCACGCAGTACTACTTTAAAGGGTCTGAGTTTGCTCACCCAACCTCACCCAACCTCTCAGCCCCAAGAGTGTCCACCCTTATGTCTCATCCAGCTGTGGGTCTAGATATGGTCAATCCAGGTGGCATCACAGCTCCTGAACGAATTTTTTAAGAATTTCTCTCTCTTTCACTGTCTTTGTTTTACAGGTTTTTAAAAGTAATTTATTTTTATAATGGGGTTTAGCTGCTTTTCACGGCTGTGTTTATGCAGCTTTACACCCACTTGACACACTTCCAGAGAGATATCAATACATAGGTTTTACGATTCTTACTAGTCACATATATTCTTGTGCGGTGAATAGGGGTTGTTGAGTCCAGTTCACTGAGCAAGGAGTAGGTCTTGTCTATTACATATTGGGTGTATGGAACAGTATCTGAGCGAATTTGAAACCCTTGTTTTATGCATCACCCCACCTCACCTTTCCCGTTAAGCAGCCATAGTGTGTTTTCTAAACGTGTGACTCTGTTCTGTTTTGTAATTCAGTTCAGGTGTAGCGGTTTTTACATTCCCTCTATAAGTGATAGCTTATGATAAGTGTCTTTTTCTGTGTCACTTATTTCACTTAGAATCGTCGTACCTAAATCCACTCATCTTGCTTCTACTAGCCTTATGACATTGATTTCATGTCTGAGTGATATTCCTTTGTACATAAGGACCACAACTTCTTTATCCATTTTTCTCTTTCCTGGGATATTTAAGGTGTCATGAAGTGGAGGTTCTTGTCAACATAGCAGCCCTAAACATTGGGGTGCCTGTGTCTTGCTGATTTTTAGTTTTCCCAATTTATACGCCCATGAGTGGACGTGCCCTATGCTCCCTAAGCTGTGTTTTTTCGATGTTTCAGGACACTCCGTACACTTCTCCAGAGTGGCTGTTGGCAATTTACATCCCGCCCATCAGCGTAGCAAGGCTGCCATTTCTCCATGGCCTGTCCTGCATTTCTGGTTTTGACACTTTTTGCAGCATGGCCCTTTTGACCGATGGGAAGCGAGACCTCTTTGTAGCGCTGATTTGCCTTTCCAGGTTGCTTGGTTGGCCAAAAAGGGCGTATGCGTTTTTTCCTGAATATATTCAGGAAAAAACGCATACGCCCTTTTTGGCCAAGGGCATCATTGTCGACGTTTTGCCGCTTTTCATGTGCTTTAAAGGCGATTCGAATCTACCTCCTGAAATCTGTTTCCTGCAATTCTGCCTTGCTTTCAAATCCTCTTCGTTGCCTTCCCTCAATATATCTGTGGATGAGAGTTATCATTTATAACTCTGCGGGTTTGTGAATTGCAGTGTCCCTGAGCTCCATTTTTCAACTCGCTTTTTTGGGAGCTGGCCGCAAAAGCGCGGGATTGCCTCAGGCCCTATTCTGGTTCCTGGCGGCAGGCTGAGCCTGTGGTTAATTCTTCTTCCTGATGGGAAAATAGAGTGACCTGTGCCTGTCCCAACACCTAGATCTAGTCTCTCATTGGTTGCCCCTCTTCCCGTTCATCCTCAGGACAAATTGCAACCTGTGGGGAACAGGAGCTTAAAGGTGCTGATTCTCCAAGTAGGGAGATTGCTAGTAAAGTAGCTGGAAAGGCGAACCCGAGCACAAGGAGATGAGAAATTGGGTGCGTTTTAGAAACCTTTCAAAATCACACGGTGTACCATCTTCTGGGTTTCTCATGCATGTTTTCGATGTAGGAAGATGCCCTTGAACCTGGAGATTTGGGACCCATGGGATGGGTACCACGCAGTACTACTTTAAAGGGTCTGAGTTTGCTCACCCAACCTCACCCAACCTCTCAGCCCCAAGAGTGTCCACCCTTATGTCTCATCCAGGTGTGGGTCTAGATATGGTCAATCCAGGTTGCATCACAGCTCCTGAACGAATTTTTTAAGAAATTCTCTCTCTTTCACTGTCTTTGTTTTACAGGTTTTTAAAAGTAATTTATTTTTATAATGGGGTTTAGCTGCTTTTCACGGCTGTGTTTATGCAGCTTTACACCCACTTGACACACTTCCAGAGAGATATCAATACATAGGTTTTACGATTCTTACTAGTCACATATATTCTTGTGCGGTGAATAGGGGTTGTTGAGTCCAGTTCACTGAGCAAGGAGTAGGTCTTGTCTATTACATATTGGGTGTATGGAACAGTATCTGAGCGAATTTGAAACCCTTCTTTTATGCATCACCCCACCTCACCTTTCCCGTTAAGCAGCCATAGTGTGTTTTCTAAACGTGTGACTCTGTTCTGTTTTGTAATTTAGTTCAAGTGTAGCGGTTTTTACATTCCCTCTATAAGTGATAGCTTATGATAAGTGTCTTTTTCTGTGTGACTTATTTCACTTAGAATCGTCATACCTAAATCCACTCATCTTGCTTCTACTAGCCTTATGACATTGATTTCATGTCTGAGTGATATTCCTTTGTACATAAGGACCACAACTTCTTTATCCATTTTTCTCTTTCCTGGGATATTTAAGGTGTCATGAAGTGGAGGTTCTTGTCAACATAGCAGCCCTAAACATTGGGGTGCCTGTGTCTTGCTGATTTTTAGTTTTCCCAATTTATACGCCCATGAGTGGACGTGCCCTATGCTCCCTAAGCTGTGTTTTTTCGATGTTTCAGGACACACCGTACACTTCTCTAGAGTGGCTGTTGGCAATTTACATCCCGCCCATCAGCGTAGCAAGGCTGCCATTTCTCCATGGCCTGTCCTGCATTTCTGGTTTTGACACTTTTTGCAGCATGGCCCTTTTGACCGATGGGAAGCGAGACCTCTTTGTAGCGCTGATTTGCCTTTCCAGGTTGCTTGGTTGGCCAAAAAGGGCGTATGCGTTTTTTCCTGAATATATTCAGGAAAAAACGCATACGCCCTTTTTGGCCAAGGGCATCATTGTCGACGTTTTGCCGCTTTTCATGTGCTTTAAAGGCGATTCGAATCTACCTCCTGAAATCTGCTTCCTGCAATTCTGCCTTGCTTTCAAATCCTCTTCGTTGCCTTCCCTCAATATATCTGTGGATGAGAGTTATCATTTATAACTCTGCGGGTTTGTGAATTGCAGTGTCCCTGAGCTCCATTTTTCAACTCGCTTTTTTGGGAGCTGGCCACAAAAGCGCGAGATTGCCTCAGGCCTTATTCTGGTTCCTGGCGGCAGGCTGAGCCTGTGGTTAATTCTTCTTCCTGATGGGAAAATAGAGTGACCTGTGCCTCTACCAACACCTATATCTAGTCTCTCATTGGTTGCCCCTCTTCCCGTTCATCCTCAGGACAAATTGCAACCTGTAGGGAACAGGAGCTTAAAGGTGCTGATTCTCCAAGTAGGGAGATTGCTAGTAAAGTAGCTGGAAAGGCGAACCCGAGCACAAGGAGATGAGAAATTGGGTGCGTTTTAGAAACCTTTCAAAATCACACGGGGTACCATCTTCTGGGTTTCTCATGCATGTTTTCGATGTAGGAAGATGCCCTTGAACCTGGAGATTTGGGACCCATGGGATGGGTACCACGCAGTACTACTTTAAAGGGTCTGAGTTTGCTCACCCAACCTCACCCAACCTCTCAGCCCCAAGAGTGTCCACCCTTATGTCTCATCCAGGTGTGGGTCTAGATATGGTCAATCCAGGTTGCATCACAGCTCCTGAACGAATTTTTTAAGAATTTCTCTCTCTTTCACTGTCTTTGTTTTACAGGTTTTTAAAAGTAATTTATTTTTATAATGGGGTTTAGCTGCTTTTCACGGCTGTGTTTATGCAGCTTTACACCCACTTGACACACTTCCAGAGAGATATCAATACATAGGTTTTACGATTCTTACTAGTCACATATATTCTTGTGCGGTGAATAGGGGTTGTTGAGTCCAGTTCACTGAGCAAGGAGTAGGTCTTGTCTATTACATATTGGGTGTATGGAACAGTATCTGAGCGAATTTGAAACCCTTGTTTTATGCATCACCCCACCTCACCTTTCCCGTTAAGCAGCCATAGTGTGTTTTCTAAACGTGTGACTCTGTTCTGTTTTGTAATTCAGTTCAGGTGTAGCGGTTTTTACATTCCCTCTATAAGTGATAGCTTATGATAAGTGTCTTTTTCTGTGTCACTTATTTCACTTAGAATCGTCGTACCTAAATCCACTCATCTTGCTTCTACTAGCCTTATGACATTGATTTCATGTCTGAGTGATATTCCTTTGTACATAAGGACCACAACTTCTTTATCCATTTTTCTCTTTCCTGGGATATTTAAGGTGTCATGAAGTGGAGGTTCTTGTCAAAATAGCAGCCCTAAACATTGGGGTGCCTGTGTCTTGCTGATTTTTAGTTTTCCCAATTTATACGCCCATGAGTGGACGTGCCCTATGCTCCCTAAGCTGTGTTTTTTCGATGTTTCAGGACACACCGTACACTTCTCCAGTGTGGCTTTTGGCAATTTACATCCCGCCCATCAGCGTAGCAAGGCTGCCATTTCTCCATGGCCTGTACTGCATTTCTGGTTTTGACACTTTTTGCAGCATGGCCCTTTTGACCGATGGGAAGCGAGACTTCTTTGTAGCGCTGATTTGACTTTCCAGGTTGCTTGGTTGGCCAAAAAGGGCGTATGCGTTTTTTCCTGAATATATTCAGGAAAAAACGCATACGCCCTTTTTGGCCAAGGGCATCATTGTCGACGTTTTGCCGCTTTTCATGTGCTTTACAGGCGATTCGAATCTACCTCCTGAAATCTGTTTCCTGCAATTCTGCCTTGCTTTCAAATCCTCTTCGTTGCCTTCCCTCAATATATCTGTGGATGAGAGTTATCACTTATAACTCTGCGGGTTTGTGAATTGCAGTGTCCCTGAGCTCCATTTTTCAACTCGCTTTTTTGGGAGCTGGCCGCAAAAGCGCGGGATTGCCTCAGGCCCTATTCTGGTTCCTGGCGGCAGGCTGAGCCTGTGGTTAATTCTTCTTCCTGATGGGAAAATAGAGTGACCTGGGCCTGTCCCAACACCTAGATCTAGTCTCTCATTGGTTGCCCCTCTTCCCGTTCATCCTCAGGACAAATTGCAACCTGTAGGGAACAGGAGCTTAAAGGTGCTGATTCTCCAAGTAGGGAGATTGCTAGTAAAGTAGCTGGAAAGGCGAACCCGAGCACAAGGAGATGAGAAATTGGGTGCGTTTTAGAAACCTTTCAAAATCACACGGTGTACCATCTTCTGGGTTTCTCATGCATGTTTTCGATGTAGGAAGATGCCCTTGAACCTGGAGATTTGGGACCCATGGGATGGGTACCACGCAGTACTACTTTAAAGGGTCTGAGTTTGCTCACCCAACCTCACCCAACCTCTCAGCCCCAAGAGTGTCCACCCTTATGTCTCATCCAGGTGTGGGTCTAGATATGGTCAATCCAGGTTGCATCACAGCTCCTGAACGAATTTTTTAAGAATTTCTCTCTCTTTCACTGTCTTTGTTTTACAGGTTTTTAAAAGTAATTTATTTTTATAATGGGGTTTAGCTGCTTTTCACGGCTGTGTTTATGCAGCTTTACACCCACTTGACACACTTCCAGAGAGATATCAATACATAGGTTTTACGATTCTTACTAGTCACATATATTCTTGTGCGGTGAATAGGGGTTGTTGAGTCCAGTTCACTGAGCAAGGAGTAGGTCTTGTCTATTACATATTGGGTGTATGGAACAGTATCTGAGCGAATTTGAAACCCTTGTTTTATGCATCACCCCACCTCACCTTTCCCGTTAAGCAGCCATAGTGTGTTTTCTAAACGTGTGACTCTGTTATGTTTTGTAATTCAGTTCAGGTGTAGCGGTTTTTACATTCCCTCTATAAGTGATAGCTTATGATAAGTGTCTTTTTCTGTGTCACTTATTTCACTTAGAATTGTCGTACCTAAATCCACTCATCTTGATTCTACTAGCCTTATGACATTGATTTCATGTCTGAGTGATATTCCTTTGTACATAAGGACCACAATTTCTTTATCCATTTTTCTCTTTCCTGGGATATTTAAGGTGTCATGAAGTGGAGGTTCTTGTCAACATAGCAGCCCTAAACATTGGGGTGCCTGTGTCTTGCTGATTTTTAGTTTTCCCAATTTATACGCCCATGAGTGGACGTGCCCTATGCTCCCTAAGCTGTGTTTTTTCGATGTTTCAGGACACACCGTACACTTCTCCAGTGTGGCTTTTGGCAATTTACATCCCGCCCATCAGCGTAGCAAGGCTGCCATTTCTCCATGGCCTGTACTGCATTTCTGGTTTTGACACATTTTGCAGCATGGCCCTTTTGACCGATGGGAAGCGAGACTTCTTTGTAGCGCTGATTTGACTTTCCAGGTTGCTTGGTTGGCCAAAAAGGGCGTATGCGTTTTTTCCTGAATATATTCAGGAAAAAACGCATACGCCCTTTTTGGCCAAGGGCATCATTGTCGACGTTTTGCCGCTTTTCATGTGCTTTAAAGGCGATTCGAATCTACCTCCTGAAATCTGTTTCCTGCAATTCTGCCTTGCTTTCAAATCCTCTTCGTTGCCTTCCCTCAATATATCTGTGGATGAGAGTTATCATTTATAACTCTGCGGGTTTGTGAATTGCAGTGTCCCTGAGCTCCATTTTTCAACTCGCTTTTTTGGGAGCTGGCCTCAAAAGCGCGGGATTGCCTCAGGCCCTATTCTGGTTCCTGGCGGCAGGCTGAGCCTGTGGTTAATTCTTCTTCCTGATGGGAAAATAGAGTGACCTGTGCCTGTCCCAACACCTAGATCTAGTCTCTCATTGGTTGCCCCTCTTCCCGTTCATCCTCAGGACAAATTGCAACCTGTAGGGAACAGGAGCTTAAAGGTGCTGATTCTCCAAGTAGGGAGATTGCTAGTAAAGTAGCTGGAAAGGCGAACCCGAGCACAAGGAGATGAGAAATTGGGTGCGTTTTAGAAACCTTTCAAAATCACACGGTGTACCATCTTCTGGGTTTCTCATGCATGTTTTCGATGTAGGAAGATGCCCTTGAACCTGGAGATTTGGGACCCATGGGATGGGTACCACGCAGTACTACTTTAAAGGGTCTGAGTTTGCTCACCCAACCTCACCCAACCTCTCAGCCCCAAGAGTGTCCACCCTTATGTCTCATCCAGGTGTGGGTCTAGATATGGTCAATCCAGGTTGCATCACAGCTCCTGAACGAATTTTTTAAGAATTTCTCTCTCTTTCACTGTCTTTGTTTTACAGGTTTTTAAAAGTAATTTATTTTTATAATGGGGTTTAGCTGCTTTTCACGGCTGTGTTTATGCAGCTTTACACCCACTTGACACACTTCCAGAGAGATATCAATACATAGGTTTTACGATTCTTACTAGTCACATATATTCTTGTGCGGTGAATAGGGGTTGTTGAGTCCAGTTCACTGAGCAAGGAGTAGGTCTTTTCTATTACTTATTGGGTGTATGGAACGGTATCTGAGATAATTTGAAACCCTTGTTTTATGCATCACCGCACATCACCTTTCCCGTTAAGCAGCCATAGTGTGTTTTCTAAATGTGTGACTCTGTTCTGATTTGTAATTCAATTCAAGTGTAGCGGTTTTTACATTCCCTTTATAAGTGATAGCTTTTGATAAGTGTCTTTTTCTGTGTGACTTATTTCACTTAGAGTCGTCGTACCTAAATCCACTCATCATGCTGCTACTAGCCTTATGACATTGATTTCATGGCTGAGTGGTATTCCATTGTACATAAGGACCAAAACTTCTTTATCCATTTTTCTCTTTCCTGGGATATTTAAGGTTTCCTGAAGTGGAGGTTCTTGTCAACAGAGCAGGCCTAAACTTTGGGGTGCCTGAGTCTTGCTTATTTTTAGTTTTCCCAATTTATACACCCATGAGTGGACGTGCCCTATGCTCCCTAAGCTGTGTTTTCTCGATGTTTCAGGACACACCGTACCCTTGTCCAGAGTGGCTGTTGGCAATTTACATCCCGCCCATCAGCGTAGCAAGGCTCCTATTTCTCCATGGCCTGTCCTGCATTTGTGGTTTTGACACGTTTTTCAGCATGGCCCTTTGGACAGATGGGAAGCGAGACTTCTTTGTAGCGCTGATTTGCCTTTCCAGGTTGCTTGGTTGGCCAAAAAGGGCGTATGCGTTTTTTCCTGAATATATTCAGGAAAAAACGCATACGCCCTTTTTGGCCAAGGGCATCATTGTCGACGTTTTGCCGCTTTTCATGTGCTTTAAAGGCGATTCGAATCTACCTCCTGAAACCTGTTTCCTGCAACTCTGCCTTGCTTTCAAATCCTCTTCGTTGCGTTCCCTCAATATATTTGTGGACGAGATTTATCATTTATAACTCTGCAGGTTTGTGAATTGCAGTGCCCATGTGCTCCATTTTTCAACTGGCTTTTTTGGGAGCTGGCCGCAGAAGCGCGGGATTGCCTAAGGCCCTATTCTGGTTCCTGGCGGCAGGCTGAGCCTGTGGTTAATTCTTCTTCCTGATGGGAAAATAGAGTGACCTGGGCCTGTCCCAACACCTACATCTAGTCTCTCATTGGTTGCCCCTCTTCCCGTTCATCCTCAGGACAAATTGCAACCTGTAGGGAACAGGAGGTTAAAGGTGCTGATTCTCCAAGTAGGGAGATTGCTAGTAAAGTAGCTGGAATGGCGAACCCGAGCACAAGGAGATGAGAAATGAGGTGCGTTTTAGAAACCTTTCAAATTCACACGCTGTACCATCTTCTGGGTTCCTCATGCAAGTTTTCGATGTAGGAAGATGCCCTTGAACCTAGAGATTTGGGACCCATGGGATGGGTACCACGCAGTATTACTTTAAAGGGTCTGCGATGGCTCACCCAACCTCACCAAACCTCTCAGCCCCAAGAGTGTCCACCCTTATGTCTCATCCAGCTGTGGGTCTAGATATGGTCAACCCAGGTTGCGTCACAGCCCCTGAATGAATTTTGTAAGAATTTCTCTCTCTTTTACTGTCTTTGTTTCATGCGTTTTTAAAAATAATTTATTTTTATAATGGGGTTTAGCTGCTGTTCACGGCTGTGTTTATGCGGCTTTACACCCTCTTGACTCACTTCCAGAGAGATATCAATACATAGGTTTTAAGATTCTCACTAGTCGGATATATTCTTGTGCGGTGAATACGGGGTGTTGAGTCCAGTTCACTGAGCAAGGAGTAGGTCTTCTCTATTACATATTGGGTGTATGGAACGGTATCAGAGCTAATTTGAAACCCTTGTTTTATGCATCACCCCACCTCACCTTTCCCGTTAAGCAGCCATAGTGTGTTTTCAAAATGGGTGACTCTGTTCTGATTTGTAATTCAGTTCAAGTGTAGCGGTTTTTACATCCCTCTATAAGTGATATCTTTTGATATGTGTCTTTTTCTGTGTGACTTATTTCACTTAGAGTCGTCGTACCTAAATCCACTCATCATGCTGCTACTAGCCTTATGACATTGATTTCATGGCTGAGTGATATTCCATTGTATATAAGGACCACAACTTCTTTATCCATTTTTCTCTTTCCTGGGATATTTAAGGTGTCATGAAGTGGAGGTTCTTGTCAACAGAGCAGCCGTAAACTTTGGGGTGCCTGTCTCTTGCTGATTTTTAATTTTCCCAATTTATACGCCCATGAGTGGAAGTGCCCTATGCTCCCTAAGCTGTGTTTTTTCGATGTTTCAGGACACACCGTACACTTCTCCACAGTGGCTGTTGCCAATTTACATCCCGCCCATCACCTTAGCAAGGCTCCTATTTCTCCATGGCCTGTCCTGCATTTGTGGTTTTGACACTTTTTTCAGCATGGCCCTTTTGACCGATGGGAAGCGAGACTTCTTTGTAGCGCTGATTTGCCTTTCCAGGTTGCTTGGTTGGCCAAAAAGGGCGTATGCGTTTTTTCCTGAATATATTCAGGAAAAAACGCATATGCCCTTTTTGGCCAAGGGCATCATTGTCGACGTTTTGCCGCTTTTCATGTGCTTTAAAGGCGATTCGAATCTACCTCCTGAAACCTGTTTCCTGCAACTCTGCCTTGCTTTCAAATCCTCTTCGTTGCCTTCCCTCAATATATTTGTGGACGAGAGTTATCATTTATAACTCTGCAGGTTTGTGAATTGCAGTGCCCATGTGCTCCATTTTTCAACTGGCTTTTTTCGGAGCTGGCCGCAGAAGCGCGGGATTGCCTCAGGCACTATTCTGCTTCCCGGCGGCAGGCTGAGCCTGTGCTTAATTCTTCTTCCTGATGGGAAAATAGAGTGACCTGTGCCTGTTCCAACACCTACATCTAGTCTCTCATTGGTTGCCCCTCTTCCCGTTCATCCTCAGGACAAATTGCAACCTGTACAGAACAGGAGGTCAAAGGTGTTGATTCTCCAAGTAGGGAGATTGCTAGTAAAGTAGCTGGAATGGTGAACCCGAGCACAAGGAGATGAGAAATGAGGTGCGTTTTAGAAACCTTTCCCGATCACATGGTGTACCATCTTCTGGGTTTCTCATGCATGTTTTCAATGCAGGAAGATGCCCTTAAAACTGGAGATTTGCGACCCATGGGATGGGTACCACGCAGTATTACCTTAAAGGGTCTGTGTTTGCTCACCCAACCTCACCAAACCTGTCAGCCCCAAGAGTGTCCACCCTTAGGTCTCATCCAACTGTGGGTCTAGATATTTTCAATCCAGGTTGCATCACAGCCCCTGAACGAATTGTGTAAGAATTTCTCTCTCTTTCACTGTCTTTGTTTTACGGGTTTCTACAAGTAATTTATTTTTATAATGGGGTTTAGCTGCTTTTCACGGCTGTGTTTATGCGGCTTTACACCCACTTGACACACTTCCAGAGGGATATCAATACATAGGTTTTAAGATTCTCACTAGTCAGATATATACTTGTGCGGTGAATAGGGGGTGTTGAGTCCAGTTCACTGAGCAAGGAGTAGGTCTTGTCTATTACATATTGGGTGTATGGAACGGTATCTGATCTAATTTGAAACCCTTGTTTTATGCATCACACCACCTCATCTTTCCCGTTAAGCAGCCATAGTGTGTTTTCTAAACGTGTGACTCTGTTCTCTTTTGTAATTCAGTTCAAGTGTAGCAGTTTTTACATTCCCTCTATAAGTGATAGCTTATGATAAGTGTCTTTTTCTGTGTGACTTATTTCACTTAGAGTCGTCGTACCTAAATCCACTCATCATGATGCTACTAGCCTTAAGACATTGATTTCATGGCTGAGTGATATTCCATTGTACATAAGGACCACAACTTCTTTATCCATTATTCTCTTTCCTGGGATATTTAAGGTGTCATGAAGTGGAGGTTCTTGTCAACAGAGCAGCCATAAACTTTGGGGTGCCTGTCTCTTGCTGATTTTTAATTTTCCCAATTTATACGCCCATGAGTGGAAGTGCCCTATGCTCCCTAAGCTGTGTTTTTTCGATGTTTCAGGCCACACCGTACACTTCTCCAGAGTGGTTGCTGGCAATTTACATCCCGCCCATCAGTGTAGCAAGGCTTTCATTTCTCAATGGCCTGTCCTGCTTTTGTGGTTTTGACAGTTTTTTCAGCATGGCCCTTTTGACCGATGGGAAGCGAGACTTCTTTGTAGCACTGATTTACCTTTCCAGGTTGCTTGGTGGGCCAAAAAGGGCGTATGCGTTTTTTCCTTAATATATTCAGGAAAAAACGCATACGCCCTTTTTGGCCAAGGGCATCATTGTCGACGTTTTGCCACTTTTCATGTGCTTTAAAGGCGATTCGAATCTACCTCCTGAAACCAGTTTCCTGCAATTCTGCCTTGCTTTCAAATCCTCTTCGTTGCCTTCCCTCAATATATTTGTGGACGAGAGTTATCATTTATAATTCTGCAGGTTTGTGAATTGCAGTGCCCATGTGCTCCATTTTTCAACTGGCTTTTTTGGGAGCTGGCCGCAGAAGCACTGGATTGCCTCAGGCCCTATTCTGGTTCCGGGCGGTAGGCTGAGCCTGTGGTTAATTCTTCTTCCTGATGGGAAAATAGAGTGACCTGTGCCTGTCCCAACACCTATATGTAGTCTCTCATTGGTTGCCCCTCTTCCCATTCATCCTTAGGACAAATTGCAACCTGTATGGAACAGGAGGTTAAAGGTGCTGATTCTCCAAGTAGGGAGATTGCTAGTAAAGTAGCTGGAATGGCGAACCCGAGCACAAGGAGATGAGAAATGAGGTGCGTTTCAGAAACCTTTCCCGATCAGACGGTGTACCATCATCTAGGTTTCCCATGCGTGTTTTCGATGCAGGAAGATGCCCTTGAAACTGGAGATTTGGGACCCATGGGATGGGTACCACGCAGTATTACTTTAAAGGGTCTGCGTTTGCTCACCCAACCTCACCAGACCTGTCAGCCCCAAGAGTGTCCACCCTTAGGTCTCATCCACCTGTTGGTCTAGAATTGGTCAATCCATGTTGCATCACGGCCCCTGAAAGAATTTTGTAAGAACTTCTCTCTCTTTCACTGTCTTTGTTTTACGGGTTTTTACAAGTAATTTATTTTTATAATGGGGTTTAGCTGCTTTTCACGGCTGTGTTTATGCGGCTTTACACCCACTTGACACACTTCCAGAGAAATATCAATACATAGGTTTTAAGATTCTTACTAGTCAGATATATACTTGTGCGGTGAATAGGGGGTGTTGAGTCCAGTTCACTGAGCAAGGAGTAGGTCTTGTCTATTACATATTGGGTGTATGTAACGGTATCTGTGCTAATTTGAAACCCTTGTTTTATGCATCACCCCACCTCACCTTTCCCGTTAAGCAGCCATAGTGTGTTTTCTAAACGTGTGACTCTGTTCTCTTTTGTAATTCAGTTCAAGTGTAGCGGTTTTTACATTCCCTCTATAAGTGATAGCTTACGATAAGTGTCTTTTTCTGTGTGACTTATTTCACTTAGAGTCGTCGTACCTAAATCCACTCATCATGCTGCTACTAGCATTATGACATTGATATCATGTTTGAGTGATATTCCATTGTACATAAGGACCACAACTTCTTTATCCATTTTTATCTTTCCTGGGATATTTAAGGTGTCATGAAGTGGAGGTTCTTGCAAACAGAGCAGCCCTAAACTTTGGGGTGCCTGTGTCTTGCTGATTTTTAGTTTTCCCAATTTATACGCCCATGAGTGGAAGTGCCCTATGCTCCCTAAGCTGTGTTTTTTCGATGTTTCAGGACACACCGTACACTTCTCCAGAGTGGCTGTTGGCAATTTACATACCGCCCATCAGCGTGGCAAGGCTCCCATTTCTCCTTGGCCTGTCCTGCATTTGTGGTTTTGACACTTTTTTCAGCATGGCCCTTTTGACCGATGGGAAGCGAGACTTCTTTGTAGCGCTGATTTGCCTTTCCAGGTTGCTTGGTTGGCCAAAAAGGGCGTATGCGTTTTTTCCTGAATATATTCAGGAAAAAACGCATACGCCCTTTTTGGCCAAGGGCATCATTGTCGACGTTTTGCCGCTTTTCATGTGCTTTAAAGGCGATTCGAATCTACCTCCTGAAACCTGTTTCCTGCAACTCTGCCTTGCTTTCAAATCCTCTTCGTTGCCTTCCCTCAATATATTTGTGGACGAGAGTTATCATTTATAACTCTGCAGGTTTGTGAATTGCAGTGCCCATGTGCTCCATTTTTCAACTGGCTTTTTTCGGAGCTGGCCGCAGAAGCGCGGGATTGCCTCAGGCACTATTCTGCTTCCCTCCGGCAGGCTGAGCCTGTGCTTAATTCTTCTTCCTGATGGGAAAATAGAGTGATCTGTGCCTGTTCCAACACCTACATCTAGTCTCTCATTGGTTGCCCCTCTTCCCGTTCATCCTCAGGACAAATTGCAACCTGTACAGAACAGGAGGTTAAAGGTGTTGATTCTCCAAGTAGGGAGATTGCTAGTAAAGTAGCTGGAATGGTGAACCTGAGCACAAGGAGATGAGAAATGAGGTGCGTTTTAGAAACCTTTCCCGATCACATGGTGTACCATCTTCTGGGTTTCTCATGCATGTTTTCAATGCAGGAAGATGCCCTTAAAACTGGAGATTTGGGACCCATGGGATGGGTACCACGCAGTATTACCTTAAAGGGTCTGTGTTTGCTCTCCCAACCTCACCAAACCTTCAGCCCCAAGAGTGTCCACCCTTAGGTCTCATCCAACTGTGGGTCTAGATATTTTCAATCCAGGTTGCATCACAGCCCCTGAACGAATTGTGTAAGAATTTCTCTCTCTTTCACTGTCTTTGTTTTACGGGTTTCTACAAGTAATTTATTTTTATAATGGGGTTTAGCTGCTTTTCACGGCTGTGTTTATGCGGCTTTACACCCTCTTGACACACTTCCAGGGGGATATCAATATATAGGTTTTAAGATTCTCACTTGTCAGATATATACTTGTGCGGTGAATAGGGGGTGTTGAGTCCAGTTCACTGAGCAAGGAGTAGGTCTTGTCTATTACATATTGGGTGTATGGAACGGTATCTGATCTAATTTGAAACCCTTGTTTTATGCATCACACCACCTCATCTTTCCCGTTAAGCAGCCATAGTGTGTTTTCTAAACGTGTGACTCTGTTCTCTTTTGTAATTCAGTTCAAGTGTAGCAGTTTTTACATTCCCTCTATAAGTGATAGCTTATGATAAGTGTCTTTTTCTGTGTGACTTATTTCACTTAGAGTCGTCGTACCTAAATCCACTCATCATGATGCTACTAGCCTTAAGACATTGATTTCATGGCTGAGTGATATTCCATTGTACATAAGGACCACAACTTCTTTATCCATTATTCTCTTTCCTGGGATATTTAAGGTGTCATGAAGTGGAGGTTCTTGTCAACAGAGCAGCCATAAACTTTGGGGTGCCTGTCTCTTGCTGATTTTTAATTTTCCCAATTTATACGCCCATGAGTGGAAGTGCCCTATGCTCCCTAAGCTGTGTTTTTTCGATGTTTCAGGCCACACCGTACACTTCTCCAGAGTGGTTGCTGGCAATTTACATCCCGCCCATCAGTGTAGCAAGGCTTTCATTTCTCAATGGCCTGTCCTGCTTTTGTGGTTTTGACAGTTTTTTCAGCATGGCCCTTTTGACCGATGGGAAGCGAGACTTCTTTGTAGCACTGATTTACCTTTCCAGGTTGCTTGGTGGGCCAAAAAGGGCGTATGCGTTTTTTCCTTAATATATTCAGGAAAAAACGCATACGCCCTTTTTGGCCAAGGGCATCATTGTCGACGTTTTGCCACTTTTCATGTGCTTTAAAGGCGATTCGAATCTACCTCCTGAAACCAGTTTCCTGCAATTCTGCCTTGCTTTCAAATCCTCTTCGTTGCCTTCCCTCAATATATTTGTGGACGAGAGTTATCATTTATAACTCTGCAGGTTTGTGAATTGCAGTGCCCATGTGCTCCATTTTTCAACTGGCTTTTTTGGGAGCTGGCCGCAGAAGCACTGGATTGCCTCAGGCCCTATTCTGGTTCCGGGCGGTAGGCTGAGCCTGTGGTTAATTCTTCTTCCTGATGGGAAAATAGAGTGACCTGTGCCTGTCCCAACACCTATATGTAGTCTCTCATTGGTTGCCCCTCTTCCCATTCATCCTTAGGACAAATTGCAACCTGTATGGAACAGGAGGTTAAAGGTGCTGATTCTCCAAGTAGGGAGATTGCTAGTAAAGTAGCTGGAATGGCGAACCCGAGCACAAGGAGATGAGAAATGAGGTGCGTTTCAGAAACCTTTCCCGATCAGACGGTGTACCATCATCTAGGTTTCCCATGCGTGTTTTCGATGCAGGAAGATGCCCTTGAAACTGGAGATTTGGGACCCATGGGATGGGTACCACGCAGTATTACTTTAAAGGGTCTGCGTTTGCTCACCCAACCTCACCAGACCTGTCAGCCCCAAGAGTGTCCACCCTTAGGTCTCATCCACCTGTTGGTCTAGAATTGGTCAATCCATGTTGCATCACGGCCCCTGAAAGAATTTTGTAAGAACTTCTCTCTCTTTCACTGTCTTTGTTTTACGGGTTTTTACAAGTAATTTATTTTTATAATGGGGTTTAGCTGCTTTTCACGGCTGTGTTTATGCGGCTTTACACCCACTTGACACACTTCCAGAGAAATATCAATACATAGGTTTTAAGATTCTTACTAGTCAGATATATACTTGTGCGGTGAATAGGGGGTGTTGAGTCCAGTTCACTGAGCAAGGAGTAGGTCTTGTCTATTACATATTGGGTGTATGTAACGGTATCTGTGCTAATTTGAAACCCTTGTTTTATGCATCACCCCACCTCACCTTTCCCGTTAAGCAGCCATAGTGTGTTTTCTAAACGTGTGACTCTGTTCTCTTTTGTAATTCAGTTCAAGTGTAGCGGTTTTTACATTCCCTCTATAAGTGATAGCTTACGATAAGTGTCTTTTTCTGTGTGACTTATTTCACTTAGAGTCGTCGTACCTAAATCCACTCATCATGCTGCTACTAGCATTATGACATTGATATCATGTTTGAGTGATATTCCATTGTACATAAGGACCACAACTTCTTTATCCATTTTTATCTTTCCTGGGATATTTAAGGTGTCATGAAGTGGAGGTTCTTGCAAACAGAGCAGCCCTAAACTTTGGGGTGCCTGTGTCTTGCTGATTTTTAGTTTTCCCAATTTATACGCCCATGAGTGGAAGTGCCCTATGCTCCCTAAGCTGTGTTTTTTCGATGTTTCAGGACACACCGTACACTTCTCCAGAGTGGCTGTTGGCAATTTACATACCGCCCATCAGCGTGGCAAGGCTCCCATTTCTCCTTGGCCTGTCCTGCATTTGTGGTTTTGACACTTTTTTCAGCATGGCCCTTTTGACCGATGGGAAGCGAGACTTCTTTGTAGCGCTGATTTGCCTTTCCAGGTTGCTTGGTTGGCCAAAAAGGGCGTATGCGTTTTTTCCTGAATATATTCAGGAAAAAACGCATACGCCCTTTTTGGCCAAGGGCATCATTGTCGACGTTTTGCCGCTTTTCATGTGCTTTAAAGGCGATTCGAATCTACCTCCTGAAACCTGTTTCCTGCAACTCTGCCTTGCTTTCAAATCCTCTTCGTTGCCTTCCCTCAATATATTTGTGGACGAGAGTTATCATTTATAACTCTGCAGGTTTGTGAATTGCAGTGCCCATGTGCTCCATTTTTCAACTGGCTTTTTTCGGAGCTGGCCGCAGAAGCGCGGGATTGCCTCAGGCACTATTCTGCTTCCCTCCGGCAGGCTGAGCCTGTGCTTAATTCTTCTTCCTGATGGGAAAATAGAGTGATCTGTGCCTGTTCCAACACCTACATCTAGTCTCTCATTGGTTGCCCCTCTTCCCGTTCATCCTCAGGACAAATTGCAACCTGTACAGAACAGGAGGTTAAAGGTGTTGATTCTCCAAGTAGGGAGATTGCTAGTAAAGTAGCTGGAATGGTGAACCCGAGCACAAGGAGATGAGAAATGAGGTGCGTTTTAGAAACCTTTCCCGATCACATGGTGTACCATCTTCTGGGTTTCTCATGCATGTTTTCAATGCAGGAAGATGCCCTTAAAACTGGAGATTTGGGACCCATGGGATGGGTACCACGCAGTATTACCTTAAAGGGTCTGTGTTTGCTCTCCCAACCTCACCAAACCTGTCAGCCCCAAGAGTGTCCACCCTTAGGTCTCATCCAACTGTGGGTCTAGATATTTTCAATCCAGGTTGCATCACAGCCCCTGAACGAATTGTGTAAGAATTTCTCTCTCTTTCACTGTCTTTGTTTTACGGGTTTCTACAAGTAATTTATTTTTATAATGGGGTTTAGCTGCTTTTCACGGCTGTGTTTATGCGGCTTTACACCCTCTTGACACACTTCCAGGGGGATATCAATATATAGGTTTTAAGATTCTCACTTGTCAGATATATACTTGTGCGGTGAATAGGGGGTGTTGAGTCCAGTTCACTGAGCAAGGAGTAGGTCTTGTCTATTACATATTGGGTGTATGGAACGGTATCTGATCTAATTTGAAACCCTTGTTTTATGCATCACACCACCTCATCTTTCCCGTTAAGCAGCCATAGTGTGTTTTCTAAACGTGTGACTCTGTTCTCTTTTGTAATTCAGTTCAAGTGTAGCAGTTTTTACATTCCCTCTATAAGTGATAGCTTATGATAAGTGTCTTTTTCTGTGTGACTTATTTCACTTAGAGTCGTCGTACCTAAATCCACTCATCATGATGCTACTAGCCTTAAGACATTGATTTCATGGCTGAGTGATATTCCATTGTACATAAGAACCACAACTTCTTTATCCATTTTTCTCTTTCCTGGGATATTTAAGGTGTCATGAAGTGGAGGTTCTTGTCAACAGAGCAGCCCTAAACTTTGGGGTGCCTGTGTCTTGCTGATTTTTAGTTTTCCCAATTTATACGCCCATGAGTGGACGTGCCCTATGCTCCCTAAGCTGTGTTTTCTCGATGTTTCAGGACACACCATACACTTCTCCAGAGTGGCTGTTGGCAATTTACATCCCGCCCATCAGCGTAGCAAGGCTCCCATTTCTCCATGGCCTGTCCTGCATTTGTGGTTTTGACACTTTTTTCAGCATGGCCCTTTTGACCGATGGGAAGCGAGACTTCTTTGTAGCGCTGATTTGCCTTTCCAGGTTGCTTGGTTGGCCAAAAAGTGCGTATGCATTTTTTCCTGAATATATTCAGGAAAAAACGCATACGCCGTTTTTGGCAAAGTGCATCATTGTCGACGTTTTGCCCCTTTTCTTGAGCTTTAAATGCGATTCGAATCTACCTCCTGAAATCTGTTTCCTGCAATACTGCCTTGCTTTCAAATCCTCTTCGTTGCTTTCCCTCAATATATTTGTGGACGAGAGTTATCATTTATAACTCTGCAGGTTTGTGAATTGCAGTGCCCCTGAGCTCCATTTTTCAACTCGCTTTTTTGGTAGCTGGCCGCAAAAGCGCGGGATTGCCTCAGGCCCTATTCTGGTTCCTGGCGGCAGGCTGAGCCTGTGGTTAATTCTTCTTCCTGATGGGAAAATAGAGTGACCTGTGCCTGTCCCAACACCTAGATCTAGTCTCTCATTGGTTGCTCCTCTTCCCGTTCATCCTCAGGACAAATTGCAACCTGTACAGAACAGGAGGGTAAAGGTGCTGATTCTCCAAGAAGGGAGATTGCTAGTAAAGTAGCTGGAATGGCGAACCCGAGCACAAGGAGGTGAGAAATGAGGTGCGTTTTAGAAACCTTTCCCGATCACACGGTGTACCATCTTCTGGGTTTCTCATGCATGTTTTCGATGCAGGAAGATGCCCTTGAAACTGGAGATTTGGGACCCATGGGATGGGTACCACGCAGTATTATTTTAAAGGGTCTGCGTTTGCTCACCCAACCTCACCAGAGCTGTCAGCTCCAAGAGTGTCCACCCTTAGGTCTCATCCACCTGTTGGTCTAGAATTGGTCAATCCATGTTGCATCACGGCCCCTGAACGAATTGTGTAAGAACTTCTCTCTCTTTCACTGTCTTTGTTTTACGGGTTTTTACAAGTAATTTATTTTTATAATGGGGTTTAGCTGCTTTTCACGGCTGTGTTTATGCGGCTTTACACCCACTTGACACACTTCCAGAGAAATATCAATACATAGGTTTTAAGATTCTTACTAGTCAGATATATACTTGTGCGGTGAATAGGGGGTGTTGAGTCCAGTTCACTGAGCAAGGAGTAGGTCTTGTCTATTACATATTGGGTGTATGTAACGGTATCTGTGCTAATTTGAAACCCTTGTTTTATGCATCACCCCACCTCACCTTTCCCGTTAAGCAGCCATAGTGTGTTTTCTAAACGTGTGACTCTGTTCTCTTTTGTAATTCAGTTCAAGTGTAGCGGTTTTTACATTCCCTCTATAAGTGATAGCTTACGATAAGTGTCTTTTTCTGTGTGACTTATTTCACTTAGAGTCGTCGTACCTAAATCCACTCATCATGCTGCTACTAGCATTATGACATTGATATCATGTCTGAGTGATATTCCATTGTAAATAAGGACCACAACTTCTTTATCCATTTTTATCTTTCCTGGGATATTTAAGGTGTCATGAAGTGGAGGTTCTTGCAAACAGAGCAGCCCTTAACTTTGGGGTGCCTGTGTCTTGCTGATTTTTAGTTTTCCCAATTTATACGCCCATGAGTGGAAGTGCCCTATGCTCCCTAAGCTGTGTTTTTTCGATGTTTCAGGACACACCGTACACTTCCCCAGAGTGGCTGTTGGCAATTTACATACCGCCCATCAGCGTGGCAAGGCTCCCATTTCTCCTTGGCCTGTCCTGCATTTGTGGTTTTGACACTTTTTTCAGCAGGGCCCTTTTGACGGATCGGAAGCGAGACTTCTTTTTAGCGCTGATTTGCCTTTCCAGGTTGCTTGGTTGGCCAAAAAGGGCGTATGCGTTTTTTCCTGAATATATTCAGGAAAAAACGCATACGCCCTTTTTGGCCAAGGGCATCATTGTCGACGTTTTGCCGCTTTTCATGTGCTTTAAAGGCGATTCGAATCTACCTCCTGAAATGTGTTTCCTGCAGTTCTGCATTGCTTTCAAATCCTCTTCGTTGCCTTCCCTCAATATATTTGTGGACGAGAGTTATCATTTATAACTCTGCAGGTTTGTGAATTGCAGTGCCCATGTGCTCCATTTTTCAACTGGCTTTTTTGGGAGCTGGCCGCAGAAGTGCGGGATTGCCTCAGGCCCTATTCTGGTTCCGGGCGGCAGGCTGAGCCTGTGGTTATTTCTTCTTCCTGATGGGAAAATAGAGTGACCTGTGCCTGTCCCAACACCTAGATCTAGTCTCTCATTGGTTGCCCCTCTTCCCGTTCATCCTCAGGACAAATTGCAACCTGTATGGAACAGGAGCTTAAAGGTGCTGTTTCTCCATGTAGGGAGATTACTAGTTAAGAAGCTGGAATGGTGAACCCGAGCACAAGGAGATGAGAAATGTGGTGCGTTTCAGAAACCTTTCCCGATCAGACAGTGTACCATGATCTGGGTTACTCATGCATGTTTTCGATGTAGGAAGATTCCCTTGAACCTGGAGATTTGGGACCCATGGGATGGGGACCACGCAGTATTACTTTAAAGGGTCAGCGTTTGCTCACCCAACCTCACCAAACCTCTCAGCCCCAAGAGTGTCCACCCTTATGTCTCATCCAGCTGTGGGTCTAGATATGGTCAATCCAGGTTGCATCACAGCCCCTGAACGAATTTTGTAAGAATTACTCTCTCTTACACTGTCTTTGTTTTACGGGTTTTTAAAAGTAATTTATTTTTAAAATGGGTTTTAGCTGCTTTTCACGGCTGTGTTTATGCCGCTTTACACTCACTTGACTCTCTTCCAGAGAGAGATCAATACATAGGTTTTCAGATTCTTACTACTCAGATATATTCTTGTGCGCTGAATAGGGGGTGTTGAGTCTAGTTCACTGAGCAAGGAGTAGGTCTTGTCTACTACATATTGGGTTTATGGAACGGTATCTGAGCTAATTTGAAACCCTTGTTTTATGCATCACCCCTCCTCACCTTTCCCGTTAAGCAGCCATAGTGTGTTTTTAAAATGGGTGACTCTGTTCTGTTTTGTAATTCAGTTTAAGGGTAACGGTTTTTACATTCCCTCTATAAGTGATATCTTATGATAAGTGTCTTTTTCTGTGTGACTTATTTCACTTAGAATCGTCGTACCTAAATCCACTCATCATGCTGCTACTAGCCTTATGATATTGATTTCATGGCTGAGTGATATTCCATTGTACATAAGTACCACAACTTCTTTACCATTTTTCTCATCCCTGGGATATTTAAGATGTACACAAGTGGAGGTTCTTGTAACCAGAGCAGCCCTAAACTTTGGGGTGCCTGTGTCTTGTTGATTTTATTTTTTCCAATTTATACGCCCATGAATGGATGTGCCCCTTTCTCTCTAGCTGTGTTTTTTAGATGTTTTAGGAAACACCGTACCGTTCTCCAGAGTCGCCATTGGCAATTTACATCCCGACCATCAGTGTAACAATGCTCCCTTTCCTCCCTGGCCTCTCCTGTATTTTTTTTACACTTTTTTAGGAAGGCCCTTTTGACCGATGGGAAGTGAGACTTCTTTGTAGTGCTGCATTGCATTTCCGGCTTGCTTGGTTGGCCAAAAAGGGCCTATGCGTTTTTTCCTGAATTTATTCAGAAAAAAACACATATGCTCTTTTTGGCCATGTGCATCGTTGTCGACTTTTGGCCGCTTTTCATGTGCTTTAGGGGCTATTCGAATCTAACTCCTGAAATCTGTTTCCTGCATTTCTGCCTTGCTTTCCAATCCTGTTCATTGCCTTCCCTCAATATAGTTTTGGACGATAGTTATAATTTATAACTCTGCAGGTTTGTGAATTGCAGTGCCCCTGAGCTCCATTTTTCAACTCGCTTTTTTGGGAGCTGTCCGCAGAACCGCTGCTTTGCTTCTGGCCCTACTCTGGTTCCCGGTGGCAGGCTAAGCCTTTGCTTAATTCTTCTTCCTGATTGGAAATTAGAGTGACATGTGCCTGTCCGAACATCTAGGGCTTGGCTCTCCTTGTTTCTCCTCCTTCCCCTTCTTCCTTTGGAAAAATTCCAAATTTTGTGCAACTGGATGTTGAAGGTGCTGACATCCTCAGGTGGGGAGATTTTAAGGAAAAAGGCTGGAGGTGTGAACCCGACAACCAGGAAATTAGGAGTTTTGGTGCCTTTTCCAAAATCTCCCTGATCCAACCGTGTTCCATCTTCTGGGTGTCACAGGCATGTTTTAGCTGTAGGAAAGGTCCTGTGTATGTAAGGAGAACACCAGGGATTTTTCCAAATCAGTGTCTCCCCGAACTCCAATCTGGGGAATTTTTAAGCTACTGGTACATGTGTGTTCATTAAGGGACTTGGGCCGTAGGCAGAGTCCGAACTTTAGATGATTGAAGTCTTCAGGTTCAGAAACGCTCACCATCGGCCTCCTTTAGTTTCCATTTTATCTGTAGTTGATAGATGATGTCGATATAGATATCTATTGTATTTCAGATTATTTCCCCTTAGGGGTCATTACAAAATATTGAGTATAGTTCCCTGTGTTATACAGTAGTTCCTTGTTGATGATATATTTTATACATAGCAGTGTGTATATGTTAATCTGAAACTGTTAATTTATCCCTCCTCCCACCTTTCCCCTTTGGTAATAAAAAATATAAGATTTTATACTTCTCAGAAATCTAGGAGCTGAAAGAGAGGTATCATTTTCAATGGAAAATCAGTCAAAACAAGGTTGAAACTTCAACCAAGATTATTAGATGTACATCCTTGGAAAGAAATCACTGCATTTCTCTACTGTTGACCTGACAAATAAGACAAACCCCTCAACTGAACTTGCTTATAATAAAGTGATGGAAATATCAAATGGAAGTGTTAGAAACATCTTATTTTACACGAGCCTTATACACTGCTCTATGTTAATTACAGTTTGGCTCGCACATCTGTTCTTTGAAGTTACAATGTTCTCAAATTCTGTTACTGATCCTGCAGAGTGGGCCCCAACAAGGGTCTCCCTGCCTAGTGTCATTGGAGCCAACAGATCGAGACTGACTTTGGTTCAGAAGCAAAGGAAAACTTTATATTATGATCAGAGAATGGAGAGGTGAGAGTGTGTGCTCCCCTGCGGGTTGTGGGCCGGGCTGCTGTGTAGAGATCCTGGCAGCGTCAGCGGGAGGGAGGGGGCGGAGCTCTCGAGGGCCGGGTTGGCTGGAGCTCAGGCTCTATGTCGCAGAGTCTGCACGGGGCCCCACGAGCTGAGGTGTCGGCCCAGCCATTTTGCACTAGGAAATCGGGTCTGAAGTGTCGGGTGTGGGACCTCTGCATGTGGAAACCTAGGAGCAAGTGAAATTAGACAAAGCACAAAGGAAAAAAATGGTTAGACTTTATTTTATTGCCCAGATTCTATTTTCATCTCCCAGGAATTTTTCATGGGCTTTGCCAGTGACAAAGCCCTCCTCTGCCTTTTGTCCCATTCCTCATTCTTGGGGTGCTGAGGGTGCAGACACCTCTTCTGTAAATGCTTCGTGCTGAGTTGGGTGTCCTCATACCCGGGGCGAGGGGGAGGACTTCTCCCAAGCAGCCTCCAGGTGAGGTTGATTGTCCCCAGGCCTCCTCCCTCACTGCTCGTCTGCCTGAGCACCAGCATTGGAAGTTTTATAGATTCTAATGACCTTTAAGGGTCCAGGAAAGAGATGTGCAGAGACGCTGGGTGTGGGGTGGGCCGTTTTACCATGCTCCACATTGGTTCGGCCCCCTTAGGCTGACAGTTCCTGCTAGCCTAGATGCTCTGACCAGTACTCTGCGCTTTCTTCAGTTAGGCCACTGAATTAACGTACAAACAACACCAGGTGTCAGAGCCCTGCTTGCTCAACTCCCAGACAGTCCAGGGCCGGTGGTGATCCAGGACCTTCACGGCCACTCAGTCAACGGCCTTTTGAAGTAGCCAGGAGTGCAGCCGGTCTCATTGGCCGCTGTCACCGCGGTGTCTGTAGGCTTTTCTATGGTGGCAGCGTTATTTACGGTTCCCCTGCCAAGTTTATTAGCTCCGCTCTGGGTGCAGTAAGTCCTGTAAGCAATAGTCTGCTCTTTTGGGACACACTCTTGTTGTTTTCTGAGAGAAGCTCCAGGTCAAGTGATGGTCAAACGAGTCGTCATGGGGGCCCATTGCTCCAGGTTTTCTCTCTGGAGGTTGGTGTTGGAGGGCCTCCTCACTCGAGGTCATTGTGCCCACGGAGCAATCCCTGCAACTTCAGGGCATGGTGGGTGGTTAGGATCACCAAGTGGCGTCCTTTTCCCTTAGGAGGGAGCTGGCCTTGCGGGCTGCTGATTTCCAGGTTTTTAGATACCCCCAGTATCCTGGTCGGATGGGGTGGCTGGCCAATGCCTGGAGGGCATTCTTGCATTGTTCCATTTCAAGTGGTCCCAGTTTTTGCACTAATACTCCAAGGGCGATTCGCCTTGGACCAGGAATGTAAAGGTCAAAGGGTTTAGCTAACTTAGGGAGGTCCAGGGCAAGGATCTGAACTGACTGCTCTTTCCATTCTTGAAAGGCCGCTTCTGGATTCTATTCAAAAGGATCATCATCTTTTCCTTTCAGTGTTTCATATAGAGGCCCAGCTATTAGACTGTAGTTAGGGATCCAGATGCAGCAAACCCCGGTCTCCCCAGGAACCCCTAAGCTGTCTTCTAGTTTCAGGAAGGGTGAGGCTGCAAATGGCTTCTTCCCTTTCCTGGGGTGGGCTTCTCCGACATTCTGAGCGAATGAAGCCCAGGAAGGTCACGTTAGTTTGTGATATTTGAGCCTTTTTCTTGGACACCTTCTATCTTTTATTGGCTAGGTAGTTCAGAGGCCTCCTTAGTCGGGCTGGTGATCAGAATGTCATCTGCATATTGAAGGAGGGTTCCCTTCTCCAGAGGTAGATTTTTTTAGGTCTTTAGCTAACGTTTCCCCAAAGATGGTGTGGGAATTTTTGAACCCCTGGGGCAGGACGGCCCAGCAGTATTGTTTTTGTTGTATGTTGAGTCCTGCCACTCACAGCCAAAATTTCTTGTGACTCTGGGACGAATGGAATACAGAAGAAGGCATCATTGAAGTCTAATACAGAATACCATGTCCTGGTGGATGGTAGAATGACCAGCAGGGTGTAGGAATTAGGAACTACTAGATGTATATCCTCTGTGGCTTCACTGACTGTCCTGGCGTCCTCTACCAGGTCCCCAGCAGCTCACGGGGCTCTTGTGGTCAGGTCCCTCCCAGGATATGGAGCTCACCTGGGCAGGTACCCAGCAGCCCACGGGGCTGTGGTGGTTAGGCCCCTCCCAGGATATGGAGCTCACCTGGGCAGGTACCCAGCAGCCCATGGGGCCATCATGGTCAGGCCCCTCCCAGGATATGGAGCTCACCTGGGCAGGTACGCAGCAGCCCACGGGGCTCTCGTGGGCATGCCCCTCCCTGGATATGGAGCTCCCGTGGACAGGTACCCCGACAGGGCTGGGCACACAGGAACTGTGCACATAGCCCTCATTGCAGAGCACCCCCAGCACACCTGTCACTCAGAGCTGACACAGAGCACCTCAGAGCAGAGCTTGAACTAATAAACAGCAGCTCCAACAGGTCTGTGACCCTAGGCTTCACTCTGTGCGGCCTCCCTCTGCCTGGTCTTCTAGGGGCTTCCACAGCAGCCGGGGCACCAGGCCTCTGTCTCCACCCACCACCCCTCCTCTCCCTGACTCCTGGGTTCCTCTCATTAGCAGAGGGTCTTCTTGAAGTTGTCTCCCACTCCTGGACCAGATAAAATGATTAGAAAACAAGCCAGGGCTGCCGCCCCTTATCTATCCTGACTCTCGGGACCCTACACCTGTTCCTTGGATCTGGCCGGTGCAGCAAGGCCCATTTTCTGCAAATCTGAGCCCCTGAGGGGCGAGGATTGGCTGACCTGGGCAGCCTGACCCGGCCGGCCAGCCCTTCCCAGGTGTGCCTGGGTTGAGGTCAATATAAACACCCCTCCAGGCAGCAAAAGCCTCTGCAGCTGTGCCTGACGCCATATTCTCTGCCCCGTCAGCAGTCTCGGGGTTGGGCTGGTGGGAGGCAGTAGGGCCCACGGCTCTATGAGTGGCCCGTTGTGACTGGGGCTCTACTGGACTTTCTGCAGGAGTTGCCGGGCTGCCACCTGCTAAAGAAGAGGATGTGTCACCCATACTTGCTGCTGGAATTTCTCCCCGGGCAGAGGTAAGGAAGGAAAAAAGCAGTGGGGGCCGGGACAGGAGGGGTACCTCAGGCAGGGAAATGGAAAGTTTCCAGACGAGCGCCCGGGGCCAGGACCATCCTGGCTGGCCTGCAGGCACCAAGTCGGCCTGCGTGCTGTCGCTGGTGTGACTCCAAGCCCCTTCCTCTAGTTTTTAGTCTTTGCACACATTCAGGTGTTTTACCTGGGAACGGTGGGAAAAGTTCAGCAGCAGCTGGCCTGGGGCTCAGCTCACGTTTAGTCAGAGACGCCTCCTCACGGTCCCCCAGCTTTGCAATGAGGACGCTCCTTGTGTGGGGGCTGCTGGCTGCATGGGAGATGATTCCCCACCTGTGACCAACTTAAGAATTGTTTACCACTGGAGCAAGTGCGCTGATAGGGTTTTCCTCTGTATGACCAGTGGGTTCAGTTTTTTTTTTTTTTTCTTTTTTGGTTCAAGGTAAGTTTTATTCCTCTTTTTGTATTTATGGATATAAGCATGGAAATCATTCATTCATATAAATACGTCTATGGGAAGGACAGAACTTTTTTTTCTGTTTTATTTTCTTAAGTATTATTTATTTTTTAATTTTTGAATTTATTTTATTCATTTTTTTATACAGCAGGCTCTTATTGGTTATCTATTTTATACATATAAGTGTATATATGTCAATCCCAGGGTCGCAATTCATCCCACCACCACCACCCTGCCACTTTCCCCCCTTGGTGTCCATACATTTGTTCTCTACATCTGTGTCTCTATTTCTGCCTTGCAAACCAGTTCATCTTTACCATTTTTCTAGGTTCTACATGTATGCGTTAATATACGATATTTGTTTTTCTCTTTCTGACTTACTTCACTCTGTATGACAGTCTCTAGATCTATCCACGTCTCTACAAATGACCCAATTTCATTCCTTTTTATGGCTGAGTAATATTCCATTTTATATATGTAGCACATCTTTTCCGTTCGTCTGTCTATGGGCATTTAGGTTGCTTCCATGACCTGGCTATTGTAAATAGTGCTGCAATGAATATTGTGGTGAATATGTCTTTTTGAATTATGGTTTTCTCTGGGTATATGGCCAGTAGTGGGATTGCTGGGTCATATGGTAATTCTATTTTTAGTTTTTTAAGGAACCTCCATACTGTTCTCCATAGTGACTGTATCAATTTACATTCCCACAAATAGTGTAAGAGGGTTCCCTTTTCTCCACACCCTCTCCAGCATTTGTTGTTTGTAGATTTTCTGATGATGCCCATTCTAACTCGTGTGAGGTGATACCTCATTGTAGTTTTGGTTTATATTTCTCTAATAATTAGTGATGTTGAGTAGCTTTTCATGTGTTTCTTGGTCATCTGTATGTCTTCTTGGGACAAATGTCTATTTACGTCATCTGCCCATTTTTGGATTGGTTTGTTTGTTTTTTTACTGTTGAGCTGCATGAGCTGTTTATATACATTGGAGATTAATCCTTTGTCCATTGATTCGTTTGCAAATATTTTCTCCCATTCTGAGGGTTGTCTTTTCGTCTTGTTTGTAGTTTCCTTTGCTTTGCAAAAGCTTTTAGGTTTCATTTGCTCCCATTTGTTTTTTTTTTTTTTTTTTTTATTCCATTACTCTAGGAGGTGGATCAAAAAATATCTTGCTGTGATTTATGTCAAAGAGTATTCTTCCTATGTTTTCCTCTAAGAGTTTTATAGTGTCCGGTCTTACATTTCGGTCTCTAATCCATTTGGAGTTTATTTTTTGTGTATGGTGTTAGGGAGTGTTCTAATTTCATTCTTTTACATGTAGCTGTCCATTTTTCCCAGCACCACTTATTGAAGAGACTGTCTTTTCTCCATTGTATACCCTTGCCTCCTTTGTCATAGATTAGTGGGCCATAGGTGTGTAGGTTTATCTCTGGGCTTTCTTTCTTTTTTTTTTTTTTCTTTTACATCTTTATTGGAGTATAATTGCTTTACAATTGTGTGTTAGTTTCTGCTGTATAAAAAAGTGAATCAGCTATGCGTATACATATAACACCATATCCCCTCCCTCTTGCACCTCCCTCTCACTCCCTTATCCCACCCTTTTAGGTGGTCACAAAGCACAGAGCTGATCTCCCTGTGCTATGTGGCTGCTTCCCAGTAGCTATCAATTTTACATTTGGTAGTGTATATATGTCCATACCACTCTCTCACTTTGTCCCAGCTTACCCTTCCCTCTCCCCATGTCCTCAAGTCCTTTCTCTACGTCTGTGTCCTTAATCCTTTCCTGCCCCTACGTTCTTCATAAACTTTTTTTTTTTAGATTCCATATATATGTGTTAGCATACGGTATTTGTTTTTCTCTTTCTGACTTACTTCACTCTGTAGGACAGACTCTAGATCCATCCACCTCACTAAAAATAACTCAATTTCGTTTCTTTTTATGGCTGAATAATGTTCCATCGTATATATGTGCCACATCTTCTTTTTCCATTTATCTGTTGATGGACACTTAGGTTGCTTCCATGTCCTGGCTATTGTAAATAGAGCTACAGTGAACATTGTGGTACATGACTCTTTTTGAATTATGGTTTTCTCAGGGTAAATGTCCAGGAGTGGGTTTGCTGGGTTGTATGGTAGTTCTATTTTTAGTTTTTAAGGAAGCCCCATACCGTTCTCCCTAGTGGCTATATCAATTTACATTCCCACCTACAGTGCAAGAGGGTTCCCTTTTCTCCAATAAATGCCTCTCCAGCATTTACTGTTGGTAGATTTTTTGATGATGGCCATTCTGACTGGTGTGAGGTGATACCTCACTGTAGTTTTGATTTGCATTTCTCTAATGATTAGTGATGCTCAGCATCCTTTCATGTGTTTGTTGGCAACCTGTATATCTTCTTTGGAGAAATTTCTATTTAGGTCTTCTGCCCATTTTTGGATTGGGTTGTTTGGTTTTGTGATATTGAGCTACATGAGCTGCTTTTTGTAGATTAATCCTTTGCCATTTGCTTCATTTGAAAATATTTTCTCCCATTCTGATGGTTGTCTTTTCATCTTGCTTAAGTTTTCCTTTGCTGTGCAAAAGAATTTATGTTTCATTCGGTCCCATTTTTTTAATTTTTGTTTTTATTTCCATTTCTCTAGGAGGTGGGTCAAAAAGGATCTTGCTGTGATTTATGTCATAGACTGTTCTGCTTATGTTTTCTTCTAAGAGTTTTATAGTGGCTGGTCTTATATTTAGGTCTCTAATCCATTTTGAGTTACTTTTGTGTATGGTGTTAGGGAGTGTACTAATTTCATTCTTTTACATGTAGCTGTCCAGTTTTCCCAGCACCACTTACTGAAGACACTGTCTTTTCTCCATTGTATACCCTTGCCTCCTTTGTCATAGATTAGTTAACCATAGGTACGTGGGTTTATCTCTGTGCTTTCTATCCTTTTCTATTGACCTATATTTCTGTGTTTGTGTCAGTACCATATTATCTTGATTACTGTAGCTTTGTAATATAGTCTGAAGTCTGGAAGTCTGATTCCTCCAGCTCTTTTTTTTCCCCCTCAAGACTGCTTTGGCTATCCAGGGTCTTTTGTGTCTCCCTACAAATTTTAAGATTTTTTTTTTCTTGTTCTGTAGAAAATGCCAAAGGTATTTTGATCGGGATTGCATTGAATCTGTAGATTGCTTTGGGTAGTATAGTCATTTTCACAATATTGATTCTTCTAATCCAAGGACATGGTATATGTCTCCATCTGTTTATATCATCTTTGATTTCTTTCATCAGTGTCTTATAGTTTTCTGAGTACAGGTCTTTTACTTCCTTAGGTAGGTTTATTCCTAGGTATTTTATTCTTTTTGTTGCAGTGGTAATGGGATTGTTTCCTTAATTTCTCTTTCTGATCTTTCATTGTTAGTGTATAGGAATGCAAGCAATTTCTGTGCATTAATTTTGTATCCTGCAACTTTACCAAATTCATTGATTAGCTCCAGTGGTTTTCTGGTGGCATCTTTAAGATTCTCTATCTATGATATCATGTCATCTGCAAACAGTGACAATTTTACTTCTTCTTTTCCGTTTTGTATTCCTTTTATTTCTTTTTCTTCTCTGATTGCCATGGCTAGGACTTCCAAAACTATGTTGAATAGCAGTGGTGAGAGTGGACATCCTCGTCTTGTTCCTGATCTTAGAGGAAACGCTTTCAGTTTTTCACCATTGAGAATGCTGTTTGCTGTGGGTTTGTCATATATGGCCTTTATTATGTTGAGGTAGTTTCCGTCTATGCCCACACTCTGCAGAGTTTTTATCGTAAATGAGTGTTGAATTTTCTCAAAATCTTTTCCTTCATCTATTGAGATGACCATATGGTTTTATTCTACAATTTGTTAATATGGTGTATCACATTGATTTGTGTATATTGAAGAATCCTTGCATCCCTGGGATAAACCCCACTTGATCATGGTGTATGATCCTTTTAATGTGTTGTTCGATTCTGTTTGCTAGTATTTTGTTGAGGATTTTTGCATCTATATTCATCAGGGATATTGGTCTATAATTTTCTTTCCTTGTAGTATCTCTGTCTGATTTTGGTATCAGGGTGATGGTGGTCTCATAGAATGAGTTTGGGAGTGTTCCTTCCCCTGCAATTGTTTTGAAGAATTTGAGAAGGTTGGGTGTTAGCTCTTCTCTAAATGTTTGATAGAATTCACCTGTAATGCCATCTGGTTCTGGACTTTTGTTTGTTGGAAGATTTTTAATCACAGTTTCAATTTCATTGCTTGTGATAGGTTTGTTCATATTTTCTATTTCTTCCTGGTTCAGTCTTAGAAGGTTATACCTTTCTAAGAATTTGTCCATTTCTTCCAGATTGTCCATTTTATTGGCACAGAGTTGCTTGTAGTAGTCTCTTAGGATGCTTTGTATTCCTGTGGTGTCTGTTGTAACTTCTCCTTTTTCACTTCTAATTTTGTTGATTTGCGTCCTCTCCCTCTTTTTCTTGAGTGTGGCTAAAGGTTGATCATTTTTGCTTATCTTCTCAAAGAACCAGCTTTTAGTTTTGATGATCTTTGCTTCCGTTTTCTTTGTTTCTATTTCATTTATTTCTGCTCTGATCTTTAGGATTTCTTTCCTTCTACTAACTTTGGGTTTTGTTCTTCTTTCTCTAGTTCCTCTAGGTGTAAGGTTAGATTGTTTGAGATTTTTCTTGTTTCTTGAGGTAGGCTTGTATTGCTATAAACTTCCCTCTTAGAACTCCTTTTGCTGCATCCCATAGGTTTTGGATCATCGTGTTTTTGTTGTCATTTGTCTCTAGGTAGTTTTTGATTTCCCCTTTGATTTCTTCAGTGATCTCTTGGTTATTTAGTAACGTTATGTTTAGCCTCCATGTGTTTGTGTTTTTTACAGTTTTTTCTGTGTAATTGATTTCTAATCTCATAGCATTGTGGTCGGAACAGCTGCTTGATATGATTTCAGTTTTCTTAAATTTACTGAGGCTTTATCTGTGACCCAAGATGTGATCTATCCTGGAGAATGTTCCGTGTGCAGTTGAGAACAACGTGTAATCTGCTGTTTTTGGATGGAATGTCCTATAAATATCAATGAACTCTATCTGGTCTATTGTGTCATTTAAAGCTTGTGTTTCCTTATTAATTTTCTGTCTGGCTGATCTCCACTGGTGTAAGTGAGCTGTTAAAGTCCCCCGCTATTATTGTGTTACTGTCGATTTCCTCTTTTATAGCTGTTAGCAGTTGCCTTATACATTGAGGTGCTCCTATGTTGGGTACATATATATTTATAATTGTTATATCTTCTTCTTGGATTGATCCCTTGACCATTATGTAGTGTCTTTCCTTGTCTCTTGTAACATTCTTTATTTTAAAGTCTATTTTATCTGATATGAGTATTGCTACTCCAGCTTTCTTTTGATTTTCATTAGCATAGAATATATTTTTCCATCGCCTCACTTTCAGTCTGTATGTGTCCCTAGGTCTGAAATGGGTCTCTTGTAGACAGCATATATATGGGTCTTGTTTTTGTATCCATTCAGCCAGTCTATGTCTTTTGGTTGGAACATTTAGTGCATTCACGTTTAAGGTAATTATCGATATGAATGTTCCTACTACTATTTTCTTAATTGTTATGGGTTTGTATTGGTGGGTCCTTTTCTTCTCTTGTGTTTCCCACTTAGAGAAGTTCTTTTAGCATTTGGTGTAGAGCTGGTTGCATGGTGCTGAATTCTCTTAGCTTTTGCTTGTCTGTAAGGCTTTTGATTTCTCCATCAAATCTGAATGAGCTCTTTGCAGGGTGCAGTACCCTTGGTTGTAGGTTCTTCCCTTTCATCACTTTAAATTTATCATGCCACTTCCTTCTGGCTTGTAGATTTTCTGCTGAGAAATCAGCTGTTATCCTTATGGGATTTCCCTTGTATGTTATTTGTCATTTTTCCCTTGCTGCTTTCAATAATTTTTCTTTGTCGTTAATTTTTGTCAATTTGATTACTATGTGTCTTGTCATTTTTCTCCTTTGGTTTCTCCTGCCTGGGACACTCTGTGCTTCTGGACTTGGGTGGCTATTTCTTTTCCCATGCTAGGGAAGTTTTTGACCATAATCTCTTCAAATATATTCTCGGGTCCTTTCTCTCTCTCTTCTCCTTCTGGGACCCCTATAATGCGAATGTTGTTGCGTTTAATGTTGTCCCAGAGGACTCTTGGGGTGTCTTCATTTATTTTCATTCTTTTTCTTTATTCTGTTCCATGGCAGTGATTTCCACCTTTCTGTCTTCCAGGCCACTTATCCGTTCTTCTGCCACAGTTATTCTGCTACTGATTCCTTCTAGTGTATTTTTCATTTCAGTTATTACATTGTTCACCTCTGTTTGTTTGTTCTTTAATTCTTCTAGGTGTTTGTTCCTTAATTCTTCTAGGTCTTTGTTAAGCATTTCTTGTGTCTTCTCGATCTTTGCCTCCTTTCTTTTTCTAAGGTCTTGGCTCAACTTCACTATCATTATTCTGAATTCTTTTTCTGGAAGGTTCCCTATCTCCACCTCATTTCGTTTTTTTTTCTGGGGTTTTATCTTGTTCCTTGATCTGGTATAAAGTCCTCTGCCTTTTCATTTTGTTTATCTTTCTGTGAATGTGGTTTTCCTTCCACAGGCTGCAGAATTGTAGTTCTTCTTGCTTCTGCTGTCTGCTCTCTGGTGGATGAGTCTATCTTAGAGGCTTGTGCAAGCTTCCTGATGGGAGGGACTGGTGGTGGGTAGAGCTGGGTGTTGCTTTGGTGGGCAGAGCTTTAATCCGCTTGTCTACGGATTAAATAAAACTTTAATAAAAAGTTGAATCTGCTTGTCTGCTGATGCATGGGGCTGGGTTCCCTCCCTGTTGGTTGTTTGGCCTGAGGCGACCCAGCACTGTAGCCTACCTTGCTCTTGGTGGGGCTAATGGCGGACTCTGGGAGGGCTCACACCAAGGAGTATTTCCCAGAACTTCTCACGGTGAGCCACAGCCACAGCCACAAGCTGCCTCTGCAGGAGACCCTCTAAAAGTAGCAGGTAGTTCTGGTCATTCTCCTACGGGGTCACTGCTCCTTCCCCTGGGTCCTGATGTGCACACTACTTTGTGTGTGCCCTCCAAGAGTGGAGTATCTGAGTGGAGTTGAGACTCTGAGACTCTGTGTGGAGTCGCACAGACTCTGGGTCCTGTGAAGCTTCGATGTTTTGTGATTCTAGAAATCCTATAGGAGACGGTCCACAGCAGGTGAAGCTAATGTTGTCAGTAGAGGTGTTGAAGCCAAAGATCTGCAGTTCCGGCTATAGGTGCCGATGTACATACAGGACAAAATCATCTCGTGTGAATGTAGTTCAGGCATGTTTAAGATGAATGCAGTCATGTTAATGCCTACCATATTCTATCTTGAGCCTCTCCTCAGGGACCTCCTCCTCAGTTCCTGAGGCTCCTTTAAGTCATGTACAGGGGACTGGAGAGTGGGCTCTGTCCAGTCTGAGCCCTGAGTTACCCTGTGTGTATCTTAGGATACTTTGTATTTCTGTGGTGTCTGTTGTAACATCATCTCTTTCATTTCAGATTTATTTGGGCCCTCTCTTTTTTAACAAAACATACTACTGTTGTCTTTTATTCTTTACAGAAGTTTAATCAGTGTTTGATCTACTATCCTTACCCTATGTATACTTTTTGCAGTGAGATTTTTACTTTTCTTTGTTTCCTTGTTACTATCAATAATTAGTGAGACTTCTTTTAAGCTACCTTCAACATTGCTTATAAAGCTGCTTTATTAGTGATGACAGAGCCTTAATGGAAGTCATGTTCTGGTTGTAAATTAGAATGCAATGTGCCAGCACAAAGCCCCTTAAGTTTATGTCTCATTACTTCTTGTTCTTTTTTTAATTTAATTTTTATTTTTTGTCAGAGCAAATTTGATTAAAATGTTTTGTTTCTTCTAGTTGTGCAAGATGTGGTTCTTTTAAACATATACATATATCTATTCTTCTTTGGATCATTTTCCCATGTAGGTTATGACACCATGTTGAGTAGTCTTGTCTTGGTATTACGTAGGTCTTTGGTGATTACATATTTCACATGTGTTTCTATATCTATCTTAACCCCAATATCCTAATGTATCCAATCCTCACACCTTTCCATTTGGTGAACCCTAAGTTTGTTTAATGAATCTGTGATTGCATTTCTCTGTGGAAATATCTTCATTGGTATCAATTTTTAGCTAAGACCTATAAGTGATATTATAGGATATGTGTCTTTTGCTTTCTGACTTAGTACAATTTGCCTGATTAACTCAAGAATCATACACAGTGCTGCAAATGGCATTGTTTTGATTTTTCCCTGGCTAATATTCCATCTGTACGTGTACCAGTTATTCTTTGGCCACGCACCTCTTGATGGACTATTTGGTTGCCTCCATGTCTTGGTTATTGTAATACTGCTGCAATGCACATTTGCTTGCCTGTGTCTTTCCAGTTCTATCTCCTTATGTTATAGGCCAAGGAGTGGGCTTGCTGTATCATATGGTAGCTCAGTGTGTACGTTTTAAAGGCACCACCATTCAGTTCTCATTAGTGGCTCTTTCCAGGTTATGTCCCACTTAAAATTGAGGGTATGCATTTCTCCAAAACACGTTCAATATTTATTGTTTGTAGTTTGCTTGCTGCTGGTTATTCTAACAGGTGCGAGCTGATACCTCTGTGTGGCTGAATTTGCATGTGTCCCATAATCTGTTGAAATTGATCTTTAAAGCATGCTCTTTTTATTTATCAAACTGTGATTACAGCTTAGTTCTTCAAATTGTTTTCTTAAAGTAAGTGTCACATTTTGAAAAGTTTTGGCCACTACCTCCCTCAAGACATTTTGAGGGCAGGTTTCATTTACAGCCCTAAAGTACTTGTTCATATGAAGTGACCATTAACACAGATTTTAAAGCTGCTTTTGCAGGTAACGGCCAGAGGGCGGCAGCCTATTTACGTTCCCCAATCTGGTAACTAGGGAAAGAGTCCTTCAGCTGCAAGAGTGTCCAGCTTTATTTCTCATCCAGCTGTGGGTCTAGATATGATCAAACAAGGTTGCATCACAGCCCAGGAACGAATTATGTAAAATTTCCTCTCTCTATCACTGTCTTATTTTTTTGGGTTTTTTAAAGTTATTTAATTTAAAATGGGGATTCGCTACTTTTCACTGCTGTGTTTATGCCGCTTTACACCCACTTGACTCACTTCCAGACAGATATCAATACATAGGTTTTAAGATTCTTACTAGTCACATATATTCTTGTGCGGTGAATAGGGGGTGTTGAGTCCAGTTCACTGAGCAAGGAGTAGGTCTTGTCTATTACATATTGGGTGTATGGATCGGTATCTGAGCGAATTTGAAACCCTTGTTTTATGCATCACCACACCTCACCTTTCCCGTTAAGCAGCCATAGTGTGTTTTCTAAACGTGTGACTCTGTTCTGTTTTGTAATTCAGTTCAACTGTAGCGGTTTTTACATTCCCTCTATAAGTGATAGCTTATGATAAGTGTCTTTTTCTGTGTGACTTATTTCACTTAGAATCGTTGTACCTAACTCCACTCATCTTGCTTCTACTAGCCTTATGGCATTGATTTCATGTCTGAGTGATATTGCATTGTACATAAGGACCACAACTTCTTTATCAATTTTTCTCTTTCCTGGGATATTTAAGGTGTCATGAAGTGGAGGTTCTTGTCAACAGAGCAGTCCTAAACTTTGGGGTGCCTGTGTCTTGCTGATTTTTAGTTTTCCCAATTTATACGCCCATGAGTGGACGTGCCCTATGCTCCCTAAGCTGTGTTTTTTCGATGTTTCAGGACACACCGTACACTTCTCCAGAGTGTCTGTTGGCAATTTACATCCCGCCCATCAGCGTAGCAAGGCTGCCATTTCTCCATGGCCTGTCCTGCATTTCTGGTTTTGACACTTTTTGCAGCATGGCCCTTTTGACCGATGGGAAGCGAGACTTCTTTGTAGCGCTGATTTGCCTTTCCAGGTTGCTTGGTTGGCAAAAAAGGGCGTATGCGTTTTTACCTGAATATATTCAGGAAAAAACGCATACGCCCTTTTTGGCCAAGGGCATCATTGTCGACGTTTTGCCACTTTTCATGTGCTTTAAAGGCGATTCGAATCTACCTCCTGAAACCTGTTTCCTGCAATTCTGCCTTGCTTTCAAATCCTCTTCGTTGCCTTCCCTCAATATATTTGTGGATGAGAGTTATCATTTATAACTCTGCGGGTTTGTGAATTGCAGTGTGCCTGAGCTCCATTTTTCAACTCGCTTTTTTGGGAGCTGGCCGCAAAAGCACGGTATTGCCTCAGGCCCTATTCTGCTCCTGGGGGACAGGCTGAGCCTGTGCTTAATTCTTCTTCCTGATGGGAAAATAGAGTGACCTGTGCCTGTCCCAACACCTAGATCTAGTCTCTCATTGGTTGCCCCTCTTCCCTTTCATCCTCAGGACAAATTGCAACCTGTAGGGAACAGGAGGTTAAAGGTGCTGATTCTCGAAGTAGGGAGATTGCTAGTAAAGTAGCTGGAATGGCGAACCCGAGCACAAGGAGATGAGAAATGAGGTGCGTTTTAGAAACCTTTCAAAATCACACGGTGTACCATCTTCTGAGTTTCTCATGCATGTTTTCGATGTAGGAAGATGCCCTTGAACCTGGAGACTTGGGACCCATGGGATGGGTACCACGCAGTATTACTTTAAAGGGTCTGCGTTTGCTCACCCAACCTAACCCAAACTTTCAGCCCCAAGAGTGTCCACCCTTATGTCTCATCCAGCTGTGCGTGTAGATATGGTCAATCCAGGTTGCATCACAGCCTCTGAACGAATTTTGTAAGAATTTCTCTCTCTTTCACTGTCTTTGTTTTACGGGTTTTTAAAAGTAATTTATTTTTATAATGGGGTTAAGCTGCTTTTCACGGCTGTGTTTATGCGGCTTTACACCCACTTGACTCACTTCCAGACATATATCAATACATAGGTTTTAAGATTCTTACTAGTCACATATATTCTTGTGCGGTGAATAGGGGATGTTGAGTCCAGTTCACTGAGCAAGGAGTAGGTCTTGTCTATTACATATTGGGTGTATGGAACGGTATCTGAGCGAATTTGAAACCCTTGTTTTATGCATCACCCCACCTCACCTTTCCCGTTAAGCAGCCATAGTGTGTTTTCTAAACGTGTGACTCTGTTCTGTTTTTTAATTCAGTTCAAGTGTAGCGGTTTTTACATTCCCTCTATAAGTGATAGCTTATGATAAGTGTATTTTTCTGTGTGACTTATTTCACTTAGAATCGTCGTACCTAACTCCACTCATCTTGCTTCTACTAGCCTTGTGACATTGATTTCATGTCTGAGTGATATTCCATTGTACATAAGGACCACAACTTCTTTATCCATTTTTCTCTTTCCTGGGATATTTAAGTTGTCATGAAGTGGAGGTTCTTGTCAACAGAGCAGCCCTAAACTTTGGGGTGCCTGTGTCTTGCTGATTTTTAGTTTTCCCAATTTATACGCCCATGAGTGGACGTGCCCTATGCTCCCTAAGCTGTGTTTTCTCGATGTTTCGGGACACACCGTACACTTCTCCAGAGTGGCTGTTGGCAATTTACATCCCGCCCATCAGCGTAGCAAGGCTCCTATTTCTCCATGGCCTGTCCTGCATTTGTGGTTTTGACACTTTTTTCAGCATGGCCTTTTGGACCGATGGGAAGCGAGACTTCTTTGTAGCGCTGATTTGCCTTTCCAGGTTGCTTGGTTGGCCAAAAAGGGCGTATGCGTTTTTTCCTGAATATATTCAGGAAAAAACGCATACGCCCTTTTTGGCCAATGGCATCATTGTCGACGTTTTGCCGCTTTTCATGTGCTTTAAAGGCGATTCGAATCTACCTCCTGAAACCTGTTTCCTGCAACTCTGCCTTGCTTTCAAATCCTCTTCGTTGCCTTCCCTCAATATATTTGTGGACGAGATTTATCATTTATAACTCTGCAGGTTTGTGAATTGCAGTGCCCATGTGCTCCATTTTTCAACTGGCTTTTTTGGGAGCTGGCCGCAGAAGCGCGGGATTGCCTCAGGCCCTATTCTGATTCCGGGCGGCAGGCTGAGCCTGTGGTTAATTCTTCTTCCTGATGGGAAAATAGAGTGACCTGTGCCTGTCCCAACACCTAGATCTAGTCTCTCATTGGTTGCCCCTCTTCCCGTTCATCCTCAGGACAAATTGCAACCTGTAGGGAACAGGAGGTTAAAGGTGCTGATTCTCCAAGTAGGGAGATTGCTAGTAAAGTAGCTGGAATGGCGAACCCGAGCACAAGGAGATGAGAAATGAGGTGCGTTTCAGAAACCTTTCAAATTCACACGCTGTACCATCTTCTGGGTTCCTCATGCAAGTTTTCGATGTAGGAAGATGCCCTTGAACCTAGAAATTTGGGACCCATGGGATGGGTACCACGCAGTATTACTTTAAAGTGTCTGCGATGGCTCACCCAACCTCACCAAACCTGTCAGCCCCAAGAGTGTCCACCCTTAGGTCTCATCCAACTGTGGGTCTAGATATTTTCAATCCAGGTTGCATCACAGCCCCTGAACGAATTGTGTAAGAATTTCTCTCTCTTTCACTGTCTTTGTTTTACGGGTTTCTACAAGTAATTTATTTTTATAATGGGGTTTAGCTGCTTTTCACGGCTGTGTTTATGCGGCTTTACACCCACTTGACACACTTCCAGAGGGATATCAATACATAGGTTTTAAGATTCTCACTAGTCAGATATATACTTGTGCGGTGAATAGGGGGTGTTGAGTCCAGTTCACTGAGCAAGGAGTAGGTCTTGTCTATTACATATTGGGTGTATGGAACGGTATCTGATCTAATTTGAAACCCTTGTTTTATGCATCACACCACCTCATCTTTCCCGTTAAGCAGCCATAGTGTGTTTTCTAAACGTGTGACTCTGTTCTCTTTTGTAATTCAGTTCAAGTGTAGCAGTTTTTACATTCCCTCTATAAGTGATAGCTTATGATAAGTGTCTTTTTCTGTGTGACTTATTTCACTTAGAGTCGTCGTACCTAAATCCACTCATCATGATGCTACTAGCCTTAAGACATTGATTTCATGGCTGAGTGATATTCCATTGTACATAAGGACCACAACTTCTTTATCCATTATTCTCTTTCCTGGGATATTTAAGGTGTCATGAAGTGGAGGTTCTTGTCAACAGAGCAGCCCTAAACTTTGGGGTGCCTGTCTCTTGCTGATTTTTAATTTTCCCAATTTATACTCCCATGAGTGGAAGTGCCCTATGCTCCCTAAGCTGTGTTTTTTCGATGTTTCAGGCCACACCGTACACTTCTCCAGAGTGGTTGCTGGCAATTTACATCCCGCTCATCAGTGTAGCAAGGCTTTCATTTCTCAATGGCCTGTCCTGCTTTTGTGGTTTTGACAGTTTTTTCAGCATGGCCCTTTTGACCGATGGGAAGCGAGACTTCTTTGTAGCACTGATTTACCTTTCCAGGTTGCTTGGTGGGCCAAAAAGGGCGTATGCGTTTTTTCCTGAATATATTCAGGAAAAAACGCATACGCCCTTTTTGGCCAAGGGCATCATTGTCGACGTTTTGCCACTTTTCATGTGCTTTAAAGGCGATTCGAATCTACCTCCTGAAACCAGATTCCTGCAATTCTGCCTTGCTTTCAAATCCTCTTCGTTGCCTTCCCTCAATATATTTGTGGACGAGAGTTATCATTTCTAACTCTGCAGGTTTGTGAATTGCAGTGCCCATGTGCTCCATTTTTCAACTGGCTTTTTTGGGAGCTGGCCGCAGAAGCACGGGATTGCCTCAGGTCCTATTCTGGTTCCGGGCGGTAGGCTGAGCCTGTGGTTAATTCTTCTTCCTGATGGGAAAATAGAGTGACCTGTGCCTGTCCCAACACCTATATGTAGTCTCTCATTGGTTGCCCCTCTTCCCATTCATCCTTAGGACAAATTGCAACCTGTATGGAACAGGAGGTTAAAGGTGCTGATTCTCCAAGTAGGGAGATTGCTAGTAAAGTAGCTGGAATGGCGAACCCGAGCACAAGGAGATGAGAAATGAGGTGCGTTTCAGAAACCTTTCCCGATCAGACGGTGTACCATCATCTAGGTTTCCCATGCGTGTTTTCGATGTAGGAAGATGCCCTTGAACCTGGAGATTTAGGACCCATGGGATGGGTACCACACAGTATTACTTTAAGGGGTCTACGTTTGCTCACCCAACGTCACCAAACCTCTCAGCCCTAAGAGTGTCCACCCTTAGGTCTCATCCAACTGTGGGTCTAGATATGTCCAACCCAGGTTGCGTCACAGCCCCTGAATGAATTTTGTAAGAATTTCTCTCTCTTTTACTGTCTTTGTTTCATGCGTTTTTAAAAATAATTTATTTTTATAATGGGGTTTAGCTGCTTTTCACGGCTGTGTTTATGCGGCTTTACACCCTCTTGACTCACTTCCAGAGAGATATCAATACATAGGTTTTAAGATTCTCACTAGTAAGATATATTCTTGTGCGGTGAATACGGGGTGTTGAGTCCAGTTCACTGAGCAAGGAGTAGGTCTTCTCTATTACATATTGGGTGTATGGAACGGTATCAGAGCTAATTTGAAACCCTTGTTTTATGCATCACCCCACCTCACCTTTCCCGTTAAGCAGCCATAGTGTGTTTTCAAAATGGGTGACTCTGTTCTGATTTGTAATTCAGTTCAAGTGTAGCGGTTTTTACATCCCTCTATAAGTGATATCTTTTGATATGTGTCTTTTTCTGTGTGACTTATTTCACTTAGAGTCGTCGTACCTAAATCCACTCATCATGCTGCTACTAGCCTTATGACATTGATTTCATGGCTGAGTGATATTCCATTGTACATAAGGACCACAACTTCTTTATCCATTTTTCTCTTTCCTGGGATATTTAAGGTGTCATGAAGTGGAGGTTCTTGTCAACAGAGCAGCCGTAAACTTTGGGGTGCCTGTGTCTTGCTGATTTTTAATTTTCCCAATTTATACGCCCATGAGTGGAAGTGCCCTATGCTCCCTAAGCTGTGTTTTTTCGATGTTTCAGGACACACCGTACACTTCTCCAGAGTGGCTGTTGCCAATTTACATCCCGCCCATCAGCGTAGCAAGGCTCCTATTTCTCCATGGCCTGTCCTGCATTTGTGGTTTTGACACTTTTTTCAGCATGGCCCTTTTGACCGATGGGAAGCGAGACTTCTTTGTAGCGCTGATTTGCCTTTCCAGGTTGCTTGGTTGGCCAAAAAGGGCGTATGCGTTTTTTCCTGAATATATTCAGGAAAAAACGCATACGCCCTTTTTGGCCAAGGGCATCATTGTCGACGTTTTGCCGCTTTTCATGTGCTTTAAAGGCGATTCGAATCTACCTCCTGAAACCTGTTTCCTGCAACTCTGCCTTGCTTTCAAATCCTCTTCGTTGCCTTCCCTCAATATATTTGTGGACGAGAGTTATCATTTATAACTCTGCAGGTTTGTGAATTGCAGTGCCCATGTGCTCCATTTTTCAACTGGCTTTTTTCGGAGCTGGCCGCAGAAGCGCGGGATTGCCTCAGGCACTATTCTGCTTCCCTCCGGCAGGCTGAGCCTGTGCTTAATTCTTCTTCCTGATGGGAAAATAGAGTGATCTGTGCCTGTTCCAACACCTACATCTAGTCTCTCATTGGTTGCCCCTCTTCCCGTTCATCCTCAGGACAAATTGCAACCTGTACAGAACAGGAGGTTAAAGGTGTTGATTCTCCAAGTAGGGAGATTGCTAGTAAAGTAGCTGGAATGGTGAACCCGAGCACAAGGAGATGAGAAATGAGGTGCGTTTTAGAAACCTTTCCCGATCACATGGTGTACCATCTTCTGGGTTTCTCATGCATGTTTTCAATGCAGGAAGATGCCCTTAAAACTGGAGATTTGGGACCCATGGGATGGGTACCACGCAGTATTACCTTAAAGGGTCTGTGTTTGCTCTCCCAACCTCACCAAACCTGTCAGCCCCAAGAGTGTCCACCCTTAGGTCTCATCCAACTGTGGGTCTAGATATTTTCAATCCAGGTTGCATCACAGCCCCTGAACGAATTGTGTAAGAATTTCTCTCTCTTTCACTGTCTTTGTTTTACGGGTTTCTACAAGTAATTTATTTTTATAATGGGGTTTAGCTGCTTTTCACGGCTGTGTTTATGCGGCTTTACACCCTCTTGACACACTTCCAGGGGGATATCAATACATAGGTTTTAAGATTCTCACTTGTCAGATATATACTTGTGCGGTGAATAGGGGGTGTTGAGTCCAGTTCACTGAGCAAGGAGTAGGTCTTGTCTATTACATATTGGGTGTATGGAACGGTATCTGATCTAATTTGAAACCCTTGTTTTATGCATCACACCACCTCATCTTTCCCGTTAAGCAGCCATAGTGTGTTTTCTAAACGTGTGACTCTGTTCTCTTTTGTAATTCAGTTCAAGTGTAGCAGTTTTTACATTCCCTCTATAAGTGATAGCTTATGATAAGTGTCTTTTTCTGTGTGACTTATTTCACTTAGAGTCGTCGTACCTAAATCCACTCATCATGATGCTACTAGCCTTAAGACATTGATTTCATGGCTGAGTGATATTCCATTGTACATAAGAACCACAACTTCTTTATCCATTTTTCTCTTTCCTGGGATATTTAAGGTGTCATGAAGTGGAGGTTCTTGTCAACAGAGCAGCCCTAAACTTTGGGGTGCCTGTGTCTTGCTGATTTTTAGTTTTCCCAATTTATACGCCCATGAGTGGACGTGCCCTATGCTCCCTAAGCTGTGTTTTCTCGATGTTTCAGGACACACCATACACTTCTCCAGAGTGGCTGTTGGCAATTTACATCCCGCCCATCAGCGTAGCAAGGCTCCCATTTCTCCATGGCCTGTCCTGCATTTGTGGTTTTGACACTTTTTTCAGCATGGCCCTTTTGACCGATGGGAAGCGAGACTTCTTTGTAGCGCTGATTTGCCTTTCCAGGTTGCTTTGTTGGCCAAAAAGTGCGTATGCATTTTTTCCTGAATATATTCAGGAAAAAACGCATACGCCGTTTTTGGCAAAGTGCATCATTGTCGACGTTTTGCCCCTTTTCTTGAGCTTTAAATGCGATTCGAATCTACCTCCTGAAATCTGTTTCCTGCAATACTGCCTTGCTTTCAAATCCTCTTCGTTGCTTTCCCTCAATATATTTGTGGACGAGAGTTATCATTTATAACTCTGCAGGTTTGTGAATTGCAGTGCCCCTGAGCTCCATTTTTCAACTCGCTTTTTTGGTAGCTGGCCGCAAAAGCGCGGGATTGCCTCAGGCCCTCTTCTGGTTCTGTCCAGCAGGCTGAGCCTGTGGTTAATTCTTCTTCCTGATGGGAAAATAGAGTGACCTGTGCCTGTCCCAACACCTAGATCTAGTCTCTCATTGGTTGCTCCTCTTCCCGTTCATCCTCAGGACAAATTGCAACCTGTACAGAACAGGAGGGTAAAGGTGCTGATTCTCCAAGAAGGGAGATTGCTAGTAAAGTAGCTGGAATGGCGAACCCGAGCACAAGGAGGTGAGAAATGAGGTGCGTTTTAGAAACCTTTCCCGATCACACGGTGTACCATCTTCTGGGTTTCTCATGCATGTTTTCGATGCAGGAAGATGCCCTTGAAACTGGAGATTTGGGACCCATGGGATGGGTACCACGCAGTATTACTTTAAAGGGTCTGCGTTTGCTCACCCAACCTCACCAGACCTGTCAGCCCCAAGAGTGTCCACCCTTAGGTCTCATCCACCTCTTGGTCTAGAATTGGTCAATCCATGTTGCATCACGGCCCCTGAACGAATTGTGTAAGAACTTCTCTCTCTTTCACTGTCTTTGTTTTACGGGTTTTTACAAGTAATTTATTTTTATAATGGGGTTTAGCTGCTTTTCACGGCTGTGTTTATGCGGCTTTACACCCACTTGACACACTTCCAGAGAAATATCAATACATAGGTTTTAAGATTCTTACTAGTCAGATATATACTTGTGCGGTGAATAGGGGGTGTTGAGTCCAGTTCACTGAGCAAGGAGTAGGTCTTGTCTATTACATATTGGGTGTATGTAACGGTATCTGTGCTAATTTGAAACCCTTGTTTTATGCATCACCCCACCTCACCTTTCCCGTTAAGCAGCCATAGTGTGTTTTCTAAACGTGTGACTCTGTTCTCTTTTGTAATTCAGTTCAAGTGTAGCGGTTTTTACATTCCCTCTATAAGTGATAGCTTACGATAAGTGTCTTTTTCTGTGTGACTTATTTCACTTAGAGTCGTCGTACCTAAATCCACTCATCATGCTGCTACTAGCATTATGACATTGATATCATGTCTGAGTGATATTCCATTGTACATAAGGACCACACCTTCTTTATCCATTTTTATCTTTCCTGGGATATTTAAGGTGTCATGAAGTGGAGGTTCTTGCAAACAGAGCAGCCCTAAACTTTGGGGTGCCTGTGTCTTGCTGATTTTTAGTTTTCCCAATTTATACGCCAATGAGTTGAAGTGCCCTATGCTCCCTAAGCTGTGTTTTTTCGATGTTTCAGGACACACCGTACACTTCTCCAGAGTGGCTGTTGGCAATTTACATACCGCCCATCAGCGTGGCAAGGCTCCCATTTCTCCTTGGCCTGTCCTGCATTTGTGGTTTTGACACTTTTTTCAGCATGGCCCTTTTGACCGATGGGAAGCGAGACTTCTTTGTAGCGCTGATTTGCCTTTCCAGGTTGCTTGGTTGGCCAAAAAGGGCGTATGCGTTTTTTCCTGAATATATTCAGGAAAAAACGCATACGCCCTTTTTGGCCAAGGGCATCATTGTCGACGTTTTGCCGCTTTTCATGTGCTTTAAAGGCGATTCGAATCTACCTCCTGAAACCTGTTTCCTGCAACTCTGCCTTGCTTTCAAATCCTCTTCGTTGCCTTCCCTCAATATATTTGTGGACGAGAGTTATCATTTATAACTCTGCAGGTTTGTGAATTGCAGTGCCCATGTGCTCCATTTTTCAACTGGCTTTTTTCGGAGCTGGCCGCAGAAGCGCGGGATTGCCTCAGGCACTATTCTGCTTCCCTCCGGCAGGCTGAGCCTGTGCTTAATTCTTCTTCCTGATGGGAAAATAGAGTGACCTGTGCCTGTTCCAACACCTACATCTAGTCTCTCATTGGTTGCCCCTCTTCCCGTTCATCCTCAGGACAAATTGCAACCTGTACAGAACAGGAGGTTAAAGGTGTTGATTCTCCAAGTAGGGAGATTGCTAGTAAAGTAGCTGGAATGGTGAACCCGAGCACAAGGAGATGAGAAATGAGGTGCGTTTTAGAAACCTTTCCCGATCACATGGTGTACCATCTTCTGGGTTTCTCATGCATGTTTTCAATGCAGGAAGATGCCCTTAAAACTGGAGATTTGGGACCCATGGGATGGGTACCACGCAGTATTACCTTAAAGGGTCTGTGTTTGCTCTCCCAACCTCACCAAACCTGTCAGCCCCAAGAGTGTCCACCCTTAGGTCTCATCCAACTGTGGGTCTAGATATTTTCAATCCAGGTTGCATCACAGCCCCTGAACGAATTGTGTAAGAATTTCTCTCTCTTTCACTGTCTTTGTTTTACGGGTTTCTACAAGTAATTTATTTTTATAATGGGGTTTAGCTGCTTTTCACGGCTGTGTTTATGCGGCTTTACACCCTCTTGACACACTTCCAGGGGGATATCAATACATAGGTTTTAAGATTCTCACTTGTCAGATATATACTTGTGCGGTGAATAGGGGGTGTTGAGTCCAGTTCACTGAGCAAGGAGTAGGTCTTGTCTATTACATATTGGGTGTATGGAACGGTATCTGATCTAATTTGAAACCCTTGTTTTATGCATCACACCACCTCATCTTTCCCGTTAAGCAGCCATAGTGTGTTTTCTAAACGTGTGACTCTGTTCTCTTTTGTAATTCAGTTCAAGTGTAGCAGTTTTTACATTCCCTCTATAAGTGATAGCTTATGATAAGTGTCTTTTTCTGTGTGACTTATTTCACTTAGAGTCGTCGTACCTAAATCCACTCATCATGATGCTACTAGCCTTAAGACATTGATTTCATGGCTGAGTGATATTCCATTGTACATAAGAACCACAACTTCTTTATCCATTTTTCTCTTTCCTGGGATATTTAAGGTGTCATGAAGTGGAGGTTCTTGTCAACAGAGCAGCCCTAAACTTTGGGGTGCCTGTGTCTTGCTGATTTTTAGTTTTCCCAATTTATACGCCCATGAGTGGACGTGCCCTATGCTCCCTAAGCTGTGTTTTCTCGATGTTTCAGGACACACCATACACTTCTCCAGAGTGGCTGTTGGCAATTTACATCCCGCCCATCAGCGTAGCAAGGCTCCCATTTCTCCATGGCCTGTCCTGCATTTGTGGTTTTGACACTTTTTTCAGCATGGCCCTTTTGACCGATGGGAAGCGAGACTTCTTTGTAGCGCTGATTTGCCTTTCCAGGTTGCTTTGTTGGCCAAAAAGTGCGTATGCATTTTTTCCTGAATATATTCAGGAAAAAACGCATACGCCGTTTTTGGCAAAGTGCATCATTGTCGACGTTTTGCCCCTTTTCTTGAGCTTTAAATGCGATTCGAATCTACCTCCTGAAATCTGTTTCCTGCAATACTGCCTTGCTTTCAAATCCTCTTCGTTGCTTTCCCTCAATATATTTGTGGACGAGAGTTATCATTTATAACTCTGCAGGTTTGTGAATTGCAGTGCCCCTGAGCTCCATTTTTCAACTCGCTTTTTTGGTAGCTGGCCGCAAAAGCGCGGGATTGCCTCAGGCCCTCTTCTGGTTCTGTCCAGCAGGCTGAGCCTGTGGTTAATTCTTCTTCCTGATGGGAAAATAGAGTGACCTGTGCCTGTCCCAACACCTAGATCTAGTCTCTCATTGGTTGCTCCTCTTCCCGTTCATCCTCAGGACAAATTGCAACCTGTACAGAACAGGAGGGTAAAGGTGCTGATTCTCCAAGAAGGGAGATTGCTAGTAAAGTAGCTGGAATGGCGAACCCGAGCACAAGGAGGTGAGAAATGAGGTGCGTTTTAGAAACCTTTCCCGATCACACGGTGTACCATCTTCTGGGTTTCTCATGCATGTTTTCGATGCAGGAAGATGCCCTTGAAACTGGAGATTTGGGACCCATGGGATGGGTACCACGCAGTATTACTTTAAAGGGTCTGCGTTTGCTCACCCAACCTCACCAGACCTGTCAGCCCCAAGAGTGTCCACCCTTAGGTCTCATCCACCTGTTGGTCTAGAATTGGTCAATCCATGTTGCATCACGGCCCCTGAACGAATTGTGTAAGAACTTCTCTCTCTTTCACTGTCTTTGTTTTACGGGTTTTTACAAGTAATTTATTTTTATAATGGGGTTTAGCTGCTTTTCACGGCTGTGTTTATGCGGCTTTACACCCACTTGACACACTTCCAGAGAAATATCAATACATAGGTTTTAAGATTCTTACTAGTCAGATATATACTTGTGCGGTGAATAGGGGGTGTTGAGTCCAGTTCACTGAGCAAGGAGTAGGTCTTGTCTATTACATATTGGGTGTATGTAACGGTATCTGTGCTAATTTGAAACCCTTGTTTTATGCATCACCCCACCTCACCTTTCCCGTTAAGCAGCCATAGTGTGTTTTCTAAACGTGTGACTCTGTTCTCTTTTGTAATTCAGTTCAAGTGTAGCGGTTTTTACATTCCCTCTATAAGTGATAGCTTACGATAAGTGTCTTTTTCTGTGTGACTTATTTCACTTAGAGTCGTCGTACCTAAATCCACTCATCATGCTGCTACTAGCATTATGACATTGATATCATGTCTGAGTGATATTCCATTGTACATAAGGACCACACCTTCTTTATCCATTTTTATCTTTCCTGGGATATTTAAGGTGTCATGAAGTGGAGGTTCTTGCAAACAGAGCAGCCCTAAACTTTGGGGTGCCTGTGTCTTGCTGATTTTTAGTTTTCCCAATTTATACGCCCATGAGTGGAAGTGCCCTATGCTCCCTAAGCTGTGTTTTTTCGATGTTTCAGGACACACCGTACACTTCTCCAGAGTGGCTGTTGGCAATTTACATACCGCCCATCAGCGTGGCAAGGCTCCCATTTCTCCTTGGCCTGTCCTGCATTTGTGGTTTTGACACTTTTTTCAGCATGGCCCTTTTGACCGATGGGAAGCGAGACTTCTTTGTAGCGCTGATTTGCCTTTCCAGGTTGCTTGGTTGGCCAAAAAGGGCGTATGCGTTTTTTCCTGAATATATTCAGGAAAAAACGCATACGCCCTTTTTGGCCAAGGGCATCATTGTCGACGTTTTGCCGCTTTTCATGTGCTTTAAAGGCGATTCGAATCTACCTCCTGAAACCTGTTTCCTGCAACTCTGCCTTGCTTTCAAATCCTCTTCGTTGCCTTCCCTCAATATATTTGTGGACGAGAGTTATCATTTATAACTCTGCAGGTTTGTGAATTGCAGTGCCCATGTGCTCCATTTTTCAACTGGCTTTTTTCGGAGCTGGCCGCAGAAGCGCGGGATTGCCTCAGGCACTATTCTGCTTCCCTCCGGCAGGCTGAGCCTGTGCTTAATTCTTCTTCCTGATGGGAAAATAGAGTGACCTGTGCCTGTTCCAACACCTACATCTAGTCTCTCATTGGTTGCCCCTCTTCCCGTTCATCCTCAGGACAAATTGCAACCTGTACAGAACAGGAGGTTAAAGGTGTTGATTCTCCAAGTAGGGAGATTGCTAGTAAAGTAGCTGGAATGGTGAACCCGAGCACAAGGAGATGAGAAATGAGGTGCGTTTTAGAAACCTTTCCCGATCACATGGTGTACCATCTTCTGGGTTTCTCATGCATGTTTTCAATGCAGGAAGATGCCCTTAAAACTGGAGATTTGGGACCCATGGGATGGGTACCACGCAGTATTACCTTAAAGGGTCTGTGTTTGCTCTCCCAACCTCACCAAACCTGTCAGCCCCAAGAGTGTCCACCCTTAGGTCTCATCCAACTGTGGGTCTAGATATTTTCAATCCAGGTTGCATCACAGCCCCTGAACGAATTGTGTAAGAATTTCTCTCTCTTTCACTGTCTTTGTTTTACGGGTTTCTACAAGTAATTTATTTTTATAATGGGGTTTAGCTGCTTTTCACGGCTGTGTTTATGCGGCTTTACACACTCTTGACACACTTCCAGGGGGATATCAATACATAGGTTTTAAGATTCTCACTTGTCAGATATATACTTGTGCGGTGAATAGGGGGTGTTGAGTCCAGTTCACTGAGCAAGGAGTAGGTCTTGTCTATTACATATTGGGTGTATGGAACGGTATCTGATCTAATTTGAAACCCTTGTTTTATGCATCACACCACCTCATCTTTCCCGTTAAGCAGCCATAGTGTGTTTTCTAAACGTGTGACTCTGTTCTCTTTTGTAATTCAGTTCAAGTGTAGCAGTTTTTACATTCCCTCTATAAGTGATAGCTTATGATAAGTGTCTTTTTCTGTGTGACTTATTTCACTTAGAGTCGTCGTACCTAAATCCACTCATCATGATGCTACTAGCCTTAAGACATTGATTTCATGGCTGAGTGATATTCCATTGTACATAAGAACCACAACTTCTTTATCCATTTTTCTCTTTCCTGGGATATTTAAGGTGTCATGAAGTGGAGGTTCTTGTCAACAGAGCAGCCCTAAACTTTGGGGTGCCTGTGTCTTGCTGATTTTTAGTTTTCCCAATTTATACGCCCATGAGTGGACGTGCCCTATGCTCCCTAAGCTGTGTTTTCTCGATGTTTCAGGACACACCATACACTTCTCCAGAGTGGCTGTTGGCAATTTACATCCCGCCCATCAGCGTAGCAAGGCTCCCATTTCTCCATGGCCTGTCCTGCATTTGTGGTTTTGACACTTTTTTCAGCATGGCCCTTTTGACCGATGGGAAGCGAGACGTCTTTGTAGCGCTGATTTGCCTTTCCAGGTTGCTTGGTTTGCCAAAAAGTGCGTATGCATTTTTTCCTGAATATATTCAGGAAAAAACGCATACGCCGTTTTTGGCAAAGTGCATCATTGTCGACGTTTTGCCCCTTTTCTTGAGCTTTAAATGCGATTCGAATCTACCTCCTGAAATCTGTTTCCTGCAATACTGCCTTGCTTTCAAATCCTCTTCGTTGCTTTCCCTCAATATATTTGTGGACGAGAGTTATCATTTATAACTCTGCAGGTTTGTGAATTGCAGTGCCCCTGAGCTCCATTTTTCAACTCGCTTTTTTGGTAGCTGGCCGCAAAAGCGCGGGATTGCCTCAGGCCCTCTTCTGGTTCTGTCCAGCAGGCTGAGCCTGTCGTTAATTCTTCTTCCTGATGGGAAAATAGAGTGACCTGTGCCTGTCCCAACACCTAGATCTAGTCTCTCATTGGTTGCTCCTCTTCCCGTTCATCCTCAGGACAAATTGCAACCTGTACAGAACAGGAGGGTAAAGGTGCTGATTCTCCAAGAAGGGAGATTGCTAGTAAAGTAGCTGGAATGGCGAACCCGAGCACAAGGAGGTGAGAAATGAGGTGCGTTTTAGAAACCTTTCCCGATCACACGGTGTACCATCTTCTGGGTTTCTCATGCATGTTTTCGATGCAGGAAGATGCCCTTGAAACTGGAGATTTGGGACCCATGGGATGGGTACCACGCAGTATTACTTTAAAGGGTCTGCGTTTGCTCACCCAACCTCACCAGACCTGTCAGCCCCAAGAGTGTCCACCCTTAGGTCTCATCCACCTGTTGGTCTAGAATTGGTCAATCCATGTTGCATCACGGCCCCTGAACGAATTGTGTAAGAACTTCTCTCTCTTTCACTGTCTTTGTTTTACGGGCTTTTACAAGTAATTTATTTTTATAATGGGGTTTAGCTGCTTTTCACGGCTGTGTTTATGCGGCTTTACACCCACTTGACACACTTCCAGAGAAATATCAATACATAGGTTTTATGATTCTTACTAGTCAGATATATACTTGTGCGGTGAATAGGGGGTGTTGAGTCCAGTTCACTGAGCAAGGAGTAGGTCTTGTCTATTACATATTGGGTGTATGTAACGGTATCTGTGCTAATTTGAAACCCTTGTTTTATGCATCACCCCACCTCACCTTTCCCGTTAAGCAGCCATAGTGTGTTTTCTAAACGTGTGACTCTGTTCTCTTTTGTAATTCAGTTCAAGTGTAGCAGTTTTTACATTCCCTCTATAAGTGATAGCTTATGATAAGTGTCTTTTTCTGTGTGACTTATTTCACTTAGAGTCGTCGTACCTAAATCCACTCATCATGATGCTACTAGCCTTAAGACATTGATTTCATGGCTGAGTGATATTCCATTGTACATAAGAACCACAACTTCTTTATCCATTTTTCTCTTTCCTGGGATATTTAAGGTGTCATGAAGTGGAGGTTCTTGTCAACAGAGCAGCCCTAAACTTTGGGGTGCCTGTGTCTTGCTGATTTTTAGTTTTCCCAATTTATACGCCCATGAGTGGACGTGCCCTATGCTCCCTAAGCTGTGTTTTCTCGATGTTTCAGGACACACCATACACTTCTCCAGAGTGGCTGTTGGCAATTTACATCCCGCCCATCAGCGTAGCAAGGCTCCCATTTCTCCATGGCCTGTCCTGCATTTCTGGTTTTGACACTTTTTTCAGCATGGCCCTTTTGACCGATGGGAAGCGAGACTTCTTTGTAGCGCTGATTTGCCTTTCCAGGTTGCTTGGTTGGCCAAAAAGTGCGTATGCATTTTTTCCTGAATATATTCAGGAAAAAACGCATACGCCGTTTTTGGCAAAGTGCATCATTGTCGACGTTTTGCCCCTTTTCTTGAGCTTTAAATGCGATTCGAATCTACCTCCTGAAATCTGTTTCCTGCAATACTGCCTTGCTTTCAAATCCTCTTCGTTGCTTTCCCTCAATATATTTGTGGACGAGAGTTATCATTTATAACTCTGCAGGTTTGTGAATTGCAGTGCCCCTGAGCTCCATTTTTCAACTCGCTTTTTTGGTAGCTGGCCGCAAAAGCGCGGGATTGCCTCAGGCCCTATTCTGGTTCTGTCCAGCAGGCTGAGCCTGTGGTTAATTCTTCTTCCTGATGGGAAAATAGAGTGACCTGTGCCTGTCCCAACACCTAGATCTAGTCTCTCATTGGTTGCTCCTCTTCCCGTTCATCCTCAGGACAAATTGCAACCTGTACAGAACAGGAGGGTAAAGGTGCTGATTCTCCAAGAAGGGAGATTGCTAGTAAAGTAGCTGGAATGGCGAACCCGAGCACAAGGAGGTGAGAAATGAGGTGCGTTTTAGAAACCTTTCCCGATCACACGGTGTACCATCTTCTGGGTTTCTCATGCATGTTTTCGATGCAGGAAGATGCCCTTGAAACTGGAGATTTGGGACCCATGGGATGGGTACCACGCAGTATTACTTTAAAGGGTCTGCGTTTGCTCACCCAACCTCACCAGACCTGTCAGCCCCAAGAGTGTCCACCCTTAGGTCTCATCCACCTGTTGGTCTAGAATTGGTCAATCCATGTTGCATCACGGCCCCTGAACGAATTGTGTAAGAACTTCTCTCTCTTTCACTGTCTTTGTTTTACGGGTTTTTACAAGTAATTTATTTTTATAATGGGGTTTAGCTGCTTTTCACGGCTGTGTTTATGCGGCTTTACACCCACTTGACACACTTCCAGAGAAATATCAATACATAGGTTTTAAGATTCTTACTAGTCAGATATATACTTGTGCGGTGAATAGGGGGTGTTGAGTCCAGTTCACTGAGCAAGGAGTAGGTCTTGTCTATTACATATTGGGTGTATGTAACGGTATCTGTGCTAATTTGAAACCCTTGTTTTATGCATCACCCCACCTCACCTTTCCCGTTAAGCAGCCATAGTGTGTTTTCTAAACGTGTGACTCTGTTCTCTTTTGTAATTCAGTTCAAGTGTAGCGGTTTTTACATTCCCTCTATAAGTGATAGCTTACGATAAGTGTCTTTTTCTGTGTGACTTATTTCACTTAGAGTCGTCGTACCTAAATCCACTCATCATGCTGCTACTAGCATTATGACATTGATATCATGTCTGAGTGATATTCCATTGTACATAAGGACCACAACTTCTTTATCCATTTTTATCTTTCCTGGGATATTTAAGGTGTCATGAAGTGGAGGTTCTTGCAAACAGAGCAGCCCTAAACTTTGGGGTGCCTGTGTCTTGCTGATTTTTAGTTTTCCCAATTTATACGCCCATGAGTGGAAGTGCCCTATGCTCCCTAAGCTGTGTTTTTTCGATGTTTCAGGACACACCGTACACTTCTCCAGAGTGGCTGTTGGCAATTTACATACCGCCCATCAGCGTGGCAAGGCTCCCATTTCTCCTTGGCCTGTCCTGCATTTGTGGTTTTGACACTTTTTTCAGCATGGCCCTTTTGACCGATGGGAAGCGAGACTTCTTTGTAGCGCTGATTTGCCTTTCCAGGTTGCTTGGTTGGCCAAAAAGGGCGTATGCGTTTTTTCCTGAATATATTCAGGAAAAAACGCATACGCCCTTTTTGGCCAAGGGCATCATTGTCGACGTTTTGCCGCTTTTCATGTGCTTTAAAGGCGATTCGAATCTACCTCCTGAAACCTGTTTCCTGCAACTCTGCCTTGCTTTCAAATCCTCTTCGTTGCCTTCCCTCAATATATTTGTGGACGAGAGTTATCATTTATAACTCTGCAGGTTTGTGAATTGCAGTGCCCATGTGCTCCATTTTTCAACTGGCTTTTTTCGGAGCTGGCCGCAGAAGCGCGGGATTGCCTCAGGCACTATTCTGCTTCCCTCCGGCAGGCTGAGCCTGTGCTTAATTCTTCTTCCTGATGGGAAAATAGAGTGATCTGTGCCTGTTCCAACACCTACATCTAGTCTCTCATTGGTTGCCCCTCTTCCCGTTCATCCTCAGGACAAATTGCAACCTGTACAGAACAGGAGGTTAAAGGTGTTGATTCTCCAAGTAGGGAGATTGCTAGTAAAGTAGCTGGAATGGTGAACCCGAGCACAAGGAGATGAGAAATGAGGTGCGTTTTAGAAACCTTTCCCGATCACATGGTGTACCATCTTCTGGGTTTCTCATGCATGTTTTCAATGCAGGAAGATGCCCTTAAAACTGGAGATTTGGGACCCATGGGATGGGTACCACGCAGTATTACCTTAAAGGGTCTGTGTTTGCTCTCCCAACCTCACCAAACCTGTCAGCCCCAAGAGTGTCCACCCTTAGGTCTCATCCAACTGTGGGTCTAGATATTTTCAATCCAGGTTGCATCACAGCCCCTGAACGAATTGTGTAAGAATTTCTCTCTCTTTCACTGTCTTTGTTTTACGGGTTTCTACAAGTAATTTATTTTTATAATGGGGTTTAGCTGCTTTTCACGGCTGTGTTTATGCGGCTTTACACCCTCTTGACACACTTCCAGGGGGATATCAATACATAGGTTTTAAGATTCTCACTTGTCAGATATATACTTGTGCGGTGAATAGGGGGTGTTGAGTCCAGTTCACTGAGCAAGGAGTAGGTCTTGTCTATTACATATTGGGTGTATGGAACGGTATCTGATCTAATTTGAAACCCTTGTTTTATGCATCACACCACCTCATCTTTCCCGTTAAGCAGCCATAGTGTGTTTTCTAAACGTGTGACTCTGTTCTCTTTTGTAATTCAGTTCAAGTGTAGCAGTTTTTACATTCCCTCTATAAGTGATAGCTTATGATAAGTGTCTTTTTCTGTGTGACTTATTTCACTTAGAGTCGTCGTACCTAAATCCACTCATCATGATGCTACTAGCCTTAAGACATTGATTTCATGGCTGAGTGATATTCCATTGTACATAAGAACCACAACTTCTTTATCCATTTTTCTCTTTCCTGGGATATTTAAGGTGTCATGAAGTGGAGGTTCTTGTCAACAGAGCAGCCCTAAACTTTGGGGTGCCTGTGTCTTGTTGATTTTTAGTTTTCCCAATTTATACGCCCATGAGTGGACGTGCCCTATGCTCCCTAAGCTGTGTTTTCTCGATGTTTCAGGACACACCATACACTTCTCCAGAGTGGCTGTTGGCAATTTACATCCCGCCCATCAGCGTAGCAAGGCTCCCATTTCTCCATGGCCTGTCCTGCATTTGTGGTTTTGACACTTTTTTCAGCATGGCCCTTTTGACCGATGGGAAGCGAGACTTCTTTGTAGCGCTGATTTGCCTTTCCAGGTTGCTTGGTTGGCCAAAAAGTGCGTATGCATTTTTTCCTGAATATATTCAGGAAAAAACGCATACGCCGTTTTTGGCAAAGTGCATCATTGTCGACGTTTTGCCCCTTTTCTTGAGCTTTAAATGCGATTCGAATCTACCTCCTGAAATCTGTTTCCTGCAATACTGCCTTGCTTTCAAATCCTCTTCGTTGCTTTCCCTCAATATATTTGTGGACGAGAGTTATCATTTATAACTCTGCAGGTTTGTGAATTGCAGTGCCCCTGAGCTCCATTTTTCAACTCGCTTTTTTGGTAGCTGGCCGCAAAAGCGCGGGATTGCCTCAGGCCCTATTCTGGTTCCTGGCGGCAGGCTGAGCCTGTGGTTAATTCTTCTTCCTGATGGGAAAATAGAGTGACCTGTGCCTGTCCCAACACCTAGATCTAGTCTCTCATTGGTTGCTCCTCTTCCCGTTCATCCTCAGGACAAATTGCAACCTGTACAGAACAGGAGGGTAAAGGTGCTGATTCTCCAAGAAGGGAGATTGCTAGTAAAGTAGTTGGAATGGCGAACCCGAGCACAAGGAGGTGAGAAATGAGGTGCGTTTTAGAAACCTTTCCCGATCACACGGTGTACCATCTTCTGGGTTTCTCATGCATGTTTTCGATGCAGGAAGATGCCCTTGAAACTGGAGATTTGGGACCCATGGGATGGGTACCACGCAGTATTACTTTAAAGGGTCTGCGTTTGCTCACCCAACCTCACCAGACCTGTCAGCCCCAAGAGTGTCCACCCTTAGGTCTCATCCACCTGTTGGTCTAGAATTGGTCAATCCATGTTGCATCACGGCCCCTGAACGAATTGTGTAAGAACTTCTCTCTCTTTCACTGTCTTTGTTTTACGGGTTTTTACAAGTAATTTATTTTTATAATGGGGTTTAGCTGCTTTTCACGGCTGTGTTTATGCGGCTTTACACCCACTTGACACACTTCCAGAGAAATATCAATACATAGGTTTTAAGATTCTTACTAGTCAGATATATACTTGTGCGGTGAATAGGGGGTGTTGAGTCCAGTTCACTGAGCAAGGAGTAGGTCTTGTCTATTACATATTGGGTGTATGTAACGGTATCTGTGCTAATTTGAAACCCTTGTTTTATGCATCACCCCACCTCACCTTTCCCGTTAAGCAGCCATAGTGTGTTTTCTAAACGTGTGACTCTGTTCTCTTTTGTAATTCAGTTCAAGTGTAGCGGTTTTTACATTCCCTCTATAAGTGATAGCTTACGATAAGTGTCTTTTTCTGTGTGACTTATTTCACTTAGAGTCGTCGTACCTAAATCCACTCATCATGCTGCTACTAGCATTATGACATTGATATCATGTCTGAGTGATATTCCATTGTACATAAGGACCACAACTTCTTTATCCATTTTTATCTTTCCTGGGATATTTAAGGTGTCATGAAGTGGAGGTTCTTGCAAACAGAGCAGCCCTAAACTTTGGGGTGCCTGTGTCTTGCTGATTTTTAGTTTTCCCAATTTATACGCCCATGAGTGGAAGTGCCCTATGCTCCCTAAGCTGTGTTTTTTCGATGTTTCAGGACACACCGTACACTTCTCCAGAGTGGCTGTTGGCAATTTACATACCGCCCATCAGCGTGGCAAGGCTCCCATTTCTCCTTGGCCTGTCCTGCATTTGTGGTTTTGACACTTTTTTCAGCATGGCCCTTTTGACCGATGGGAAGCGAGACTTCTTTGTAGCGCTGATTTGCCTTTCCAGGTTGCTTGGTTGGCCAAAAAGGGCGTATGCGTTTTTTCCTGAATATATTCAGGAAAAAACGCATACGCCCTTTTTGGCCAAGGGCATCATTGTCGACGTTTTGCCGCTTTTCATGTGCTTTAAAGGCGATTCGAATCTACCTCCTGAAACCTGTTTCCTGCAACTCTGCCTTGCTTTCAAATCCTCTTCGTTGCCTTCCCTCAATATATTTGTGGACGAGAGTTATCATTTATAATTCTGCAGGTTTGTGAATTGCAGTGCCCATGTGCTCCATTTTTCAACTGGCTTTTTTCGGAGCTGGCCGCAGAAGCGCGGGATTGCCTCAGGCACTATTCTGCTTCCCTCCGGCAGGCTGAGCCTGTGCTTAATTCTTCTTCCTGATGGGAAAATAGAGTGATCTGTGCCTGTTCCAACACCTACATCTAGTCTCTCATTGGTTGCCCCTCTTCCCGTTCATCCTCAGGACAAATTGCAACCTGTACAGAACAGGAGGTTAAAGGTGTTGATTCTCCAAGTAGGGAGATTGCTAGTAAAGTAGCTGGAATGGTGAACCCGAGCACAAGGAGATGAGAAATTGGGTGCGTTTTAGAAACCTTTCCCGATCACATGGTGTACCATCTTCTGGGTTTCTCATGCATGTTTTCAATGCAGGAAGATGCCCTTAAAACTGGAGATTTGGGACCCATGGGATGGGTACCACGCAGTATTACCTTAAAGGGTCTGTGTTTGCTCTCCCAACCTCACCAAACCTGTCAGCCCCAAGAGTGTCCACCCTTAGGTCTCATCCAACTGTGGGTCTAGATATTTTCAATCCAGGTTGCATCACAGCCCCTGAACGAATTGTGTAAGAATTTCTCTCTCTTTCACTGTCTTTGTTTTACGGGTTTCTACAAGTAATTTATTTTTATAATGGGGTTTAGCTGCTTTTCACGGCTGTGTTTATGCGGCTTTACACCCTCTTGACACACTTCCAGGGGGATATCAATACATAGGTTTTAAGATTCTCACTTGTCAGATATATACTTGTGCGGTGAATAGGGGGTGTTGAGTCCAGTTCACTGAGCAAGGAGTAGGTCTTGTCTATTACATATTGGGTGTATGGAACGGTATCTGATCTAATTTGAAACCCTTGTTTTATGCATCACACCACCTCATCTTTCCCGTTAAGCAGCCATAGTGTGTTTTCTAAACGTGTGACTCTGTTCTCTTTTGTAATTCAGTTCAAGTGTAGCAGTTTTTACATTCCCTCTATAAGTGATAGCTTATGATAAGTGTCTTTTTCTGTGTGACTTATTTCACTTAGAGTCGTCGTACCTAAATCCACTCATCATGATGCTACTAGCCTTAAGACATTGATTTCATGGCTGAGTGATATTCCATTGTACATAAGAACCACAACTTCTTTATCCATTTTTCTCTTTCCTGGGATATTTAAGGTGTCATGAAGTGGAGGTTCTTGCAAACAGAGCAGCCCTAAACTTTGGGGTGCCTGTGTCTTGCTGATTTTTAGTTTTCCCAATTTATACGCCCATGAGTGGAAGTGCCCTATGCTCCCTAAGCTGTGTTTTTCCGATGTTTCAGGACACACCGTACACTTCTCCAGAGTGGCTGTTGGCAATTTACATACCGCCCATCAGCGTGGCAAGGCTCCCATTTCTCCTTGGCCTGTCCTGCATTTGTGGTTTTGACACTTTTTTCAGCATGGCCCTTTTGACCGATGGGAAGCGAGACTTCTTTGTAGCGCTGATTTGCCTTTCCAGGTTGCTTGGTTGGCCAAAAAGGGCGTATGCGTTTTTTCCTGAATATATTCAGGAAAAAACGCATACGCCCTTTTTGGCCAAGGGCATCATTGTCGACGTTTTGCCGCTTTTCATGTGCTTTAAAGGCGATTCGAATCTACCTCCTGAAACCTGTTTCCTGCAACTCTGCCTTGCTTTCAAATCCTCTTCGTTGCCTTCCCTCAATATATTTGTGGACGAGAGTTATCATTTATAACTCTGCAGGTTTGTGAATTGCAGTGCCCATGTGCTCCATTTTTCAACTGGCTTTTTTCGGAGCTGGCCGCAGAAGCGCGGGATTGCCTCAGGCACTATTCTGCTTCCCTCCGGCAGGCTGAGCCTGTGCTTAATTCTTCTTCCTGATGGGAAAATAGAGTGATCTGTGCCTGTTCCAACACCTACATCTAGTCTCTCATTGGTTGCCCCTCTTCCCGTTCATCCTCAGGACAAATTGCAACCTGTACAGAACAGGAGGTTAAAGGTGTTGATTCTCCAAGTAGGGAGATTGCTAGTAAAGTAGCTGGAATGGTGAACCCGAGCACAAGGAGATGAGAAATGAGGTGCGTTTTAGAAACCTTTCCCGATCACATGGTGTACCATCTTCTGGGTTTCTCATGCATGTTTTCAATGCAGGAAGATGCCCTTAAAACTGGAGATTTGGGACCCATGGGATGGGTACCACGCAGTATTACCTTAAAGGGTCTGTGTTTGCTCTCCCAACCTCACCAAACCTGTCAGCCCCAAGAGTGTCCACCCTTAGGTCTCATCCAACTGTGGGTCTAGATATTTTCAATCCAGGTTGCATCACAGCCCCTGAACGAATTGTGTAAGAATTTCTCTCTCTTTCACTGTCTTTGTTTTACGGGTTTCTACAAGTAATTTATTTTTATAATGGGGTTTAGCTGCTTTTCACGGCTGTGTTTATGCGGCTTTACACCCTCTTGACACACTTCCAGGGGGATATCAATACATAGGTTTTAAGATTCTCACTTGTCAGATATATACTTGTGCGGTGAATAGGGGGTGTTGAGTCCAGTTCACTGAGCAAGGAGTAGGTCTTGTCTATTACATATTGGGTGTATGGAACGGTATCTGATCTAATTTGAAACCCTTGTTTTATGCATCACACCACCTCATCTTTCCCGTTAAGCAGCCATAGTGTGTTTTCTAAACGTGTGACTCTGTTCTCTTTTGTAATTCAGTTCAAGTGTAGCAGTTTTTACATTCCCTCTATAAGTGATAGCTTATGATAAGTGTCTTTTTCTGTGTGACTTATTTCACTTAGAGTCGTCGTACCTAAATCCACTCATCATGATGCTACTAGCCTTAAGACATTGATTTCATGGCTGAGTGATATTCCATTGTACATAAGAACCACAACTTCTTTATCCATTTTTCTCTTTCCTGGGATATTTAAGGTGTCATGAAGTGGAGGTTCTTGTCAACAGAGCAGCCCTAAACTTTGGGGTGCCTGTGTCTTGTTGATTTTTAGTTTTCCCAATTTATACGCCCATGAGTGGACGTGCCCTATGCTCCCTAAGCTGTGTTTTCTCGATGTTTCAGGACACACCATACACTTCTCCAGAGTGGCTGTTGGCAATTTACATCCCGCCCATCAGCGTAGCAAGGCTCCCATTTCTCCATGGCCTGTCCTGCATTTGTGGTTTTGACACTTTTTTCAGCATGGCCCTTTTGACCGATGGGAAGCGAGACTTCTTTGTAGCGCTGATTTGCCTTTCCAGGTTGCTTGGTTGGCCAAAAAGTGCGTATGCATTTTTTCCTGAATATATTCAGGAAAAAACGCATACGCCGTTTTTGGCAAAGTGCATCATTGTCGACGTTTTGCCCCTTTTCTTGAGCTTTAAATGCGATTCGAATCTACCTCCTGAAATCTGTTTCCTGCAATACTGCCTTGCTTTCAAATCCTCTTCGTTGCTTTCCCTCAATATATTTGTGGACGAGAGTTATCATTTATAACTCTGCAGGTTTGTGAATTGCAGTGCCCCTGAGCTCCATTTTTCAACTCGCTTTTTTGGTAGCTGGCCGCAAAAGCGCGGGATTGCCTCAGGCCCTATTCTGGTTCCTGGCGGCAGGCTGAGCCTGTGGTTAATTCTTCTTCCTGATGGGAAAATAGAGTGACCTGTGCCTGTCCCAACACCTAGATCTAGTCTCTCATTGGTTGCTCCTCTTCCCGTTCATCCTCAGGACAAATTGCAACCTGTACAGAACAGGAGGGTAAAGGTGCTGATTCTCCAAGAAGGGAGATTGCTAGTAAAGTAGTTGGAATGGCGAACCCGAGCACAAGGAGGTGAGAAATGAGGTGCGTTTTAGAAACCTTTCCCGATCACACGGTGTACCATCTTCTGGGTTTCTCATGCATGTTTTCGATGCAGGAAGATGCCCTTGAAACTGGAGATTTGGGACCCATGGGATGGGTACCACGCAGTATTACTTTAAAGGGTCTGCGTTTGCTCACCCAACCTCACCAGACCTGTCAGCCCCAAGAGTGTCCACCCTTAGGTCTCATCCACCTGTTGGTCTAGAATTGGTCAATCCATGTTGCATCACGGCCCCTGAACGAATTGTGTAAGAACTTCTCTCTCTTTCACTGTCTTTGTTTTACGGGTTTTTACAAGTAATTTATTTTTATAATGGGGTTTAGCTGCTTTTCACGGCTGTGTTTATGCGGCTTTACACCCACTTGACACACTTCCAGAGAAATATCAATACATAGGTTTTAAGATTCTTACTAGTCAGATATATACTTGTGCGGTGAATAGGGGGTGTTGAGTCCAGTTCACTGAGCAAGGAGTAGGTCTTGTCTATTACATATTGGGTGTATGTAACGGTATCTGTGCTAATTTGAAACCCTTGTTTTATGCATCACCCCACCTCACCTTTCCCGTTAAGCAGCCATAGTGTGTTTTCTAAACGTGTGACTCTGTTCTCTTTTGTAATTCAGTTCAAGTGTAGCGGTTTTTACATTCCCTCTATAAGTGATAGCTTACGATAAGTGTCTTTTTCTGTGTGACTTATTTCACTTAGAGTCGTCGTACCTAAATCCACTCATCATGCTGCTACTAGCATTATGACATTGATATCATGTCTGAGTGATATTCCATTGTACATAAGGACCACAACTTCTTTATCCATTTTTATCTTTCCTGGGATATTTAAGGTGTCATGAAGTGGAGGTTCTTGCAAACAGAGCAGCCCTAAACTTTGGGGTGCCTGTGTCTTGCTGATTTTTAGTTTTCCCAATTTATACGCCCATGAGTGGAAGTGCCCTATGCTCCCTAAGCTGTGTTTTTTCGATGTTTCAGGACACACCGTACACTTCTCCAGAGTGGCTGTTGGCAATTTACATACCGCCCATCAGCGTGGCAAGGCTCCCATTTCTCCTTGGCCTGTCCTGCATTTGTGGTTTTGACACTTTTTTCAGCATGGCCCTTTTGACCGATGGGAAGCGAGACTTCTTTGTAGCGCTGATTTGCCTTTCCAGGTTGCTTGGTTGGCCAAAAAGGGCGTATGCGTTTTTTCCTGAATATATTCAGGAAAAAACGCATACGCCCTTTTTGGCCAAGGGCATCATTGTCGACGTTTTGCCGCTTTTCATGTGCTTTAAAGGCGATTCGAATCTACCTCCTGAAACCTGTTTCCTGCAACTCTGCCTTGCTTTCAAATCCTCTTCGTTGCCTTCCCTCAATATATTTGTGGACGAGAGTTATCATTTATAATTCTGCAGGTTTGTGAATTGCAGTGCCCATGTGCTCCATTTTTCAACTGGCTTTTTTCGGAGCTGGCCGCAGAAGCGCGGGATTGCCTCAGGCACTATTCTGCTTCCCTCCGGCAGGCTGAGCCTGTGCTTAATTCTTCTTCCTGATGGGAAAATAGAGTGATCTGTGCCTGTTCCAACACCTACATCTAGTCTCTCATTGGTTGCCCCTCTTCCCGTTCATCCTCAGGACAAATTGCAACCTGTACAGAACAGGAGGTTAAAGGTGTTGATTCTCCAAGTAGGGAGATTGCTAGTAAAGTAGCTGGAATGGTGAACCCGAGCACAAGGAGATGAGAAATTGGGTGCGTTTTAGAAACCTTTCCCGATCACATGGTGTACCATCTTCTGGGTTTCTCATGCATGTTTTCAATGCAGGAAGATGCCCTTAAAACTGGAGATTTGGGACCCATGGGATGGGTACCACGCAGTATTACCTTAAAGGGTCTGTGTTTGCTCTCCCAACCTCACCAAACCTGTCAGCCCCAAGAGTGTCCACCCTTAGGTCTCATCCAACTGTGGGTCTAGATATTTTCAATCCAGGTTGCATCACAGCCCCTGAACGAATTGTGTAAGAATTTCTCTCTCTTTCACTGTCTTTGTTTTACGGGTTTCTACAAGTAATTTATTTTTATAATGGGGTTTAGCTGCTTTTCACGGCTGTGTTTATGCGGCTTTACACCCTCTTGACACACTTCCAGGGGGATATCAATACATAGGTTTTAAGATTCTCACTTGTCAGATATATACTTGTGCGGTGAATAGGGGGTGTTGAGTCCAGTTCACTGAGCAAGGAGTAGGTCTTGTCTATTACATATTGGGTGTATGGAACGGTATCTGATCTAATTTGAAACCCTTGTTTTATGCATCACACCACCTCATCTTTCCCGTTAAGCAGCCATAGTGTGTTTTCTAAACGTGTGACTCTGTTCTCTTTTGTAATTCAGTTCAAGTGTAGCAGTTTTTACATTCCCTCTATAAGTGATAGCTTATGATAAGTGTCTTTTTCTGTGTGACTTATTTCACTTAGAGTCGTCGTACCTAAATCCACTCATCATGATGCTACTAGCCTTAAGACATTGATTTCATGGCTGAGTGATATTCCATTGTACATAAGAACCACAACTTCTTTATCCATTTTTCTCTTTCCTGGGATATTTAAGGTGTCATGAAGTGGAGGTTCTTGCAAACAGAGCAGCCCTAAACTTTGGGGTGCCTGTGTCTTGCTGATTTTTAGTTTTCCCAATTTATACGCCCATGAGTGGAAGTGCCCTATGCTCCCTAAGCTGTGTTTTTCCGATGTTTCAGGACACACCGTACACTTCTCCAGAGTGGCTGTTGGCAATTTACATACCGCCCATCAGCGTGGCAAGGCTCCCATTTCTCCTTGGCCTGTCCTGCATTTGTGGTTTTGACACTTTTTTCAGCATGGCCCTTTTGACCGATGGGAAGCGAGACTTCTTTGTAGCGCTGATTTGCCTTTCCAGGTTGCTTGGTTGGCCAAAAAGGGCGTATGCGTTTTTTCCTGAATATATTCAGGAAAAAACGCATACGCCCTTTTTGGCCAAGGGCATCATTGTCGACGTTTTGCCGCTTTTCATGTGCTTTAAAGGCGATTCGAATCTACCTCCTGAAACCTGTTTCCTGCAACTCTGCCTTGCTTTCAAATCCTCTTCGTTGCCTTCCCTCAATATATTTGTGGACGAGAGTTATCATTTATAACTCTGCAGGTTTGTGAATTGCAGTGCCCATGTGCTCCATTTTTCAACTGGCTTTTTTCGGAGCTGGCCGCAGAAGCGCGGGATTGCCTCAGGCACTATTCTGCTTCCCTCCGGCAGGCTGAGCCTGTGCTTAATTCTTCTTCCTGATGGGAAAATAGAGTGATCTGTGCCTGTTCCAACACCTACATCTAGTCTCTCATTGGTTGCCCCTCTTCCCGTTCATCCTCAGGACAAATTGCAACCTGTACAGAACAGGAGGTTAAAGGTGTTGATTCTCCAAGTAGGGAGATTGCTAGTAAAGTAGCTGGAATGGTGAACCCGAGCACAAGGAGATGAGAAATGAGGTGCGTTTTAGAAACCTTTCCCGATCACATGGTGTACCATCTTCTGGGTTTCTCATGCATGTTTTCAATGCAGGAAGATGCCCTTAAAACTGGAGATTTGGGACCCATGGGATGGGTACCACGCAGTATTACCTTAAAGGGTCTGTGTTTGCTCTCCCAACCTCACCAAACCTGTCAGCCCCAAGAGTGTCCACCCTTAGGTCTCATCCAACTGTGGGTCTAGATATTTTCAATCCAGGTTGCATCACAGCCCCTGAACGAATTGTGTAAGAATTTCTCTCTCTTTCACTGTCTTTGTTTTACGGGTTTCTACAAGTAATTTATTTTTATAATGGGGTTTAGCTGCTTTTCACGGCTGTGTTTATGCGGCTTTACACCCTCTTGACACACTTCCAGGGGGATATCAATACATAGGTTTTAAGATTCTCACTTGTCAGATATATACTTGTGCGGTGAATAGGGGGTGTTGAGTCCAGTTCACTGAGCAAGGAGTAGGTCTTGTCTATTACATATTGGGTGTATGGAACGGTATCTGATCTAATTTGAAACCCTTGTTTTATGCATCACACCACCTCATCTTTCCCGTTAAGCAGCCATAGTGTGTTTTCTAAACGTGTGACTCTGTTCTCTTTTGTAATTCAGTTCAAGTGTAGCAGTTTTTACATTCCCTCTATAAGTGATAGCTTATGATAAGTGTCTTTTTCTGTGTGACTTATTTCACTTAGAGTCGTCGTACCTAAATCCACTCATCATGATGCTACTAGCCTTAAGACATTGATTTCATGGCTGAGTGATATTCCATTGTACATAAGAACCACAACTTCTTTATCCATTTTTCTCTTTCCTGGGATATTTAAGGTGTCATGAAGTGGAGGTTCTTGTCAACAGAGCAGCCCTAAACTTTGGGGTGCCTGTGTCTTGTTGATTTTTAGTTTTCCCAATTTATACGCCCATGAGTGGACGTGCCCTATGCTCCCTAAGCTGTGTTTTCTCGATGTTTCAGGACACACCATACACTTCTCCAGAGTGGCTGTTGGCAATTTACATCCCGCCCATCAGCGTAGCAAGGCTCCCATTTCTCCATGGCCTGTCCTGCATTTGTGGTTTTGACACTTTTTTCAGCATGGCCCTTTTGACCGATGGGAAGCGAGACTTCTTTGTAGCGCTGATTTGCCTTTCCAGGTTGCTTGGTTGGCCAAAAAGTGCGTATGCATTTTTTCCTGAATATATTCAGGAAAAAACGCATACGCCGTTTTTGGCAAAGTGCATCATTGTCGACGTTTTGCCCCTTTTCTTGAGCTTTAAATGCGATTCGAATCTACCTCCTGAAATCTGTTTCCTGCAATACTGCCTTGCTTTCAAATCCTCTTCGTTGCTTTCCCTCAATATATTTGTGGACGAGAGTTATCATTTATAACTCTGCAGGTTTGTGAATTGCAGTGCCCCTGAGCTCCATTTTTCAACTCGCTTTTTTGGTAGCTGGCCGCAAAAGCGCGGGATTGCCTCAGGCCCTATTCTGGTTCCTGGCGGCAGGCTGAGCCTGTGGTTAATTCTTCTTCCTGATGGGAAAATAGAGTGACCTGTGCCTGTCCCAACACCTAGATCTAGTCTCTCATTGGTTGCTCCTCTTCCCGTTCATCCTCAGGACAAATTGCAACCTGTACAGAACAGGAGGGTAAAGGTGCTGATTCTCCAAGAAGGGAGATTGCTAGTAAAGTAGTTGGAATGGCGAACCCGAGCACAAGGAGGTGAGAAATGAGGTGCGTTTTAGAAACCTTTCCCGATCACACGGTGTACCATCTTCTGGGTTTCTCATGCATGTTTTCGATGCAGGAAGATGCCCTTGAAACTGGAGATTTGGGACCCATGGGATGGGTACCACGCAGTATTACTTTAAAGGGTCTGCGTTTGCTCACCCAACCTCACCAGACCTGTCAGCCCCAAGAGTGTCCACCCTTAGGTCTCATCCACCTGTTGGTCTAGAATTGGTCAATCCATGTTGCATCACGGCCCCTGAACGAATTGTGTAAGAACTTCTCTCTCTTTCACTGTCTTTGTTTTACGGGTTTTTACAAGTAATTTATTTTTATAATGGGGTTTAGCTGCTTTTCACGGCTGTGTTTATGCGGCTTTACACCCACTTGACACACTTCCAGAGAAATATCAATACATAGGTTTTAAGATTCTTACTAGTCAGATATATACTTGTGCGGTGAATAGGGGGTGTTGAGTCCAGTTCACTGAGCAAGGAGTAGGTCTTGTCTATTACATATTGGGTGTATGTAACGGTATCTGTGCTAATTTGAAACCCTTGTTTTATGCATCACCCCACCTCACCTTTCCCGTTAAGCAGCCATAGTGTGTTTTCTAAACGTGTGACTCTGTTCTCTTTTGTAATTCAGTTCAAGTGTAGCGGTTTTTACATTCCCTCTATAAGTGATAGCTTACGATAAGTGTCTTTTTCTGTGTGACTTATTTCACTTAGAGTCGTCGTACCTAAATCCACTCATCATGCTGCTACTAGCATTATGACATTGATATCATGTCTGAGTGATATTCCATTGTACATAAGGACCACAACTTCTTTATCCATTTTTATCTTTCCTGGGATATTTAAGGTGTCATGAAGTGGAGGTTCTTGCAAACAGAGCAGCCCTAAACTTTGGGGTGCCTGTGTCTTGCTGATTTTTAGTTTTCCCAATTTATACGCCCATGAGTGGAAGTGCCCTATGCTCCCTAAGCTGTGTTTTTTCGATGTTTCAGGACACACCGTACACTTCTCCAGAGTGGCTGTTGGCAATTTACATACCGCCCATCAGCGTGGCAAGGCTCCCATTTCTCCTTGGCCTGTCCTGCATTTGTGGTTTTGACACTTTTTTCAGCATGGCCCTTTTGACCGATGGGAAGCGAGACTTCTTTGTAGCGCTGATTTGCCTTTCCAGGTTGCTTGGTTGGCCAAAAAGGGCGTATGCGTTTTTTCCTGAATATATTCAGGAAAAAACGCATACGCCCTTTTTGGCCAAGGGCATCATTGTCGACGTTTTGCCGCTTTTCATGTGCTTTAAAGGCGATTCGAATCTACCTCCTGAAACCTGTTTCCTGCAACTCTGCCTTGCTTTCAAATCCTCTTCGTTGCCTTCCCTCAATATATTTGTGGACGAGAGTTATCATTTATAATTCTGCAGGTTTGTGAATTGCAGTGCCCATGTGCTCCATTTTTCAACTGGCTTTTTTCGGAGCTGGCCGCAGAAGCGCGGGATTGCCTCAGGCACTATTCTGCTTCCCTCCGGCAGGCTGAGCCTGTGCTTAATTCTTCTTCCTGATGGGAAAATAGAGTGATCTGTGCCTGTTCCAACACCTACATCTAGTCTCTCATTGGTTGCCCCTCTTCCCGTTCATCCTCAGGACAAATTGCAACCTGTACAGAACAGGAGGTTAAAGGTGTTGATTCTCCAAGTAGGGAGATTGCTAGTAAAGTAGCTGGAATGGTGAACCCGAGCACAAGGAGATGAGAAATTGGGTGCGTTTTAGAAACCTTTCCCGATCACATGGTGTACCATCTTCTGGGTTTCTCATGCATGTTTTCAATGCAGGAAGATGCCCTTAAAACTGGAGATTTGGGACCCATGGGATGGGTACCACGCAGTATTACCTTAAAGGGTCTGTGTTTGCTCTCCCAACCTCACCAAACCTGTCAGCCCCAAGAGTGTCCACCCTTAGGTCTCATCCAACTGTGGGTCTAGATATTTTCAATCCAGGTTGCATCACAGCCCCTGAACGAATTGTGTAAGAATTTCTCTCTCTTTCACTGTCTTTGTTTTACGGGTTTCTACAAGTAATTTATTTTTATAATGGGGTTTAGCTGCTTTTCACGGCTGTGTTTATGCGGCTTTACACCCTCTTGACACACTTCCAGGGGGATATCAATACATAGGTTTTAAGATTCTCACTTGTCAGATATATACTTGTGCGGTGAATAGGGGGTGTTGAGTCCAGTTCACTGAGCAAGGAGTAGGTCTTGTCTATTACATATTGGGTGTATGGAACGGTATCTGATCTAATTTGAAACCCTTGTTTTATGCATCACACCACCTCATCTTTCCCGTTAAGCAGCCATAGTGTGTTTTCTAAACGTGTGACTCTGTTCTCTTTTGTAATTCAGTTCAAGTGTAGCAGTTTTTACATTCCCTCTATAAGTGATAGCTTATGATAAGTGTCTTTTTCTGTGTGACTTATTTCACTTAGAGTCGTCGTACCTAAATCCACTCATCATGATGCTACTAGCCTTAAGACATTGATTTCATGGCTGAGTGATATTCCATTGTACATAAGAACCACAACTTCTTTATCCATTTTTCTCTTTCCTGGGATATTTAAGGTGTCATGAAGTGGAGGTTCTTGCAAACAGAGCAGCCCTAAACTTTGGGGTGCCTGTGTCTTGCTGATTTTTAGTTTTCCCAATTTATACGCCCATGAGTGGAAGTGCCCTATGCTCCCTAAGCTGTGTTTTTCCGATGTTTCAGGACACACCGTACACTTCTCCAGAGTGGCTGTTGGCAATTTACATACCGCCCATCAGCGTGGCAAGGCTCCCATTTCTCCTTGGCCTGTCCTGCATTTGTGGTTTTGACACTTTTTTCAGCATGGCCCTTTTGACCGATGGGAAGCGAGACTTCTTTGTAGCGCTGATTTGCCTTTCCAGGTTGCTTGGTTGGCCAAAAAGGGCGTATGCGTTTTTTCCTGAATATATTCAGGAAAAAACGCATACGCCCTTTTTGGCCAAGGGCATCATTGTCGACGTTTTGCCGCTTTTCATGTGCTTTAAAGGCGATTCGAATCTACCTCCTGAAACCTGTTTCCTGCAACTCTGCCTTGCTTTCAAATCCTCTTCGTTGCCTTCCCTCAATATATTTGTGGACGAGAGTTATCATTTATAACTCTGCAGGTTTGTGAATTGCAGTGCCCATGTGCTCCATTTTTCAACTGGCTTTTTTCGGAGCTGGCCGCAGAAGCGCGGGATTGCCTCAGGCACTATTCTGCTTCCCTCCGGCAGGCTGAGCCTGTGCTTAATTCTTCTTCCTGATGGGAAAATAGAGTGATCTGTGCCTGTTCCAACACCTACATCTAGTCTCTCATTGGTTGCCCCTCTTCCCGTTCATCCTCAGGACAAATTGCAACCTGTACAGAACAGGAGGTTAAAGGTGTTGATTCTCCAAGTAGGGAGATTGCTAGTAAAGTAGCTGGAATGGTGAACCCGAGCACAAGGAGATGAGAAATGAGGTGCGTTTTAGAAACCTTTCCCGATCACATGGTGTACCATCTTCTGGGTTTCTCATGCATGTTTTCAATGCAGGAAGATGCCCTTAAAACTGGAGATTTGGGACCCATGGGATGGGTACCACGCAGTATTACCTTAAAGGGTCTGTGTTTGCTCTCCCAACCTCACCAAACCTGTCAGCCCCAAGAGTGTCCACCCTTAGGTCTCATCCAACTGTGGGTCTAGATATTTTCAATCCAGGTTGCATCACAGCCCCTGAACGAATTGTGTAAGAATTTCTCTCTCTTTCACTGTCTTTGTTTTACGGGTTTCTACAAGTAATTTATTTTTATAATGGGGTTTAGCTGCTTTTCACGGCTGTGTTTATGCGGCTTTACACCCTCTTGACACACTTCCAGGGGGATATCAATACATAGGTTTTAAGATTCTCACTTGTCAGATATATACTTGTGCGGTGAATAGGGGGTGTTGAGTCCAGTTCACTGAGCAAGGAGTAGGTCTTGTCTATTACATATTGGGTGTATGGAACGGTATCTGATCTAATTTGAAACCCTTGTTTTATGCATCACACCACCTCATCTTTCCCGTTAAGCAGCCATAGTGTGTTTTCTAAACGTGTGACTCTGTTCTCTTTTGTAATTCAGTTCAAGTGTAGCAGTTTTTACATTCCCTCTATAAGTGATAGCTTATGATAAGTGTCTTTTTCTGTGTGACTTATTTCACTTAGAGTCGTCGTACCTAAATCCACTCATCATGATGCTACTAGCCTTAAGACA